>NC_138725.1:27846679-28229179 GCF_965113295.1 Leuciscus leuciscus | reverse complement strand
TATAAGGGTCAAGAGCCCAACTAAAGCAAACAATGATCGCCATAACGGTGGCTTACAATTTGTGATTTTCTCCTTCAGTGATTCTGCTTGTTAACATCAGGTGTCTTCAATAATGCTCAATCATCACTCAATTAATCACTTAATTATCTCATTAACTTAAACACTCTTGAGTGTGGACTCATACACTCCCAGGAGTGTTAATTTAACACTGGAGTTTTTGCTGTGTACAAAGAGCCGTAGTTAACTGACAAGCTGAGCCATATCGCATTAATTATTGCTGGCGATACGTCCGCGATATTAATGCGATATGGCTCAGCTTGTCAGTTAACTACGGCTCTTTGTAGTAAATGCCGCTCCATCTGAAAGTAGGTGAAGGCGATTTACTACTAATCAAGGAACCGGCTTTACTGACGAGATGCGCATAACAATGTGATGCGATATATCGCCCAGCCCTACTGTGTAGATAGCATTTTGACACATGTTGTGTAGATGTTAGCAGCACACAATGTGTGTTAAAATGTAACTCTGGATAGAATAGCACTGGGTGGAGGGCAGTTTGTGTTTATGAAAAAAAAAACATTTTTATAAAATAATATAAGGCATATTTTATATGGTATCCCATAAAAAGCTCTTAAATAAATAAGACAATACATTCAAATAAATAAATTAAATCTTAATTCATGAAACCTTAAAGATTAACAGGTGTTTTTTGGCAGCCAATCACACCATGCCTCTTTTTCAATGTCTTTTTCAAATGCTGCTTTCACTTGTTATTAATAACCAGATTAACTTTATTTCTGTCAGACTCCACAGAAGCTCTTATTGAGAATTAACAGGTTTTGGTGTTGACGATTCATTGAATGGTTCATTTAAAGTCACCAGAATCATGATTAGTGTCAGCTTTATTTGGGCTCTTGACCCTTGACTCTTTAACAGTAGTTTTCTCTGATTGCTTTACATGTGTATTTATTTTGCACATTTGAAACAACAGAAATAATCATGACCAAAATATGCTAAGATGATAATATTATCATCATGCACATGTAGGATTGTTAAGATGAGCAAGATTTTAATATTTGAAAGAGTAGTATAATATTTAAAAAATGACTCATAAAAGGATTAGCATATTGCAATTTTCTTAAGATTAATTTTAAAATACACAGTTCTCACAGAACCTTACAACCTATGGTATCAAACAGACCTCAAGAATCAGCACATGAATCTCAACAATGGTGACAAACAAAAAGCTTCATGCCGCAATGCATGCTGGGGCTACCATAGTACACATCTCATCCATGACTCCCAGCATGCATTGTGGCATGAAGCTTTTCGTTTGTCACCATTGTTGAGATTCATACGCAGATTCTTGATGTCTACTCTGTGTCAAAATTTTCTCAAAATATTTTTTTATTTTTTTTATTCTGCACTGCTGGATAGCATTATGTAGTTTCACAATTATAACTACCAGCACATAAATAAATTAAATGCACACCATCCATATACTCAAAAACTTGATCAAACCAGCACTTGCTGCTTATGACATCATCAAGAAACATCTGATCATATTTTATCTTGCCATAACAAATGTATTTTATTAAAATACAGTTACGGCAGCCAGAGAAAAACTAAAAGAAGAGTAAAGGGTCAAGAGCTCAAATAAAGCAAAAATAAATCATTAATCACGATTCTGGTGACTTCAAATAAAACATTCAATGAAACATCAACATCTAAACCTCTGTTAATTCTCAATACGAGCTTGTCTATGTAGATTCATGATGTCTAAACCATCCAAATGTTCAAACAAACTCTAAACGTCACTGGACTCCATAAACACAAGTTAAAGGAGAACTCCGGTCAATTTTAACATTGAGCTCATTTTTTTGTACATTTGGAGTGCTGTCAGTACAGAGAACAACGACAAAAATCGGTGTTGCCTACACCGTGTTATCCTCGTTTTAAAATTTGCACCCTGTTGACTTCAATGGGGCAAGTTTAAAACCTGCTTTTAGCCTCTTAACATTCTTGATGTGTCATTACAAGTGCACAGGTCATGTGAGTGATTCCTTCTGAGTGAACGCGGGTGAATCTGACTGCAGTAGATGTGAAAGAAATATATAAAAAATGATCGATTGTCGAGTTCACGCGCATAGGTTTAGTACCTATGATCACGCGCGTGAACTCGTCAATCGACTACTGTGGACTTCAACCGAAAACAGGATGTAAATACAGGTATGTGCGCTGGCTGGCTAAACTAATCACCAGAAGTTGCCTCATACATGTGTATTCTCTGTATTATGTATGCTTTATATTACTGAAGTTAATTTTGTGTTAAACACTTATCACAGCTAAATCCTTATTTACTTCCACCTCAACTATGGGAAGTATATGTATTTTAGTACCTACTTGATGGGTAAATGATTTCTAGAATTTTTATATAAAGTAGATGTGTGTAGGATGCACCATATTTAAACTATTTAGTTTGCTTATTAAAGCGTTTAACTAAACTCTCAGGAGTTTGGGCACACGTGATCACGTGGACATTACGCTAATTACATGCAAGAACCGGAGAACGGGGCGTAGGTCCCGCCCAAGACAATATCTGATTGGCTGTCGCACTAGGAAGGACGGGTCAGATGGACACGCTTATAACCCAATGACAAGCACCTATGCGTTGCTTTTTGCCTGCTTTTTGCCTCGCTTTTGCAGTGACTTTTGCTCTTGCCTATGTTTGTGCTGACCTTTCCATCGTCCAGCGTGTATGCTTACATACTCTTCACACCACCAAGAGCTCACTCAAAACTCATCACCTCTTCCGTAAGATCCTTCGTTGAACTTCGTCAAAGAAACCCCTCTCAGAGTCGCTCCAGACTCAGAGGAAACTCCGTTGCATAGCAACCCGCAATCCAGGAAATCACGCGAACGAAGCGCCACCCGGAAAAGCCAACCAACCACTCATCATCGAGTGCTGTCCCTCAGAACGCATCATCGACCGACTGCCAGCCAATCAGCGCCAGAGATTCCCTCTCCAGCAACTTCGTTACAGAAGGGAACCCACAGGAGCATCCAAACGCAAGTACACCAGTCTAGATGGAAATAGGGGTCCACGCGCACCCCCCGGCTTTTTTTATGCCACCTGATTTTTTAAAATCTTTAAAGTGTCTTTTTTCAGAATCTGCCAGGTGCCAAGCTGAAATAATTTCCCAAAGGCTTAATTTTTAACCCTTTGCTGCACCCGACCGGAACCCGAAAAATAAAAAAATGATATAGAAAGTGGCATAACATTTGAAGTAAACAACATACAGAGACAAATTAACATATTTTCCCATACAATTCTGACCCCAAGAATTGAATGGAATGGTTATTTTTGACATTTGAAAACATATTGACCCTATTTCTGGACAAAAATAGCAAAAAATGGCCAAAAATGGGTAGAGGATCAACTATATTTTCATTTTCTCAAGCGCATAGGGTGATTTTTTTTTTTCACAAACTGTTATTTCTTTATCATTCAGGTGTCTTTTTTAAAATTAAATTGGGTACCAAGCTGAAATAATGTCCAAAATGCTTTATTTTTAAACCTTTGCACCAAACCCGAAAAATCTAATGTGATATAAAGTGCCATAACTTTTGATGTAAACAACTCACAGAGACAAATGGACACATTTTTCCATACAATTCTGACCCGGGGAAATTGTTATTTGTTATATTTTACAACATCTTGACCATCTATGGTCAAAAACAGCAAAAAAAAAGCTAATTTGACACCATTTTTATTATACTAATAGCAGCCTGAAATGGGGTTTATTTTAACCTTTTACTGCCCCTATCCTGAACCTAAAGAAATTGAAAATAGCTTTACTTTTGAAGTAAACAAAACAAAGCAAATTAACTTAAAAATTTTGGGAATGTTGGGGCTTTGCAGTTGGCAGTTGGTGGCCGTTGGTTGGTACCTGCAGATCGCCATCTCCCACTGCTCTCTCTTTTGGAACAATTTCAGTACGTATTTGAAACTATAATTAAGATATACCTTTGTAGTCATAACTAAGTCATAAGTCATTTTTCAACAGTTTTTACTATAATCACAGGCTTTCGGAAAGCGAGAAGCTATCATATCTACACAGTATCCGAGATATGAGACTCTGTTAAGCAGCCAGTTCACCATACCGCATGATGGATATTTGTGAACAGATTCCATTAACATTAGAGGACTTGCCTTTGAATACAATTGGCTATCACCAATACTGCTATAAAAGCTTTACAGGGAAAATAGATTGTTTTCTACAAACAAGAAAGGCTAGAAAGGCTTCTACATCTGGAGAATCATCATTGAAAAAGGACTCTCTGCGCCATGTCAAATCTCTGTCAATTCAATCTGAAGGATAGCCTGGAAATCCAGACCTAAATCTAAAAGATTAATGGTCTGGTGTCGACTAATGAAAATCGCCCAGCTCGAGGGGCGGCACCAAGCGTGCATTTGAAAATCTCACTGCACGCAATTGGATAACACTACGACCAATCACAACAATAAACCCCAGCTACCAGCGGAGCTAACTGGTAGATTATACTCTTACCGTATCCGGTCGGCAAAACAGCAAAAACTTCCTTCTTGCAAAGGAACGATTCGAGCGCCGTTTTCTGTTCCTCTTTTAGATAAAAAGCCAAGTCTAACTCGTTCATTGTAGCGGCCAAAGCTGTTTCAAACAACTGGTATTCATCCATAGCCATCTTGCAATGTTTACTAATGACTTCGATGTCACAGCGTTGTCGTCATCTGTTTAGCTCATCTCTGGCCCGCCTATATCAGATAACCCGCTGTGATTGGTGCAGCTCCGATCGAGGGGCATATTTAATGAGCATCATTACTCAACACCAAAGTAACTCGCTGAGCAAATTCAACTTGTGCTCTCGTGAGATCTCTGGATTACCAGGGTATCTGAAGGAGCTCCAAGAAGGTGTCCCTTCTTGTTTCCCAATCATTGCATTTTCTGTGACAAAGCAAAATCCAAGTTCAAGGGCAAGACTGAAGAGCTTACAAAGTTTCAGAGTTGGAAACACAAGGAACCAGCCTGGAAAGTTATTGAACCTAGGGCACAGGAATTAAAGAAATAGGCTCTTTATCGCAAGGTGTAGGACAAGGACCTTTTTGCAATGGAAGCTAAGTATCATCTATCATGCAGAAACAACTTCAACACAGAGTACCAAATCCATGAGCATGGAAGGGAGAGGGCAGAAAAGGCAGCAGACAACATTGACAGCCTGCAGGCCCAGAAGATAGCAGCACATAAGTCGTATTGTGTGGTAAAGGATTACATTCTTAGGAATGTGACTGAATGCAAAGAGGTTGTCCAGCTAAGACCCAACTTGTACATAAAGACATTGGAAAATCAAGGTTCCCTTTCGAGAACAGTCACTTCATATTGCATAGCTAATACGCAGTGGGAAACTCCTTTCCTCGAGAATATTGAAGCTAATAATTTAAAACGCAGTGCAGCTGCACAGCGAACACAGCAGAACGTCTAGCTCGCCCATTGGCAGTGCTGCAGCAACCTAAATGGGCGTGGGCGTGGCCTTAGTCTATAAAGGAAGCCCATTCTGGCCAAATAGCAGGTTTAAATCGACTGAAGTGACAAATCCCGACAGATTGTAATAGTGCGGCAGGCTACGCAATACTCGTTCCCTTACTCTCAGGGAACCAAGGTTACGTTAGTAACCGAGTACGTTCCCTTTCGAGAACGGTCACTTCGTATTACGTAGCTAATACGCAGTGGGGACGCAATGTAAAATGCCGCACTATTAGCAAGTGGCTGCATACAACTGGATCCTAGGGAAGCACCCCGAGGTTCACAGAAACAAGCCATAACAAACCCCAACATAGTGACAGTAACCAGACGTGAGTCGGGTTTCATGAATAAGGGGCTGGAGTATAAGGGTCGCTCCGAACATAAGTCCCAGGACAATTGTGCTAATGGACAGCAATAGGACTAATAAGATTGGACCCTAGCTGGAGTGCTGACGATGCAGCAGCCATGAGACCGAGAAGCCTCTGAAACTTCCTGAGGGGCATGCACGCACCTACCCTGAAGGACCCCTTATAGAGAGAGCACACTCTGGTGTGAGCCGCTCTCTCTCATCATTGTAGAGTCGATAACTGTGCCCATAAAGATTACGTTCTGGCTGGGTAACAGTTTGCTCTTGGAAAAATTGACCCTGAGCCCCAGGCATTCCAAATAGCTGAGGAGCATAGATCTGTCTGTCAATAATTCGGTCTTCGACTGACACATAATGAGCCAATTGTGGAGATAGTTCAGCACACAGTTCCGTTGCCTCAGGGGAGAAAGCGCTGTGTCCATGCACTTTGTCAAAGTACGGGCTGCTAGAGACAGACCGAACGGTATGACCGTGTATTGATAAGCCTACCCCTCGAAGGCGAATCTCAAGAATGGCCTGTGATGGGGCGTTATCTTAATGTGAAAGTAAGCGTCTTTCAGATCCACCGTAAAAAAAACAATCCCCCAGGCGAAACTGCGCGAGGATTTGTTTGGTAGTTATCATTCTGAACGGCCATCTCATTAGAGCTTTGTTCAGATGTCTCAGATCTAGAATGGGGCGAGTGCCACCGTCCTTTTTTGGTACAAGGAAGTAACGGCTGTAAAAGCCTGACCGGCTCAACGCGGGGGGACTAATTCTATCGCCCTTTTTTCTAGCAGATTTTGCACTTAGGTGAGAAGCATGTGAGCCACGCCGCTTCTCACCGAGGTCTCGATGACCGCCTGAAACCATGGGGGTCTGCGAGGATATTGGAGCGAGTAACCTCTCTTTATAATGTACAAAACCCATTTCGACACTCCAGGGATGTCTTGTGAACCGCTCTGGATCTCCAGCCAACAGCAGTGGGTGGGCATAGATGGGCGGCAACTGCTTCTTCGAGCGGAGGCAGCTTCTCATAACCTTTTTTTCTGCTGCGCCGTCAACAGAGGAGAGCGTGGCGGAAGTAAAAGCGCTCGTGCGTGCTGAGTACGGCGCACGCCATGATTTCGTGAGTTCGTCGTGGACCTCAGGGAAAAAAGGCCCTGGCTTGTGACGGGGGCCTGCTGGCGCCCAGGCAGAAACCATCCATCCAGCCTGCATCTAGGTGGCTCCTCAGGCGAGGCCCATTCGAGACCGAGGTCTGAAACGGCCGCAGTGAGGATACGCAGCATCTCAGTGTCCGAATTAGCCTAGTTCCGGTAGCAGCAGCGCTAACACCAGACTGTGAGAAGGCGGGGTCAGCTGGGCCTGTCCACTCTTCCTCAGGCGCAGCGATGGAGAGGCTGTCATCGTGTTTTTCGTGCGATCCGCCGAAGGAGACGAGACCTGTCGCTTGAAGGGAGAGGGGGCATTGGTCTGCCTGAGTGAACAGGACCAGCGAAGTAGAAAGTGAGTGAGAAAGTGAGAAAGCGACAGTGTCGCCGTCTCGAAAGAGAGCTAGCCGCGTCTGCAGTGTTGAGATGGGCAGGCTCTTGCAGTGAGAGCAGCCTGCGGCAGAGAGTGCAGCTTCAGTGTGGGTGGGTCCCAAGGACATGGCTTGTGTATGCGTGCTCCGCATGAGGTGCAATGATCTATGCCCCATCTTCCTTGTGTATGCGTGCTCCGCATGAGGTGCACGAGGGGCAAGGCATTTGAAACAACGTTCGCTAAATTTGACTCTTTTAGAACTGAGTGTCGCAGCAGCGAACACAACAGTAGCAGAAAAAGGATATAGCATTTTTCTCGCCGGATGGCCTCAGGAGAGCAGCGACAGAAGAGAAGCGGCTTCAAGGTGAGTTGAAGGCGCTGTCTGCTGTATGCAAGGCTTGCTCTAGCTGTTATTGCTTGTTTCGACGGCGAAAGCTTCAGAGGAGGTCAGAGTCGTGAAGAGTCGCTGAAGGAGATAAAATCTGCTATTTGGCTAGAATGGGCTTCCTTTATAGACTAAGGTCACGGCCATTTAGGCGCGCTCTGATGTGCGACCCAATCAGATTACTTGGCGCCCATCACGTCAGAGGCGCTTGGCCATAGGTTGTGCAGTTGCTGCAGCACAGCCAATGGGCGAGCTAGACGCTCTGCTGTGTTCGCTGTGCAGCTGCACTGCGTTTTAAATTATTAGAAATAAATTATCAAAAGAGAGAGCAGTGGGAGATGGCGATCTGCAGGTACCAACCGACAGCCACCAACTGCCAACTGCAAAGCCCCAACATTCCCAAACTTTTTAAGTTAATTTGCTTTGTTTTGTTTACTTCAAAAGTAAAGCTATTTTCAATTTCTTCAGGTTCAGGATAGGTGCAGTAAAAGGTTAAAATAAACCCCATTTCAGGCTGCTATTAGCATAATAAAAATGGTGTCAAATTAGCTTTTTTTTTTGCTGTTTTTGACCATAGATGGTCAAGATGTTGTAAAATATAACAAATAACAATTTCCCCGGGTCAGAATTGTATGGAAAAATGTGTCCATTTGTCTCTGTGAGTTGTTTACATCAAAAGTTATGGCACTTTATATCACATTAGATTTTTCGGGTTTGGTGCAAAGGTTTAAAAATAAAGCATTTTGGACATTATTTCAGCTTGGTACCCAATTTAATTTTAAAATAGACACCTGAATGATAAAGAAATAACAGTTTGTGAAAAAAAAAAATCACCCTATGCGCTTGAGAAAATGAAAATATAGTTGATCCTCTACCCATTTTTGGCCATTTTTTGCTATTTTTGTCCAGGAATGGGGTCAATATGTTTTCAAATGTCAAAAATAACCATTCCATTCAATTCTTGGGGTCAGAATTGTATGGGAAAATATGTTAATTTGTCTCTGTATGTTGTTTACTTCAAATGTTATGCCACTTTCTATATAATTTTTTTATTTTTCGGGTTCCGGTCGGGTGCAGCAAAGGGTTAAAAATGAAGCCTTTGGGACATTATTTCAGCTTGGCACCTGGCAGATTCTGAAAATAGACACTTTAAAGATTTTAAAAAATCAGGTGGCATAAAAAAAGCCGGGGGGTGCGCGTGGACCCCTATTTCCATCTAGACTACACAATATCTCCTAAGTCTGGCTGAACTGGTGCAAATCTTATTAAGAAAACGAACTAAGATTAAAGTGCTAGTAGATTGATTCTCTCAGGTTGCGGTCAAGAAATAGTGTCTAACGCTTGGGACTCCATTCACCCTCCGTTAATAACATCACTTTTCTCTGTCACTGTTTGAATGAATGTTTGTGTGTTTTCGTTAGTTTAGTTTGTGTGTATTAGAGTAGTTCAATAAAGTATTGGTTGATTTTACATACAAGCGTCTTGTGCTGTGTGCTTACAAGTTACTGCCTTAAACTGTAGATTTTGCTACCTTGCTCATATTAATCAGTTATCATAACTTTATGATATTATTACCGTAGGCCACGGGATAATATTCTGTCCAGAATTGATAAAATACCCTAATCTCAATTTATCGGTGGACGAATAGTTGATAAAGTGTTAAATATTAATTCTGAATAATTTGCGACAGTGTCGCCGTCTCGAAAGAGAGCTAGCCGCGTCTGCAGTGTTGAGATGGGCAGGCTCTTGCAGTGAGAGCAGCCTGCGGCAGAGAGTGCAGCTTCAGTGTGGGTGGGTCCTTATTCCCTGTAATTCAATCCCCTTTGAGTTATATTGATCCTAATTCCTTTATTAATCTTACATCTTCATGAACTTTTGTCAAAAGCAGCGTTATCAATTAGGGGTTGAAGCGTGAATAACTGAATAATGTCCAGTACAGTGAGTGACCCCTCCTTGAACTGCCACCTTAACGTGGTGGAGGGGTTTGAGTACCCGAATGACCCTAGGAGCTATGTTGTCCGGGGCTATATGCCCCTGGTAGGGTCTCCCAAGGCAAACAGGTCCTAGGCGACGGGTCAGACTAAGAGTGGTTCAAAAAACCCTTTATGAGTAAGATTAAATCGAGGACCGTGATGTCGCCCGGTATGGCGCAGCCGGGCTCGTATGCGAACGCCTGGTGGCCGGGCCTCCCCCCACGGGGTCCGGCCGGGCTCAGCCCGAAGGAGCGACGTGGGGCCGCCTTCCCGTGGGCTCACCACCTACAGGAAGGACCGTAAGGGGCCGGTGTTTAGAGGATCGGGCGGCTGTCGAAGGCGGGGGCCTCGACAACCCGATCCCTGGACGCGGAAACTAGCTCTAGGGACGGGGGACGTCACCTCGCTGGCGGGGAAGGAGCCTGAGATTGTGCGTGAGGTTCCAACTAGAGATAGTCGGGATCAGCTCTACGCACAGCTTGGGCTCTGGAACCACACTTCTTGAGAGAGGATGGACTCTTCACCACTCTGGAGTTGCCCATGGTGAGAGGCGGCGGGCTGGTGTGGGTTTGCTTATAGCCCCCCAGCTCAGCCGCCATGTGTTGCGCCTATAGGTCGGGGATAGGTCTCTCACTGTCGTCTGTGCCTACGGGCCAAACGGCAGTGCAGAGTACCCTGCCTTCTTGGAGTCTCTGGGAGGGGTGCTGGAAAGTGCTCCGACTGGGGACTGTTCAATGCCCACGTGGGCAACGACAGTGACACCTGGAGGGGCGTGATTGGGAAGAACGGCCCCCCTGATCTGAACCCGAGCGGTGTTCAGTTATTGGACTTCTGTGCTAGTTACAGTTTGTCCATAACGAACACCATGTTCAAGCATAAGGGTGTCCATCAGTGCACATGGCAACAGGACACCCTAGGCTGTAGGTCGATGATCGACTTTGTGGTCGTTTCATCTGACCTCCGGCCGTATGTCTTGGACACTTGGGTGAAGAGAGGGGCGGAGCTGTCAACTGATCACCACCTGGTGGTGAGTTGGATCCGATGGCGGGGGAGGAAACTGGACAGACTCGGCAGACCCAAGCGTACTGTAAGGGTCTGCTGGGAACGTTTGGCCGAGTCTCCTGACGGAGCTTCGACCGGATCCCGAGGGAGGCTGGAGATATTAAGTCCGAGTGGACCATGTTCTCCACCTCCATCGCCGGGTTCTGTTCATAATTTTTATGGACAGAATTTCTAGACGCAGCCAGGGGCCGGAGGGTGTCAGGTTTGGGGACCACATGATCTCATCTCTGCTCTTTGCGGATGATGTTGTCATGCTGGCCCCGTCAGACCAGGACCTTCAGCATGCACTTGGACGGTTTGCAGCCGAGTGTGAAGCGGCTGGGATGAGAATCAGCACCTCCAAATCCGAGGCCATGGTCCTCAGTCGGAAAAGGGTGGGTTGCCCACTTCAGGTTGGTGGAGAGTTCCTGCCTCAAGTGGAGGAGTTTAAGGATCTTGGGGTTTTCTTCACGAGTGAGGGAAGGATGGAACGGGAGATTGACAGGCAGATCGGTGCAGCTTCTGCAGTAATGCAGTCGATGTACCGGTCTGTCGTGGTCAGAGGTGTATAGTCCAGGGGTCAGAAAGTAGAAGTCCTGCCATAGTTTATTCCACCCATGAACTCAGTCAGCTGATTTCACTAATTAGTTCTCTCTCCTGTCTGAATTAGCAAATCCAGGTGATTGGAACAAAATACTGAGGAGGACTTTTACTTTCTGAACCTGACTACATGTCAGCCAAGAGTAAAGAAATAAACCAGAACTGGACCTTATTGTAGCCACACAATCTGTGTATATTAAATATGGAGTCATCTCAGCCTTAATAAGTTAACAAGCAGAATCACTGAAGGAAAGAAGAGAACAGAAAAAGAGACGAGCAGAAACACAAGAACTACAACTGACTTCAGACACAGTCTTAGATGAAATCCACTGAATAAAAAAGAAGAAATTAAATCTGTGAAGATCTCAGCAGAGGAGGATTAAACAACTCCAAAAACAGCATTACCAGCTTCACTTATTACTAACCAGACTGACTTTATTTCTGTCAGACGTCTATAGAAGTTTTTATAGAGAATTAAAAGGGGTTTAACTCTAATGTGTTTCATTTAAAGTCACCATAACAGTGATTAGTGCTTACATTAGTTGGGCTCTTAACTCTGATTATATATTTTACATTTACATTTACATTTATTCATTTAGCTGACGCTTTTATACAAAGCGACTTACAATTGCTATATATGTCAGAGGTCGCACGCCTCTGGAGCAACTAGGGGTTAAGTGTCTTGCTCAGGGACACATTGGTGTCTCACAGTGGATTCGAACCCGGGTCTCTCACACCAAAGGCATGTGTCTTATCCATTGCGCTACCACCACCCCATATTTTGTTTTTTTCTGGCGGTTGTGACTGTGTGTTTGTTAAACACATTTACAGCAGCAAAGAAAGCTAAAGTGAAATGATATCAGGTGATGATGGTTATCTACTGATGGTTTTATAAGCAACATGAAGTATCCTGCTCCACTGAAGCTTTTCAAATCTAACAATTGTGTTCCATTAATAGTTTCACATCACTGTCCTGGAAAGTGGATTGGTCGTCGTGGGCCAGTTGAATGGCCCCCAAGGTCTCCCGATCTGACCCCCTTAGACTTTTATCTTTGGGGTCATCTGAAGGCAATTGTCTATGGTGTGAAGATACGAGATGTGCAGCACCTGAAACTACGGATACTGGATGCCTGTGCTGGCATTTCTCCTGCGGTGTTGCTATCAGTGTGTGAAGAGTGGGAGAACAGGGTTGCATTGACAATCCAACACAATGGGCAGCACATTGAACACATTTTATAAGTGGTCAGAAACTTGTAAATAACTCATGAACGAATAAAGTTACGTTGAAACCAAGCACACCATTGTTTTTCTTGTGACATTACCAATAAGTTTGATGTGTCACATGGCCCTCTTCCTATTGAAAAAACAAAAGTTGTATCCAAGATGGCCGACTTCTAAATGGCCATTCCCATGTTATTACGGTGTATCCATATAAATGGCCCACCCTGTACTTCATACTTGATATGCAAGATTTGCAGTTGGCAAGAGGAACACTGGCAGCTTGAACTTGAACTTTAGTCAAGCGTGTCAGAGGTTTTGGGTTCTAATCCGCATTTGTAGTTTTTTTTTTTTTTTTTTACCTGATTATGCTCATCAGTGGTTGTATATCAAGCAGGGACACTGTCCATTATATTTTGTGATTTCACCAGAAAGAATAGATATGAGTAGGCCTGTCGTGATAGTCAATAAATCAATTAATCGCACAATAAAAAAAATGAGCTCGATAACTTTTCCGGCCGCGATAATACCATTTGAATGCTTGTTTGTTTTCCTCGTCCCTCTCTCTCTCTACCAAAGAGACTGAAGGACCACTCTCGGTTCCTTCGCGTATATGAGGAGTGAACTCTCTTGTCAGTTGCATGGTCTTTGTGTGGGGAGGCGGCGCGCGGCGCTTGTCAGTCACATGGTCTTTGTATGGGAAAGCGCCGGCGGGACTGCTTGTGGTGACTGCCGGGAGAGAGAGAAGACGCTAGTTGTGAGTTGGAGGAAAAAAAAGAAAAGAAAAAGATGGAATTGGTTTCAAAGCCAAACGCGACAGTGAGCCCAATCTCATAAAAATGCGCATCTATACCACGAATGTTATTTCTCGTGCCATTTATACGGCAAAAATAGTTTTTGCGTCCATATGATACGCAATTTTATGGCGTGTAATACGCATGCACTCCTCACCCCTAATCCTAACCAAGTATTTTCAGTGCGTTGCATATACACGTAATAAAGTGCGTCTCCGTCTTCCTGACAGTACACAATCACTCGGGCGTTCAGTCGACAAAGTAACAGGACAGTGCAAAATGGTGTGATATGGCCTGTTGAGGCTTTTTTTATTTGTTTACAAAGGTCCTAACTGGCAGTTTTGCTTGTTATGGAATGTATCACTATTTATGTCTGAGCCTAATGTTTAATATTTTTTTAAGTGCAATTTTGTTTACATCCATTTATTGTTTTGGGTATTTATTCAAGTGAATATTTTTGTTAACAGACACTGAGAGTCCATTGCTTTTATTGTTTTTGGTTGTTTTGTTCATTTTTTGTGGATATTTAAAAATGTTTTCCGTTTTCAATGTTTAATATTCTTTAGAAATAAAAGTTTATAGATCTTTGAAAAGGTGTACCTGCATTATTATGCCATTATCATTATATTAGATGAAAATGGTCTCAGAACGACAATATTATCATTTATCGCAATAATTTCTTGGACAATTTATCGTCCAAAAAAATTTGTTATGGTGACAGGCCTAGATATGAGGCGCCGTCTAGGGCTTAAATCAAACATTCATGCACATATGAAACCCTTGCATACACACTAAGTAGTCACACATACATGCATACTGCTGAATGCTCAAACTAATACATATGAAATGCACAACGTCACATCTAAAGTCGCTCACGCACACACATGCAAACTCAACACACACGAGACGCGCGGAACTCTCTGCACATATACTCATCTGAGACGCGAGCACACACACACACAAACTCTCCGCGCACATACTCATCTGAGACGCGAGCACACACACACACAAACTCTCCGCCCACATACTCATCTGAGACGCGAGCACGCACACACAAACTCTCCGCGCACATAATCATATAGACGGTGCCTCATAAATAGATCGATCTCCGCAACGTATTGAAGCACGGGTCCGAGCGAAATCAGTGTGGTGTGCGCGAGCCACAAGAGAAAACACTGTATCCGCGCCACTGATCGCAGCGGCAACGAGCACTTTGATCACTTGATTTAAAAAACACATTTCAGCGCTAGATCGTCTCTTATTTAACAAACGAACAAAATGAATGCTCTGCTGGTTTACTGGAGATGTTTTATTATTGGATCATTCGTGCCGCGAGATGTTTTATAGGGGGCGGTAAAAAACGTCAGGCACCGAAATCAGGCACCGAAAGTTTCGTTCTTATTCGGTCTCGTTACTACCGTTTACGTCGGAACCGGTTCCCTATTGGAACCGGGTTTCGGTACCCAACCCTACTAATCACTGTTATGGTAACAAATTAAACACGTCAATAAGGAGTTCTAACAGAAATAAAGTCAGTCTGGTTAGTAATAAGTGAAGCTGGTAATGCTGTTTGTGGAGTTGTTTAATCCTCCTCTGCTGAGATCTTCACAGATTTAATTTCTTCTTTTCTCTTCAGTGGATTTCATCTAAGGCAGTGGCTGAAGTCAGTTGTAGTTCTTGTGTTTCTGCTCGTTCAAAAGTTCAGGTTCAGAAAGTAAAAGTCCTCCTCAGAATTTTGTTCCAATCACCTGGATTTGCTAATTAGCAGTTTTTCAGCCAGGAGATCATGGGTGGAATAAACATATGGCAGGACTTCTACTTTCTGACCCCTGGACTATACAACTCTGGTCGTGGTGAAGAAAGAGCTGAGCCGCAAGGCAAAGCTCTCGATTTACCGATCAATCTACGTTCTGTGGGTCATGACCGAAAGGACAAGATCCCGGATACAGGCGGCCGAAATGAGCTTTCTCCACAGGGTGGCGGGGCGATCCCTTAGAGATAGGGTGAGAAGCTCGGTCACTCGGGAGGAGCTCAGAGTAGAGCCGCTGCTCCTCCACATCGAGAGGGGTCAGCTGAAGTGGCTCGGGCATCTGTTCCGGATGCCTCCTGGACGCCTTCCCGGGAAGGTGTTCCGGGCTCGTCCCACTTGAAGGAGACCTCGGGGAAGACCTAGGACACGCTGGAGGGACTATGTCTCCCGGCTGGCCTGGGAACCCCTCGGTGTCCCCCCGGAAGAGCTAGAGGAAGTGTCTAGGGAGAGGGAAGTCTGGGCATCTCTGCTTAGACTGCTGCCCCCGCGACCCGGCCCCGGATAAGCAGAAGAAGATGGTATGGTATGGTACAGTGAGTCTGTCCAGTCATTGAGCTTGAAACATTGTGTTGTGCTTTGTGTGCACATGCATTCTGTACTCAGCTATTGATTAAATGGTTAATATTTTTGCATCTGCCCCTTTCGCTTTATTTTTTAAAATGACATAATTTGTGTGTTAAAATTACTTTATTGTGTTAAATTTGACACAACGTGTTGTCCCTGAGCACACTCACTACATGTGTTAAAACTGACACAACATGTGTCATTTTTAAAGGAGAACTCCGGTCAATTTTAACATTGAGCTCATTTTTTTGTACATTTGGCGTGCTGTCAGTACAGAGAACAACGACAAAAATCAGTGCTGCCTACACTTGTTATCCTCGTTTAAAAATTTGCACCCTGTTGACTTCAATGGGGCAAGTTGTAAACCTGCTTTTAGCCTCTTAACATCCTTGATGTGTCATTACAAGTGCACAGGTCATGTGAGTGATTCCTTCTGAGTGAACGTGGGTGAATCTGACTGCAGTAGATGTGAAAGAAATATATAAAAAATTATGTTTATTCAGCCAGCGCACATACCTGTATTTACATTCTGTTTTCGGTCGAAGTCCACAGTAATCGATTGTCGAGTTCACGCGCCTAGGTTTCTATGATCACGCACGTGAACTCGACAATCGACTACTGTGGACTTCGACCGAAAACAGGATGTAAATACAGGTATGTGCGCTGGCTGAATAAACATAATTTTTATTAATATCTTTCACATCTACTGCAGTCAGATTCAGCCGCGTTCACTCAGAAGGAATCACTCACATGACTGTGCACTTGTAATGACACATCAAGGATGTTAAGAGGCTAAAAGCAGGTTTAAAACTTGCCCCATTGAAGTCAACAGGGTGCACATTTTAAAAAGAGGATAACACGGTGTAGGCAACACAGATTTTTGTCGTTCTCTGTACTGACAGCACTCCAAATGTACAAAAAAATGAGCTCAATGTTAAAATTGACCGGAGTTCTCCTTTAACACATCTCTTTTTAGAGTGTAAGGCAGATCAATAATATTGTTGAATAATAAACGTCCCCAACTAAGCAAGCCAAAATCCAAGGCAAACAGTGGCAAGGAACCAAAACTCCATCAGGTGACAGAATGGAGAAAAAAACCTTGGGAGAAACCAGGCTCAATCGGGGGCCAGTTCTCCTCTGGCCAACGAGCGAACAGTGTATGATTATGATTCAGGCAGCATTACAAGTCAGATTGGATCAGAACATTTAGAGTATTTATCCATTTCCATCTGGTTGGCGATCAGAGAGTTGGAGAGTCATCACACCGGCTGGCACTTCAGTGATGCGTCCAGGTGCAGGTCCACAATCTGAGTTGGATACGGCCGGGATCACATTGACTTCAGTAACAGGGAAGGGACTGGTTGACACTTCAGGACTGCGTTGTCATCGTGTCCAGGCGCAGGTCCTTCATCAGATCTGGATACGGCCTGGATCCGGCAGACTGCGGTAAACCTCGGATAAACAGCGAGACTAGTATTAACGTAGACGCTATTCTTCTTATGATGTAACAAGTACATCAGGGAGAGTTCCCGGATCCAGCTGACCTAAACTATGCAGCCTAAATTTAATTATAGAAGTCTATAATGTGTTATGTGTATGCTAGGCCAAAGAGATGTGTTTTTAATCTAGATTTGAACTGACAGAGTGTGTCTGCTTCCCAGACAATGTTAGGAAGATTGTTCCAAAGTTTTGGTGCTAAATAGGAAAGGGATCTACCGCAAGCAGTCGATTTTGATATTCTAGGTATTACCAACTAGGGATGTAACGATATTGACGATATCGCGCTATCGCGGTGGTAAACGTGTCTCGATATCGTCGTGGTTGGGTTACAATATTAAAAGGACAGGTGTCCGTCAAAAAGCAAGAGGAATAAACACAGTACCGCGGAACAAATCATTGTTAACTACATAGACCATGATCCTTTGCGCTGCGTCGTCACAACAACCGTTGTTAAGCCAATAGGATTGCACGCTGCACACTGTCCACACAAGCTCACAGCAAGCCAGCATGGCCGACAGCGATACTTGTAAGGATGAAAACAACAACCCCGAAGTTGAGATTGTGCCAGCCCCTGCAGCTTTTAAATCAGATGTCTGGAAACATTTTGGTTTCGCCGTGTCAAAAAACGCAAAAGGAGAGAAGGTGGTGGACAGACAATGGACTATGTGCAAGCACTGCCACAGTAAACTGCGATACAACACGGGAAACACAAGCAATATGCGAAGTCATCTGACGACCCATCATCCCGAAAAGTTTGCAGATTCTCTCACAAAGAATGTCCTGTCCGGTCAAAAAACCCTGAAGGAGGCATTTTCAACAACTATGCCACACAACAGCGCAAGGGCTCAAGAAATCACGAGGTACATCGCGGAATACATAGCGTGTGATTTACGTCCCTTTTCTGCAGTAGATGGCAAAGGATTTAAAAGGTTAGTGGCCAAGCTTGAGCCGAAGTATCAAATGCCGTCGCGGGCTCATTTTAGTCAAACTGTGTTCCCTGCTCTTTACCGTGAGACAAAAGAACGTGTCATGTTGAACCTTAAACAGTCTGAGTGCATTGCTATTACCACTGATGGGTGGACTTCCAGAGCGACTCACAGTTACATCACTATTACGGCACATGTTTTGACGAGTGAATGGGAAATGCAGAGTTACGTTTTACAAACTAGACAGCTTAGCGAATCACACACTGGCGTAAACATAGGCAAGGCAAGGCAAGGCAAGGCAAGGCAAGGCAAGTTTATTTATATAGCACATTTCATACACAATGGCAATTCAAAGTGCTTTACATAGAAGAAATTAAAATAATAAAAAGAAATAAGAATAATTAAAACAGTTTAGAAAAATAAAAAATAAAATACAGTACAAACAGTCGGACGAACATTGGCACAGTGCTCATTCAGTAAATGCATAGTTAAACAGATGTGTTTTGAGTCTGGATTTGAATGTGACCACTGTAGGAGCACATCTGATCTCCTCTGGAAGCTGGTTCCAGCTGCGGCTGGCATAATAGCTAAAAGCAGACTCGCCATGCTTAGAGTGAACCCTTGGTATTTCAAGCTGATATGATCCTAATGATCTGAGTGATCTGTTGGGTTTATATTCAGTGAGCATATCTGCAATGTATTGAGGTCCTAGGCCATTGAATGATTTATATACCAGTAATAATACTTTAAAATCAATCCTAAGTTTAACTGGGAGCCAGTGTAAAGACCTGAGGACTGGTGTGATATGTTCATATTTTCTGGTTCTGCTCAGAATCCTAGCGGCAGCGTTCTGTATGAGCTGCAACTGTCTGATGGTCTTTTTGGGAAGGCCAGTGAGGAGTCCATTACAATAATCCACCCTGCTGGTGATGAAAGCATGCACAAGTTTCTCTAAGTCTTGTCTGGAAACAAAGCATCTAATTCTTGCAATATTTTTCAGATGATAGTATGCTGATTTAGTTATTGCTTTGACATGACTACTGAAACTAAGCTCTGACTCTAGTGTCACTCCAAGATTCCTGACTTGATTTTTGGTTGTTTGACCCCTAGAGTGAAGGTATGCGTTCACCTTGAGAACTTCATCTTTGTTTCCAAACGCAATGACTTCAGTTTTGTCTTTGTTTAACTGAAGAAAGTTTTGACACATCCAACTGTTGACTTCATCAATGCATTGGCACAGGGAGTCAATGGGGCTATAATCGTTGGGCGATAGGGCTAAGTAGAGCTGTGTGTCGTCTGCATAGCTGTGGTAAGCAATTTGGTTATTTCTCATTATTTGGCTCATTGGGAGCATATACAGGTTGAACAGGAGTGGCGCAAGAATTGAGCCTTGAGGGACTCCGCATGTCATGGATGTCCACTCAGACTTATGGTCTCCTATACTCACATAATAACCTCTCCCATCTAAGTATGACCTGAACCATTTTAGGACTATCCCAGAAAGCCCCACCCAGTTTTCCAGCCTGTCCAGAAGTATGTTGTGATCGACAGTGTCAAATGCAGCACTGAGGTCGAGTAGTACCAGCACTGATAATTTGCCTGAGTCAGTATTTAAGCGAATATCGTTTATTATCTTTATGAGCGCTGTCTCTGTGCTGTGGTGCGGTCGGAAACCAGATTGAAAATTGTCAAAGTATCCATTCGAGCTTAAGAATTTGTTCAGCTGATTGAAGACAACTTTTTCAATGATCTTACCTATGAAAGGAAGATTTGAGATTGGTCTATAGTTGCTTAATATGGTCTTATCCAGATTGCTCTTTTTCAGGAGGGGCTTGACAACTGCAGTTTTTAGGGAGTTTGGAAAACTCCCAGAGAGAAGTGAAGCATTTACCACTTCTAGAAGATCTGCTTCTAAACTGTTTAACACACTTTTGAAAAAAGATGTGGGAAGTGTGTCAAGAGCGCATGTTGATGTTTTAAGGTGCTGTACGGTTTCTTCCAAAATTTTGCCATCAATTTCTTTGAAATCAGACATAGTAACTACTTTCTCAGGTGGTTTGATCTGTCTGACCCCAGCGCAACTCAAGGATGTGCTGATCACCTTTCTGATATTATTGATTTTGTCAGAGAAGAAGGAAGCAAACTCACTGCACTTGCTGTCTGAGAGCATTTCACTGGGAATCTGGCTTGGGGGGTTTGTCAGTCTCTCTACAGTAGCAAAAAGAGTGCGTGTGTTGTTTAAATTACTGTTTATAATATTTGAGAAGAAAGTCTGTCTAGCTTTGCCTAGTTCCATATTGAAAGCATGAAGGCTGTCTTTGTAGATGTTATAATGGACTACAAGTTTTGTCTTCCGCCACATGCGCTCTGCTTTTCTGCATTGTCTTTTCATATTTTGCACTGCTGTTGAGTTTCTCCAAGGTGCCTTTTGTCTGCCACTCTTCTTCCTGACTTTCACAGGAGCAATATCATCAATTACACCTTTAACTTTTGAGTTAAAAGAATCAAGGAGAAAATCAACAGAGTCAGCAGATATGCTTGGTGTTAAAGATATAGCCTTCATAAATAGTACACTAGTGTTCTCATTTAAGCATCTCTTCTTGACAGACACAGATCTGGCTTCAGTGGCAGGAGAGATCAATATATCAAAGAAAATACAGAAATGATCAGACAGTGCTACATCCTTAATAACAATCGATGAAATGTTTAGACCCTTACTGATAAGTAAATCTAAAGTGTGTCCACGATTGTGTGTGGGTCCATGTACATGCTGAGTCAGATCAAAAGTTTTTAAAACAGTTTTGATTTCTTTTGCCATATTATTTTCTGCATTATCTATATGGATGTTAAAATCTCCAGCAATGGCAAAACAGTCAAACTCTGAGGTAATTGTTGATAACAGTTCTGTAAAGTCCTCAGCAAAGGCTGGAGAGTATTTTGGAGGCCTGTAAATAATGAAAAGTAAAATGCGTGGAGCACTTTTTAACACAATACCCAGATATTCGAAAGACAAGTAATTCCCAAATGATATTTGCTTACATTGATAGATATCTTTAAAAAGAGCAGCTAGACCCCCACCTCTCTTAACAGCTCTGCAGACACTCATAAAAGTAAAGTTAGGAGGGGCTGTTTCATTGAGGATTGTTGCACTGCAGCTGGCTTCTAGCCAGGTTTCATTTAGAAGCATAAAATCCAGGTTGTTTGTGGTTATTAAGTCGTTGACTAGAAGTGATTTATTTTTAAGTGAGCGAATGTTTAAAAGAGCTAACTTAACAGACTTACTTTTCCCCACAGCAATATTAGTTTGACGTGTAATAGGCACCAGATTAGTTGGGTTTGCTGTACGGCTATTGAAGGCCTTAGACTTTCTATCTTGTAATAGAACAGCAATAGAGAAAGATACAGGCACACTGGGTTCCCGCTTGTTTTGTAAACATTTGAGAAAGTTACTGTTATCAAAACGGGGACCCGACACATATCACTGAGAGCTGGTATCAGTTGTTTTTGGTTCACCTCGAGCAGAAGGAGGAGGGTGTGGGCCCTGGCGTTGTGGCAGAGGCCGAAGAGCTCTCACAGGAGGAGGGGGAGGGCGAGCTGGGCCCGCAGGCTTTGGTGGTAGTGGTGCCTGTCTTTTTTTAGTTGGTATCTGGGGGCTTGCAGCAAAAGAGTGGGATAGTCTGGTTCCAGCATGCACCAGTTCTTCCATTCTCTGTGAGAAGCACAGTAGTGGCGTTGCAGGGGAGAGGGAGAGAGTGTCTGGTGAAAGGGGCTGTTGCTCTGGTGTTATAGGAGGCTGTAATATGCTGTCCTGGCTTCCCTGGCTGTTTTCCAGGAAGTCGTCCTTGGGTGCTGAATCTTCAAGCAGTTCTGATATGGCTATCTGTGGTGAGCTCTGTGTGCAGGGCTCAGCTGAGATTGTGTCCGTGAGCAGAGGTTGTTGTGGCGGAGTGGTGTTATCATGTCCATTTTGCTGCTGAAGTGAAGTCCCGTGGTCATTCATACTGTGTCCAGGTGTGTGTGTGCCGTTCAGATTGAGTGGATTGGCACAAACCGCAGAAGGATGATTTAGGGAGAAGTAGATATTGTCCTTTAACACTCTTGAACCAAGTTTGTTTGGGTGATTGCCATCCCGATGAAACAGTTGTCGTTGACTCCAGAAAAGATTGAAATTGTCAATGAAGTTCACTGCTTTTATATTGCAGGTTTTTTGCAGCCATGTATTTAGCCCAAGCAACCGTGAAAACCTGTTTGTTCCTCTTGCTGGTAGTGGTCCACTGATGAATGTTTGAACTTTCAGTCTTTTAAGTGTTTCAAAAAGTTTATTGAAATCCTTCTTAAGGAGTTCTGACTGCTCTTTATGAATATCATTCTTCCCCACATGTATGATGAGTCGATTAGCAGTCTTATGTTTCATCAGAATGTTCTGAAGTTCCCTGTTTATATCAGAAGTTGTTGCTTGTGGAAGGCAGCATGTAGTTGTATCCCTGCTGCTAATGTTTCTGATTATGGAGTCCCCCACTATCAGAGTCCTGGGCTCGGCTGTGCTCTGAGCTGAGTGCCGCTGTCTGCTCGACCTTGAGCGCCAGTTAGCATCAGTGTTAGCTACTGGCCTATTCAGTCTGTGTTCGATCACATTCATCACATTTGTGGATTCCTCATTTACATTCATTAGTACTTCAAATCTGTTCTCAAGATGTATAGGCAGTGGTAGCAGACCAGTGTTTGCAATCCTAGTCAGAGCTGTATCTGGGGTAGAGGATGCTACTGCGGTAATATGTGATGCTCGTGACAATCTGATGTCTCGAGTGCCTTTGGGTTTAGCTCCCTGTTTGTGCCATCGATTAGTAAGTCGATCGGCTTGTTTCTCTACCTGTCGAGGAGTACTAGTTTCATGGGACTCACCGGTATGCTGAGGGTGTCCATGACGAAGCTCTGTTGTGTGCTCCGTCTGGTTTGGTGGTCCCGTAAGTAACTTTGTTTCTAGAACTGCAATCCTTTGTAAAAGTCTGTGGCAGTTGGTGCAGCAAGTAGATTCCAGAAGAGGCATTTTCTCTCTTATCCTTGTAGGCAGTTGTGTTTTCCTTTCCCGGTATGTAAGCTGGTCGGGTAAAAGAATTCTCAGTTTTTGTAGTAATCCAAACTTTGTCGTATGAGCACTGTGCTGATTTGCTGAAGTTAAAATTAGGTGATAAAAGGAAATAAAATAAAGGAAATAAAATATAGAAAAAATAGGAGATAAAATGTAAAAGCGATAGAGCAAAACGCGGAGCAGTAAGCAAGAGCGTCCGAACAGTAGCTGAGCAGGAAGTAAGTCGAAGTTCATATAGCCGAAGTCCTTAAATCTGCAGTCAAAGAGTGGGGGCTGGACAAGATTGGAACAAGGATCGCTGTTGTTACTGACAACGCAAGCAACATGCGAGTAGCAGTAAAGGAAGCCGAACTGTCCCCTCACATACGGTGCTTTGCGCACACACTAAACCTGGCCTCCCAAGCAGGTTTAAAGGTCAACGCAGTGAGCCGCCTCCTCGGTAGAGTCAGAAGTGTAGCAAGTTTTTTTCACCGCAGTTCTACAGCCACAGCCGTGCTGACCACCAAACAAAAACTACTCAATCTCCCTGTACATAAACTCATTATTGATGTAGTGACAAGATGGAATAGCTCTCTGGACATGGTGGAGCGCTACCTTGAACAACAACAAGCTGTTGCTGCAGCCCTACTGAGTGATGAACTGAGACACAAGTCACGTGAAATTGACACTTTGGACACATCTGACATTGCAAATGCAGAGGATCTTGTGAAGATTCTTTTACCAATAAAAAAGGCCACAACTGTTCTCTGTGATGAGTCGCAACCAACAATATCTCTCATTTCACCACTAAAACAAATGATTCAAGACAGCATGGCCACAGATAATCACCACTAAAATGCCATTGCTCAGATGAAGGCAGCCATTCTGAAGGATCTTACTGACAGATACCAAGGAGAGGATGAAAAGTTCATGCAGGAGAGCAGTGCTTTGGATCCACGCTTTCGGACCTTGCAACATCTAGGCAGTGGAGAGAGAGAGGACGTCTTTGAAAGAATAAAGTTCAAAGCATCACAGATGCAACAACAGGTAAAAAATGTTAACGCTGTGCCATAGAGAAAATTGAGAGAAATACAATAAAATGCTAATATAATGTCTTTTTATCATTTATGAACCAGGACCAAGATGTGCTGCCCAGGAGCCCACATCCAGCAGATCTAGACGACAGCAGCGCGAGCTTTGTGCCTCCTCTTAAAGGAGAAGTTCACTTTTAAAAAAACTTTTGCTGATAATTTACTCACCCCCATGTCATCCAAGATGTCCATGTCTTTCTTTCTTCAGTCGAAAAGAAATTAAGGTTTTTGATGAAAACATTCCAGGATTTTTTCACATATTATGGATTCCATTGGGACCCAAACGGTTCAAGGTCCAAATGACAGTTTCATTGCCGCTTCAAAGGGCTTTAAACGATACCAGACGATGAATAAGGGTCTTATCTAGCGAAACGATCGGTCATTTCAAAAATAAAATAAAAAGTTGACGTTTTATAAGCACAAATGTTCGGCTTGCTCTGTTCTGTGATGCGCGTTCGTGACGTCACGTAATACGCAATTACGTTAAAAAGGTCACGCTTGAAAAATTGAAGAAAATGTTCTTTTTGGCTTTTTAATATTAAAACACTCAGGATGCGCACACGAAATGGGCATTTTAAACGATAAACTGACACAAATACATTTGAAAATGTTTATATGGTCCTCCTTCCGCACATTTGTAAACACATCAAACTTGACCTTTTCAACGTAATTGCGTATTACGTGACGTCACGAACGCGCATCACAGAACAGAGCAAGGCGAACATTTGTGCTTATAAAACGTCAACTTTTTATTTTATTTTTGAAATGACCGATCGTTTCGCTAGATAAGACCCTTATTCATCGTCTGGTATCGTTTAAAGCCCTTTGAAGCGGCAATGAAACTGTCATTTGGACCTTGAACCGTTTGGGTCCCAATGGAATCCATAATATGTGGAAAAATCCTGGAATGTTTTCATCAAAAACCTTAATTTCTTTTCGACTGAAGAAAGAAAGACATGGACATCTTGGATGACATGGGGGTGAGTAAATTATCAGCAAAAGTTTTTTCAAAAGTGAACTTCTCCTTTAAGAAGCATGCCCTTGAGGACCTCCTTGGCTCTTCTTTTAGCAGTAATCAAGTCACAGGTGGAATTCAGGCAGAAATTTACTCTTACTGCAAAGAAGCATTAGTTTCTCTGTCTGCTTGCCCTCTTAAGTGGTGGAGAGACAATGCAGGGTGGTATCCTATTCTGTCGTCATTAGCAAAGACCTACCTGTGTATACCTGCTACCTCGGTGCCCAGTGAAAGGGTATTTTCAACAGCAGGGGATATTGTAAATGCCCAGAGGTCTCTTCTTCTCCCTTGCAATGTAGATCTTTTGATCTTTCTAAAGAAAAACTTGAACATTAGCTAAAGGATAGGTCAGTGTTTTTCAGAAGGCTTTTTGCCAGACTGTTTAAGGATTTTTTTTTTACTGTTTTTTTTTTTCTTCTCCCTTGCAATGTAGATATTTTGATCTTTCTGATGAAAAACGTGAACATAAGCTAAATGATAGGTCAGTGTTTTTTTAAAAGGCTTTTTGACTGACTATTTTATTTAAGTTTAAGTTAT
The DNA here is from genome assembly GCF_965113295.1 of Leuciscus leuciscus. NCBI lineage: Eukaryota > Metazoa > Chordata > Actinopteri > Cypriniformes > Leuciscidae > Leuciscus > Leuciscus leuciscus. The sequence goes on along the minus strand of NC_138725.1, from coordinate 28,203,223 downwards.
GTTCCTAAATACCAGTTTTAAAAGGCTGCTTTTATTTGCCTTGCACATTTAAACCTGACTTAACTTGATCTTTGTTTGCACTTAAAGGGAATTCCCTATTGTTTACAATTGTTCTAGTTGCTTCTTAACTTGAACATTGCACAGAAGAATCAGTTAGGCAACCAAATATGACTATACAGAATATTGATGTTCCTGACTACAACTTGCACTTTAAAAGCACTATGTGATCAGCATTTTATGTTGTCATGATCCATAAATACAACAATAAATTGCCTGTTGACTGGCAAAAGCAGAATAAATGTCAGTGTTTTTTCGCTATTATCATCACAAACACTATCGTGAGCTATTTAACAATACCGTGAGCTTTTCCACAATATCGCAATAAATATCGTACCGTGAGGTCAATATCGAAATTGTATCGTACCGTGAGATTTTGATATCGTTACATCCCTATTACCAACTGGCCGGAATTTTGAGATTGCAATAGACGGACTATAATGCGTTAAGAGCTCGCTCAAGTACTGTGGAGCTAAACCATTTAGTGCTTTGTACAGATGTGGCCTTTAAAAACGCGCATTTTCTCCCACGGCATTCGGCAATTCGTCTCACAGAGTCTCGCAGAATTCTGCAAGTGCTTTTGGAGGGCCTACTTACAAATTCCCTCAATGTGTTTCGCTTCACAGAATATCCACCAGGTGGCGCATAAAAAACAACACACTCAAAGCCTTACAAGATTTCTCTTAAAACACTCAAAGGGGTAATGGACAACGTTTACAAATTTTTTGATATGCTTTGTCATTGCTGTGGTTTCCAGGAGATGAGTGCATGCAGAATATTTAACATTGCTAAACAGCAAAGTGACGGTCTTGACAAGCGCATAACTTTTTTGTACAGCTATTAAGATGATTGTGCGTGCAATGCGCATTTATACACATTTATAAGTGCAACAGAGAATTTAGTGTAAGCATAATACACGTGACTCTGCCTGTAAAAACCCAGCAGTATTTTTTTTTTTATACACAAAATCATCCTAACATAATGAAAGGCTTAAATAATGCGACTTACCCAGATTCTTAATTCGTGCAGATATTTCTTGTGTGATTGTTCTTGTGCAGATATTTCTTGTGAGGTAATGTTGCAGCACAACGCGTTGCATTTATATTTTGGGCGCATCTGATTGCCATTACATTTTTAATAAATATTTTAATTGAGCTGTCTTAATGCATTAAGCATAAAGATTTTTCCACGTTAGTCTCAGAATGTCCGGGGTTGGCTTGAGGTCTTGCCGACAGTTTGTAAATCTTTTATATTTATTTTTTTTATTAAATTTTCTGCAGACAAATAAGGGTGTTACAACAAATGTAAAATGAAACAAGGTGTCTGAGAGAAAAAGAAAATCAACAGAACAGTTCCACACAGGAATATAGACCCCCACCCCGCCCCTAAGGCCACCCGTAGCACTCACAAGTAGATAATAAAAAGAAAAACGAAATAAATAAACTAGTAAATACGTAGACGAGAAAGTATGTAAAAAAAAAATTTAATAAAAAAATAAAAAAATATATATATAAATAAAAAATTATAATAATAATAAGACAGTAAGCAAAAGCAGAAAAGTCTCCCTCCTCCCCCCAGAAGTCTAATCAGGAGGTCTTGACATCCCGATAAGACCTTCAATAGTAGTCAGTACAGGACTCCAAGTTTTATGAAATGATCTCAGCGAACCTTTAAGAGAATGTCTAATTTTTTCAAGGTGGATGCATTGCAATACATCTCTTATCCAGTCGTCATGTGATGGATGAGAAGCATGCTTCCATTTAAGGAGGATGGCACGCCTGGCCAGCAAAGTAGTAAAGGCAATGACGCAGTGCGCTGTAGCTGGTATACATGTGATTGGGGCAGTGGCGGATCTAGAAAATTTTACATGGGGGGGCAAAGGGGTGGCAAGAGGTCTTGGCAGGGTGGCAGGGGTAGACGGTACATGGTGGGAATCCCTATATATGAATTGCTTTAACAAAACAATCACAAAAACACTTTTAAACTACAGTAGTTATTGTTTAATCAAATCATGCCCTTACACACTACAACGGTTTTTAATTCACAACAGGAATAAGCCCAGTGTTCAAACAAAACAAAACTGTGCATTTTTTAAAAAGTAAAAGTATAAAAAGCAAAATGAAAATATAAAAAAAGTACAATAATGGTGTCCAAGATGCAGTGGACTACAAGTATAAAACAGCGGACAATACTCAAGTTCTTATTATAATTAAAAACTTATAATTACAGTCCACAAATGACCCATGATCACCAATCTTTTTAGGAAAGCTTAAGGCGACGGTTGTTGTGCTTTGCAGCGAAACGTTTCACAAACGTATCTAAATCTAGTGCTTTTGCACGCTGTTTCTCAATACTGAGAACAGCCAGATTTCTCAGACGGTCATCTGCCATGGTTGAGCGCAGATGAGTTTTTACAAGCTTTAAAGTTGAAAAGCTTCGCTCACACCCAGCAGTACTCACTGGCAAAACAATAGCGATCTTGCACAGGCGAAAAAGCTCAAAGAAAACCTCTTTAAAAGGCACCAAGAACGTCACAAACTCAGTCAGACTGGACAGGTTTACTTTGCCATTTGCTCTGTTTCTTTCAAGAAGTCTTTTTGCCTGGTGTATCTCAGTTTTCAAATCTTGCAAGTCAGAGCCATATTCCTCAGCCACTAACAAAACCAATTCTTCCTTTAAGAAATCATTGTTTGATGGATTTAAAGCTTGAATACCCCTCATTATCTTGCTGCTAGAGTTTGAAAAGCGCCTGTCCACTTCACTGATCATTGAGTCTATGATGGGAATGAATATACCTATTCTAAAGGCATCTTTGCTGTCAACATGTGTTTGCTGTCCAGGTGTAGATGTTACAAGAGTATCATGTAGTCTCCTAGATGTGTGTTTGGTTCTTTTTGATTTGACAATGGTAGGAATGTTGCAACCATTGCATGTGTCAATTGCTGCACTCCACAGGTCATTAAAGCTCTCCTCTTTGCGATAATCTTCCAATGTCTGTCTGAGGGATTCAGTAAGTTCAACTGCTTTGGTAAGGTCCACATTAGTTGACTGGAGCATCTCAGATAAAAACTTGGTTTCACCTAGCACTTTTCTGAAGACTGCAAGGAGCCCTATGAAATTAAAATCAATTTGAGAACCTAGTCCTCTTGCTTCTACAGCTCTCTGTGGATTGGCCTCATCTGAAATTTCATCCAGCACTCTTATTACTGCAGGCAGCCTGTCCATAAGGTTTCTACATGCAGCATAATGACAGGCCCATCTAGTGTCACTTAGCCTTGGAAGTTCTCGTGGTGCCCCACCACTGAACATTTCTTTTTGAACATCCATCCACTTAATGTGAACATATGAGCCTGACATGAATGTGTACAGTCTTTCCAGCAAAGTGAAAAAACATGCAGCTTCTGGGACATTTTTTACACTGTCCACAATGACAAGATTCAAACAGTGTGCCCTGCAGTGAACATAAAATGCATATTTGGCAACTTCCTTAACCCTTGTTTGGACCCCAGAACACCTGCCACTCATGACTGCAGCCCCATCATAGCCTTGGCCCACCAGATTCTCTTTGTATTCCAGTCCATACTTTTCCAGACATGAAATAAGTTTCTCTGTCAAACTGGCTGCATCTAAGTGCTCTGCTTTCTGGTACTCAAGGAAGCTCTCCTGAACCACACCATTATAATAATATCTTACGACCAGAGACAGCTGCTCCTTTTTTTGAATGTCTTTAGTCTCATCCGCTAAAATAGAAAACTGCTCACTTTCTTTAACCTCTTTTATAATTTCCTCTCTCACCATTTCTGCTAAACACTCCAAAATCTCATTTTGAGTGATTTTGCTTGTGTATTTAGCATTTCTGGGTCCCTGTGACAGCCGTTTTTTCACTAAGGCATCATGTTTACTCACAAGATCTAAAATCTCAAGGAAATTTCCCCTGTTTTTTGAGTTTTCCGATTCATCATGGCCACGTTGGGAAATATTCTGAGTGGCTGTCAACAGCAAGGTTTCAGCCAAAGTTTTAATATACTTTTGATTTTCGATTACTTGTTTCTGATTTTCATCTCCCATCATTCCCAAGACAGTTGTATTTTTCTTGGCCATTCTTTTGAACTCACTCCATGCAATCATCGCATTCACATGTGTGTCTGATCTGGCATGTACACTAAACCCACTGTCTTTGGAAGTGGCCTTCTTCCAGTTAGAATAGCCATTTTCTGATGTGAATACACTGTTTTTTAAATGTGCAAAATGTCTGCATGCAAAGCAGTAAGCTGCATCTTTAGACATGGAATATTCAAGCCATGGCCAAGAACTGTACCACTCCCTGTGGAAGCTTCTTTTTGCTGCTCCATGTTGTGTCTTTGGGAATGTTTTTAAATCAGGCTGCACTGCTGCATCACCTTTGCATTTTGATATATCTTAAAAAAGAAAGAGGAGAGTGCCAATCTCAATATAATTCAAAATCAAAACAATATAATTATCTAATGCAATTGAAGAGTACATGGACATAGCCAATGCATATAAGTGGCATTACATATTATCCTACTGAATGGCAATTTATATATATGGAAGAAGAATAAAAACATACCATGTGGTCCGGGGGGAATTGCAGATCTACCCTCTTCCTCTCTGTCATCTTCCTCCTCCTGATCACTCCCTGCCTCTGTCCCTCTCTCTGAATCTGGAGCCTCCTCTTCATCCCTCACTGATTCTTCTTTTTCCTCATCTCCTTCACTTATTTCCTCATCTCCTTCACTTATTTCCTCGTCTCCTTCACTTATTTCCTCTTCTCCGTCACTTATTTCCTTGTCTCCTTCTGTCTTCTCCTGCTCTGACCCTCCTGGTCTCTCCAGTTTACTGCCTTCTCCTTCATTTCCCTCACTCTCTTCCTCCTGTGTACTTCTTTGAATTTTTTTTTGCAAAAAAGCTGGCAATATCCCCACTTTTAGCCTTCCTTTTCATGGTTAGGCTGATGCTCCAGCTACTTTATTCAACTACTCTTGCCTGCAAAAGTCAATATGTGAAAACCTCTGGTTATCCTTGTATTACATTACACTGTAGGGCCATGTAGCTAATAAGTAGCCTATATAACAAATATAAAATCAGAAAGATTTATCACATGCACACACCAGTTATGTTTAGACTACTTAATTCTATTGTATTTGTTATTTCCCCAGTTGTAACCTGGTTTCATTGCTGTGATATCTGAGAGGAATTGGATTTAATAGGACTGCTTAGCTAATCAAATGATCGATCTCCTAACTGGCACTGTATTGTGAGTTGTAACGTAACGGCACCCATCAGTAAAATTATGGATACAGGGGCGGTTCTAAGGTCATTGGATATTCGGTGCTTCAGCCCAAACTAAAATTGGGTATTTTTATTTAAAGGAATTAATTAATTATAAAAGCGATTTAAGGGAATAAAGAAAAAGAAAGTCTTGTTGTATTAGTGAAATAATTGTAACTATTTGCAACTTATATTTTATTTTTAATTATACATACATTAGAGAACCACACCATGGTGAATTCACCTAAATTAATCAAGTAAATTATAGCATATTTTCAATTCAAAAAGGCAAAATTTAATAAAAAATAAATAAATAAAGTTGAGTAATTTGCGTCACCGGATACTGTCGGTAGTTAAACTGTTCTATTGTAAAACAGTCAAATATAAAAATGTTATCTACTTACATTTTACCAGGCAGGCATTCGTTAACTTCTTTAATCATTTTGATATTGATGAGCTAGACTGCTGAACTTTTAGTCTTCCTAACAACAAACAGAGCGTTGCGTAATGTAGTGCATCAGAGCAGCATCAATAATAATATCAAGTGAATCTCTTATTTGCATCTTAAGTTTATTGCCAATAATAATGATGACAGGTGTAACCCTGTGAATATTTGTACACTCTTATTTTAATTTGTTGTATTTTTTTTTTAATAATTTTTATAATACATGGGAATTTGGATATTGTCATGTCAAGGTAGTCTGAGGTATTTCAAATGTTAACCAATGAGTTGTTCCATTTGAGTTTTTGGTGTGTTCACGATCAGCCAATCAGAATGGGGAAGGGGGAAGAGAGCCGCACGCGGAGGTGGTAAGCGGAAAGGACAGAGAGGGAGAGCGCGCTGTTTGACCGAAGAGAGTTAACTTAAATATATTGTTAGAGTATATCAAGCGACAGTGTTTGTGTCCTTAGATCACATTCAGATATATTGATATATGTGTTGTGACAACGGGAACGTTTTCTTTGTGTTTAACGACTAAATGTGTTAAGTCTGCTCTGATCATCCTAGCAGCAGTCATTTTGTGTTTCGCTGGAAAGGACTATAGTGTTCTCTTTATTATTTCTCGGGATTCAAGGACCAAGAAGAGTCAAACAGCATCGGGGTATTTTCAGGCGGTTCTATGCCGAAAATAGACCTTGCAACTTGTTGAAGGAGAGAGAACGTCAGCTTTCGTGCGTCTGATTCGTCGGCCATTTTCTGGTGTGTGACGCATCACTTATTTCAGCGTTGGACTGTTTGCCTGTTCCTCTTGAGGAGACGAGGACACAAGCTTCACGTAACCACTTCTCTGTGCAGCTGGAGAGTTTCGCTGTAACAGAGTGTAGTATCTGAGTGAGTAACTGAGTGAGTAACCAGTTTGTCTATGCACGTTGAAAACTGCGTCATCTATTCGCGACTGACATTAAGTGCACCACCGAATTTGGGCCCCGACGAAATCCAAGCGCTTGGTTTATGAACATTTAAACTTGTGAAGTGTGATATGTGATTCAAGTTACAGTTTTGATTTCATAAAAGTATACAACTGTAGCTAATAACTGGTATTATCCACCTGAGATTGTTTTTTTTTCCTTTTTGCTCTGTTCATTCTGTAATTTACTGACATTATAACAAAAGTGGTTTCATTTTATTTCTTCTAAAAAGAAGAGGATTTTTTTATTTCATTTTTGACGTTTAAGGTGTTTTGGTTTTTTTGAGGTAAAATAAATACGTTTTTTATATTTGTTACTATTGTTGTATTTGTTTCATAGCTCAATTTGATTACAGCATTGTTGTAGGAAGAAAACAGCCCTTAACAAATAGTGAAGTAGCAATTTATTTAATCAAGGGTAATGTGAATACATATTTGTGTAGGCCTATAGTTTAAGCTACAGTTTTGGAGGCACCGTGACAAATTATAGTTCCTGTAGAAATATCAGAGAAAATCCAGCCAACTCACCATCAATTGCTGGAGCCCAGGTCTTGCTGGTTTTTTTTTATGCGCCTTTAACAGTAGTGTTACACAGGTTTGGAGTCAAACGCGAACGTGAACTCGGTGAGCTCGCACAAAACATCTTCAGCACAGCGACTCATTTAAACGCCTCTGATTGGCCGATGTGATCAACAGACATGTCTCTGATTGGCTACAATGCTCAACGCTGCAAAAGCACGTCAAAAGTACATTTATGCAAAGGGAAAAATATAAATAAAAATGTAATATGCACTGTTCATGATTAGGTAATCGCGGCCGCTGTAATCTTATTCACATTTGTTTTTCTGATTAATTGTTTTGCTCTATGAGAAAGACAATTTAACAAAATATTCGGGGCTTTACTAAAAACATTCGGGTCTTAAGCCCCTTAGCCCAGCCCTAGCGCTGCCCCTCAATATTTTTTATTTTTTATTAAGCTGTTCTTGTCTTTACTAAAATCAAAATTACGCTAATCAAAGGGAAGAGTGCTCTTACAAATCACGAGGGAGCGATTTGACGGCTGATTTTGGCTAACGTAATAGACTCGCTGTTTTTGCTGATGCTGAATCGTCTTTTTAGCATACAATACATTCATTACAAATGTAACTTTAAGTTAAACGTGTGTTTAAACTACACCTGGGGAAACTCACTTCACCTTCAGAGGCTCTGTCCGGGGCAGTCTAGACGGGTTGCAGGACCACCGCACCGCAGCAGACTCGCTGTGTGTGAGCCAGACTGAGCGAACGCCGCTCTGCACGTTTGAATCAGGGACGTAACTAAGTATTTGAGGGGCAGGGGGGAGGGGCGAATAATACATTTAAAATTAAACATTAAATTGTTCACTTTTGGTAAATGTATTGGACATAGTAGCGGGTTGTTTTTGTAAGTACAGTTTTTGGATCATCAAAGTTAGGGGGGCAGCTGGGGGGGAGATCCGCCCATGGATTGGGGAAAGGCCGAACATGACAGTCAAGGAATTAGGGACAATGGTGTAATTGAGGGCCTGTGAGAGAGTTCTGAAAATGTCGGACCAATAATCTGATCGCACCGGGCATGACCAGAACATGTGAAGATGATCGGCTGGGGATTGTCTGCATCTGTTACAGGCATCACTTCTGTTAGGAAACAATTTAGCCAGTCTGGCATTAGTGAAATGAGCTCTGTGAAGCACTTTACATTGTATTAGGCAATGTCTAGCACAAATAGATGAAGAGTGAACTAAACTGAGAATGTTTTTCCACTGGTCATCGGAAATGTCAATGCCCAAATCATGCTTCCAGGTTAACTTAAGGGAGTCAATCGGAGAAGGGGTTAAGGAGATTATTTTACCATAAATGGTTGAAATCAGTCGTCTTTGACCAGAGTCGAAGGTGAGAATTGAATCAATTTCTGATTCGGGTGGACGATTGGGAAAATGGGGAAATAGCTTTTGAATAAAGTGCCTCACTTGAAAAAAATGAAAAAGATGACTATTAGGAAGGTTAAATTTAGCTGATAAAGAAGAAAAAGAGGAGAAGACTTCGTTTTCATACAGGTCGTTTAGGGTAGAGAGACCCTTAGCTGCCCAAATATCAAAGAAGCTGTCTGAAAGGGATGGTGAAAACAAGTGATTATTTGAAATTGGCATATGAATCGATGCTCTATGTAGACCAAATTGTTTTCTAAATTGATGCCAAATCTTAATAGTATTAATAACTATTGGATTGTTCGAGATTTTGTGTACCCCAAGGGGAAGCTGGGAGCAGATATTAGAAAGTAAATAACGAGAGGAAGATATCTCTACATGCACCCAGGGCGGACTAGAGGCACAACTTTTAAGGCCAACCCAATATAGTAATTTATGAATGTTGCATGCCCAATAGTAGTATTGAAAATTTGGCAGTGCTAAACCCCCTTCAGATTTGGGAAGCTGAAGAACTGACTTCCTGATGCGAGCTGGTTTGTTATTCCAAAGGAATCCATTCAATTGCTGATCTAAATTAGCGAAAAAGGATTTGTTAATGCAGACTGGAAGATGCTGGAAAAGATACAAAAACTTCGGCAGAATAACCATTTTAATAAGGTTTGCACGACCTATTTCAGAAAGGGAAAGGGAACTCCACCTAGCAATATCCGACTTGCATTTTTCTAAAAGTGGTGTAAAGTTCTTAAAAAACAAGTCTTTAAGCGAACCGGTGATAAAAATCCCCAGATACTTAAACCCATCCAAGGCTAACTTAAAGGGGAATGAAGAATGAGGAAAAGATTTAGCCAATTGGTTAACAAAAAATAACTCGCTTTTTTGAAAGTTTAACTTGTACCCTGATAGGCAGCCAAACTGTTCTAGAACAGATAGTATAGGGGGGAAAGAAGCTATGGGGTCGGAGACGTACAATAACAAATCATCTGCATAAAGGGAAAGTTTATGGACCAAGCCATGACGTGTGATGCCTTTAAATGTATCGTGACTTCGAAGCCAGATGGCCAGGGGCTCAATAGCTATATTGAATAACAAAGGCGAGAGCGGGCAGCCTTGACGTGTCCCCCGCTGAAGTAAAAAGGGTGGCGATCGAACACCGTTGGTATATACCGATGCAGACGGGAAAGCGTACAAAAGCCTTATCCAAGAAATGAGTTTGGGGTCGAACCCGAATTTTCCTAACACAAAGAACAGGTATTCCCACTCGACCGTATCGAAAGCTTTCTCCGCGTCCAATGAAACTATGACTTCAGGAGTATTAGATGAGGGAGAGAAAATAATGTCAAGTAATCTTCGAGTATTGAAGAAAGAATGCCTATCCAGTGTAAAACCTGTTTGGTCTAATGAAATTATGGATGGCATTACATTTGGGAGGCGGAGAGACAGAATTTTGGCTAGTATCTTGCAGTCTACATTTAACAGAGAAATCGGTCTGTAGTTACCGCAAGAAGTGGGATCCCTGTCTTTCTTCAAAAGCAAGGATATAGAAGCCATATACAGCGTCGGTGGGAGTTGGCCTTCTTGAAATGAATTATTGTACATCCTCACTAAAATTGGGACTAATAAAGTAGAATATGCCTTATAGAATTCAACTGTAAACCCATCGGGGCCTGGGGATTTCTTATTTTGCATTGAGTTAATCGCTTCTTTGACTTCTTGGGGGGAAATGGGGCTGCCCAATTCCTTAGCCAAATCTTCATCAATTCTAGGAAATACTAAAGAATCTAAGGGATTGGGGAATATTATCGAAGCTGAAGACTGCTCAGTGGTATAGAGGTTAATGTAAAAGTAAAAAAAAACTCTGTTGATTTCAGCTGGGTCTACAGTGAGATTACCACTAGGGGACATAACTCTTGGAATTAATCTAGAGGCACTGGCCGCATGGGCCTGTTGGGCAAGAAGTCTACCCGCCTTATCGCCATGTTCAAAAAAAGGTTGCTTGGATTGCTGCAGTTGTCTCTCTACAATATGAGTCATCAGGCAATCATATTCTGATTGTAGCAGAAGTCGTTTATTGTAAAGGGCAGGTGAGGGAGAGGCAGCGTAAGTTTCATCAAGTTTGAGGAGTTTGTCTAGGATATCCTGCCTTTTAGTCCTTTCAGCCTTATGCATGTACGAAGTGAAGGAAATAATCTGACCTCGAACAAAGGCTTTAAGGGCTTCCCATAAGAATCCACTGTTGACCTCAGGGGTATCATTGAATTCAATGTAATTACTAATTTGAGTGGCCACAAAGTTCTCAAACTCATGATGCGCTAATACATGAGAACTAAATTTCCAAAGTGATGGGGAGATAATACTAAGAGGAAGATTAATATCAAGTGAGGTGGGGGCATGGTCCGAAACAACTATGGGGTGATAGCCACTAGCAGTAACCAGATGCAACAATTTATTATCAATCAGGAAAAAGTCAATCCGGGAAAAGGTTTGGTGTGGCGGAGAAAAAAAAACGTTACTCTGTGGGTTTTTAAACCTCCAGGGGTCCGAAATTCCTAGGTGAGATGAGCAATTAAAAACTACTTTAGCGGAATTGGATAGATTAATTTGCTTGGAAGACGACCTATCAAGAATTGTGTCTTGCACTAGGTTAAAGTCGCCTCCTATCAGTATATGATGATTGTCGCTATTTGGGATTTTAGCAAAGAGGTTGATGAAGAATTGCTCATCGTCCCAGTTGGGAGCATAGATAGAGACTAGGACAACTGAAAGGTTCTGTAACAAGCCCGATACTATGACATAACGGCCATTGACATCCTCAATAATATGTGCTGGCTCAAACAATATATTCTTGGTAATAATAATAGCAGCCCCCTCTAGCTTTGGCCGAGAATTTCGAGTGAAACACATGACTCATCCAAGGCTTTTTGATTCGTTGGATATCTGATGTTTTAAGATGTGTTTCCTGTAAAAATATAATATCCCCTTTCAAATGTTGCAGCTGCGTCATTACCTTACCAATCTTAATGGCCTTATTCATTCCTTTGGTATTCCATGAAATCAGGCGCACACCTTTACTCATCCTAGAAGTATCAACAGCCATCTAGAACGATGCATAATGTTGTAACTGGAACAGCATGGCCTTCTGCAACGGGGAGAGAGAGGAAAAGGAGACAGAGAAAAAAAAAAAAAAAACCTTATTTGTGGCCTCACCAAAAATATTCCCCCAAAATACGAACATTGTCCGAGCAACACGGCTCAATGCTTTACAGCGATACAAGACTTCCAACGTCTCATTCCCACCACATTTGAACGTCAACCCCTCCTTTTGTAATGAAAATTTCAAGTGAACAACGAATGGATCATGGTCCAACCCAGTCCTACATACACAATACCGGCATATAAGTAAACAACCAAAATTAATGTACTTTCGCTGCGAAGAAACAAAATATATTTTTATACTCTTTATAACCATTTTCATGTATATTCAAATAGGCACATGCTATAAGCACCACTGCACATTTTTATGAGCGAAGAATAAGGTGTGGTGCAATAGGAGCAAAACACAAATCCATTTAGGATAACACTTCTATTCAGTCCAGCCTAACTTAAAAACCAAACAAAATGAATAAAAAGAAAACAAGTGTAATAACCAAGTACTGCCTGTCATACAATGTGCATCACACACAAACTGTAGGCACTACAGCTGTAAAACCAATCTCTCAGGCACTGGGTGTGTAGTGGCTAAAAAGTGTAAAAAAAAAAATATATATATATATATATATATAAAATAAAATAGAAATAAAATAAAAAATTGTTAAAACAAAATATATATAATAACCACAACCACCAGGCCTAACGGAGGGAGGAGAGGGAAGAGAGAGAAATAATAATAAATAAATTAAAATTGAAAAAGTAATAATAATAATTTGGTAACGTTATTCCTGTAAGTGTACATTGATCTAAATTAAGAACTAAATCACAGAACTAAGTGGACACAAGGGTGTATACAAAACAATACCTCCATAATGCCAAATAAAAGACATCTAACGTTATAGATCGAGAGTAACCACTTTCTTATGTCACGTTATGTATAATACGCAGATCTAAGACAGTATGGAAATCCAAGCATTTAACGAATACCGCTTCTTCTTGAGTCAGTCGATCCAGTCATGAGTTACTCCACAAATCACTTCGAGTTTAGACCTCAGCAGGACGAATAGATGCAATGTAATCTTTTGCTTCAGAGACCGATGCAAATCTTCTCCTCTCACCTCTCCTCTCAAGGTTGTACAGTTCAGATAGCACCTCTCTGTACTTGGAGCGTTGTTCCATCACCTCCGGCGCATAGTCTTCGTAAATAGAGATAGGTATGCCTCGGTAGTGAAGCTTTCCCCTCCTCGCTCTGGCCTCGCGGATAATCTTTTCCTTTTGTTGGAATTTATGTAGCCGGATGATAACAGGTCTTGGCCTCTGCCCCGGCTTCGGTTTATCAGACAGCGACCGGTGAGCTCTATCACATTCCGGCGGAGATTCCAGTAGTCCGTCCCCAAATACTTCCGCAAGTAGTTCTGAGAAGAAGATAGATGGTCGGGGCCCTTCAATGGATTCAGGTAGTCCAATAATTCTTATCTTATTACGCCGGCTACGGGACTCGAGATCGACTACTTTGGCTAGCAATTTAGCGTTGCTCTCTGTTAGGATAGCGCAAGTAGTTCTCTTACGAGAGGTTCTCTCGTATTGCGTAAGTAGCTTACGCTGCGGGAAAGTCTTCTTTCTCGAGATACTGAAGCCAAAAAAATTATCCTTAATTTTTAATAATCTTGTCAACGCAGTGTGGCAGCCTGCAGACCTAGGGCAGGGTTACTAGCGTGCCCATTGGCTGCCCTGCGGCAACTGCAGCAGCCTATCGCTGAGCCCTTGGCGTGACGTCATGACCAATGAGCGCGCTTCATGCGTCACAGCCCACCAAAGGGAGTGTGGCTTAGCGTATATAAGCAGGGCTCAGAGGCTGCTTCACTGATTTCTGTCTCTTCAGCGAAGCTCTCCGCATCGCCGGACTCTGAGGAAGCCGCCGTTGAATCAAGCGACCAGCACGCCGAGGATCTCAGACTGAGGAAGCCGGCCGCCTTCGCCGCCTTCAGCTTTCCCTGCCTGCTTCGCTATCCGGCAAATATATCCTTTATTTGCTCTGTGTGTGTGTGTTTGTGTGTTCGCCCCGCGACACACTTTGCATCTAAAAGAGCGCGAGGCGATGTTTCAAATGCCTCGCTCATCCTGTGGCTCGTGCAGAGCCACGCTCAGCGACGGAGACCGCCTTGTGATCTGCGCTCTCTGCCTGGGCTTCGACCACACAGCCCGCGCCCTTTCCTCGGGCGGCTGCGAACAGTGCGAGGATTTGCCAATGTCGACCCTGCGGGCTCGACTCGCCATGTTTAGGATCCTCCCCCTTCTCCGGCTGCCTCTTCCGGGCCGCGTAAGAATAAACGCCGCTCTCAAAGGCCTCTCGAGCCGGGTATGACAGCTAAGCGCTCGCCGGAGCCCCTCCCGCGAGCCTCGCTCTCTCCTTCTCCCCCGCCCTTCACCGACGCACAGCGGCCGGCCATTGCCCGCACTGCCGTCGCCTCAGGGGACGAAGCAGATGGCGCCGCTGACAGCTGCTCTCTGCTTGCTTCAGACCCCTCTGTCAAGCCGCGCAAACGGCGACGCTCACAAGAGATGTCAGAAACGGACGGTCTCGGGCTATAGCTTCCTTTACGTTACAAGAAAGCTACCCCCCCCCCGTCACTGGCTAAAGGAGAGAAGAGTGTTTAGCCCCACCCAGGTCGGACTAATCTCCATTCCTCACATATTTCTCAGTCCCCTCCTAAGCTCAGGAGACTGGAAATACATATATTGCAGTAACGAGCCTGTTTTTATACACGCACGCCTGCAAACAAACGCTGACGCAAAACATGATGACGCTCGCCCCTTCCTGCGCTCTCCCCCTCTGTTCGAGCCGCGCAAACGCGCCGCTCACAAGGGATGTCAGAAGTAGACGGTCACGGGCTGGCTTCCTTTACGTTATAAGAAAGCTACCCCGCGTCTCGGTCGCGCGCGTCACTCACCGGCCACCTCCATTTCTCACACATTTCTCAGTCCCCTCCTAAGCTCAGGCGACTAGAAATATCTATGTTGCAGTAAACAAGCCTGTTTTTATACACGCACACCTGCAAACTAACGATGTCACAGCACATGATGACATCTTCCAGCTCTCTCTCCCTTTGTTCGAGCCGCGCAACTGCGCCGTTCTCAAGGGATATCAGAGCGGACGTCACGAGCACCGGCGAAAAGAGGAAGAGAGAGTGTTCTCGTCCCGCCTGGACCGGACTACCTCCAATCCTCACATATTTCTCAGTCCCCTCTAAGTTCAGGCGGCTGGAAATACTAATACTGCAGTAAACGAGCCTGTTTTGTACACGCGCGCCTGCAAACAAACGCCGAAACGAAACACGACGCTCTGTCATATGCTCGCGCTAACTGAGAGCTTATGTGTGCCCCTGTGGCTCAGTGGCAGAACATTAGGCTTCTGCGCGGGAGACCCGTGTTTGAATCTGACTCTGGCAGCAGATAAATAATTTTTTCTGCTGGCTTCTCCGAGCTCGCGGCCAGCTTTCTTACATACAGAAAGCGAACCCGCATCTCGCACCCTCCCGCTCACAGGATGGTGCTTGAGTATTTATGAGCGTCTAAACATATGAGCCATCAAAGCATTTCGCTTTATCAGTTTCCTATAACGCCGATGGTGTTATAAGTGTAGAAAATGTGCCCACTCCCACGTGCTCACTGCTACACACAAACACGGTCTCCCCGGTAACGCTCACAGAGCGCACTCTCATAGAGCGGGCACGCGCCGCTCGAGTGCTAAGCGTAGAGAATGTGCCCACAATTCTGTGCCCACACCTACCCACTGCCCGCTCTGTCACAGTTACCCCGGGTTGCAGATACTCCAAAGCTCACAAACATTCCGGCTCTGGCCGAAGGTGTCATAAGTGTAGAAAATGTGCCCACTCCCATGTGCTCACTGATACACACAAACACGGTCCCCATGGTAACGCGCTCAGAGCGCTCTCTCATTAAGCGGACACACGCCGCTCGAGTACTAAGTGTAGTAAATGTGCCCACAACTCTGTGTTCACACCTACCTGCTGCTCGCTCTGCCATTCAGTTACCTCGGGTTACAGACCCTCTAAAGCTCCCAAACACTGGCCGTGTTATAAGTGTAAACTCTGCGCCCGCTCACGGGCACGCGCACTCACTTTCAGACACGATAACCCCCACGCCGCTCTCGCACCAGGGGTGTTTGACAGCAGAACGCGCTCCATCCTTAGGGACAGAGCCACTCTCAACAGGGCCAGCACTGTTTACCAGCCCCCGTGTTCGAGCACCGGCTCCGCCCCGTCTTCTCTGATACAGGTTCCCCATCCCGCGCAGCTCGGCGATCTGAACCCAGAGACCATTCAACCCCTAGCTATGCGTGCAAAAGCATGGGAAGCTATTCAGGGCGCGTCAGAATGGGTGCTGAATACTATAAAACACGGCTATTCGCTTCAATTCGCTCGTCGCCCCCCGTGCTTTCTAGCGCAGACGGAGACGAAAGTGAGTTTAGAAGCAGCGCACCTGCTTCAAGCAGAAATAGCGAAGCTGCTGCGCAAAGGGGCTATAGAACAGGTTCATCCTTCTCTGAGCGAGTCGGGCTTTTACAGCCGTTACTTCCTCGTACCCAAGAAGGACGGAGCGTTAAGACCTATTTTAGATCTGAGACATCTGAACAAAGCCCTCATGAGACGGCCGTTCAAAATGATTACAACCAGACAAATCCTCGCGCAGATTCGCCCAGGAGACTGGTTTATTTCTCTCGATCTAAAGGACGCGTACTTTCAGATCCAGATAACTCCCCGTCACAGGCCATTCTTGAGATTCGCCTTCGACGGTCGAGTATATCAATACACAGTCCTGCCGTTCGGCCTGTCTTTAGCACCCCGTACATTTACGAAGTGCATGAACACGGCTCTCGCTCCCCTGAGAAGACAGGGAATGCGGATACTGAACTATCTGGACGATTGGCTTATTCTAGCGCAGTCAGAGACGGAACTTGTGTCTCACAGAACAGCACTTCTCAGCCATCTGGAAGGTCTGGGTCTCTCGGTCAACTGGACCAAGAGCTCGCTATCGCACCGTCAGTCAATTTCCTTTCTTGGAATAGAACTAGACTCGGTGGCTATGACGGCCAGATTGTCGGAGCAGCGCGCGCGCCGCATCCGTCACCTTGCCGCATCGTTCCAAATAGGCAGCCAGGTTCCGCTGAGGACATTCCAGCATATCCTGGGGCATATGGCCTCAGCTGCAGCAGTGCTCCAGCTGGGCTTATTGCGCATGCTTGTGGAAGATGCCAACAATGCCACTTTACTTACAAAACTAATACATTTAACCATCCGCATAATGGCATTAAATACAAGATAAAAGAGATTATCACATGCTCTACTATGAATGTAATGTATATGTTGACATGCCCTTGTGGACTATCATACATAGGCAAGACCACTAGAGCATTAAAAACTAGAATCTCAGAACATCGTAGTGCGATTAGAAATGGTGTGACATCTAGCCCTGTGGCTGTACACTTCATGAAAGCCAAACACAATGTATCTAGTTTAAAATATGTGGGAATTGAGAATATCAAATGTCCTAGAAGGGGTGGTAATGTGGATAATTTGCTTTTAAAAAGGGAACTGTTCTGGATTTACACATTAAACACTTTAGCTCCCAGAGGCCTCAATGAGGATTTTGATATTAGACCTTTTCTAAATTAATGGATGATTTAAATAACAATATGGTTCTTTGATTCTCTATTTTGCTATTTTCTCTATTTTTTCTACAGTCTCTTGATTTATAGGTATAGTCTCTTTGAATAACTTGGTCCTCTGTATATAAATAATGAAATGCTGTGTTTATAACAGATGCTTTTTTACTTGTCTGATCAAATTTGAAAATTGTCCGAATCCCCATCTGACTTTTACCTTAATAGGGATTTTTCAATAATGCTTGTTGATTCTCTATGTTTTTTGTCTTGACGTACGGATAGTCTTTATGAATGGTAATACATATAGTCTCTTTGAATTTCTTAGTTTTTTTTTTTTTTTTTTGTACAAATAATGTAATAAGTGTGATGTACCATCTGATGTGTTTTTTTACACTGGAATATGAAAAAATGTATGTTAGACAATTTAACAGTGGGAATCAATATGTAAATATGTTAATATATAATTCTTAATCCTTGTTGGACACGATGTATTAATATGTAAATATCAATGTATGTTGATGGATGTATCCAATTTGTGTGATGGTGGGGTCACGTGATACAGACTTTAAAAAAGGGTAACTGTTTTGTACACTTCCTGTTAGTCTGAGGAAGGGCCATGTGAGGCCCGAAACGTCACTAATAAAAGTTTTTTGAATGGGAGCTTATTCGGTGTGCGGATCTGTTGCTTACTACTGCATGGATTGTACTGGTGGTCCAGCACCCGTAGTGAAAATAAGATGTGCGTGATTTACTCCTGTGGATACTACTTATTGCGCATGCGCCCGCTTCAACGCTGGCTGAAAGCGCGCGTGCCCCACCGAGCCTGGGCGGCCGGCGGCTCGCGAGTCAGAGTGAATCAGGGCTGCATTTCAGCCCTGCAGCCCTGGCTGGCAGCCGAATGGTATCACACAGGAGTGACTATGGGGGTGATCTCACACCGGAAAGTTGTCTCGACAGACGCTTCCAACCTAGGTTGGGGAGTGCTCTTCGAAGGCAGACCGGTTTATGGCCGCTGGTCAGACCAGGAGAATCTCCTACACATAAACTGTCTAGAGATGCTCGCGGTCGAGAAAGCGCTCAAACACTTCCTCCCATTCCTCCTAGGTCACCATGTCTTAGTCCGCACAGACAATAGATCGGTAGTGGCCTATGTGAATCGCCAGGGCGGTGTCAGATCAAAGATGCTCTGCACCCTGGCGGAACGCCTCCTCGTGTGGGCTCGGCACTCGTGCCTGGTGTGGGCCGCGCATGTGCCTGGCCACCTGAACGAGGGCCCCGACAGACTGTCCAGGGACAATGTTCCCCCTGGGGAGTGGTCTCTACACCCCCAAACAGTCCAGTCACTGTGGCGCCATTTCGGCAAAGCGAAAGTCGACCTTTTTGCGTCAAAAGACAACGCTCACTGCCCAGAGTTCTTTACGAAGAACGAGGACGCGCTGGCCCAGACCGTGCCACACAGTGCTCCTCATAGCCCCATACTGGGAGAACCAAGCTTGGTTCCCGGAACTAATACAGCTGGCAGACACAGTCCCCTGGCCGATACCGGTGAGGAGAGACCTTCTCTCTCAAGCCCGCGGCTCGATCTGTCATCCCCATCCAGAGCACTGGTCTCTGCATGCATGGAGCCTCAACGGTTACCCGTTGATCTGCCAAGAGGGGTTATGAACACGATCATACAATCTAGAGCCCCCTCTACGAGGCAGCTCTACATGTCAAAAGGGGTCTGTGTTTAGCAAATGGTGCACTGCCAAGGGGCTCGATCCACAGACATGTGGGGTATCGCAAGTATTGTGTTTCCTTCAAGAGCTACTGGACGCGGGCAGGTCCCCCTCAACGCTCAAAGTTCATGTTGCGGCCATTTCAGCTTTCACTGTCTCAGAGCTGGGCCGTACATTAGGAAGGAACGAGTTCGTCACCCGCTTCCTTAGAGGAGCCAGGAGGATGAACCCCCCGCGACCCCCCTCGGTTCCTATGTGGGATCTTTCACTGGTCTTGGAGGCCCTGAAAGCGCATCCCTTTGAACCCTTGGAAACTGTGGATATGAAATACCTCACGCTCAAAACCGTTTTTCTGATAGCTCTGTCTTCAGTCAAACGAGTGGGAGACCTTCACGCGTTATCTATTAACGCCGCGTGCCTCGAGTTCGGACCTAATGACTCTAAGTTATTCTCAGACCGAGGCATGGTTACGTTCCCAAAATATTGGGCACTCCCTTAAGAGCGCAGGTCATTTCCCTCTCAGCCCTGCCAACCCCCGGCAGCGAGGCCGATAGTAATCTCCTCTGCCCGGTCAGGGCACTGAGAAACTACATCACACGCTCCGCCACTTTCAGGCGCTCGGAGCAGCTTTTTGTTTCGTTTGGAGGGCGCACCAAGGGTCTCGCCGCCTCGAAACACAGCCTGTCCAGATGGATAGTGGACGCTATCGCAACTGCTTATGCGTCTAAAGACCTGCAGTGCCCACTGGGCATCCGAGCTCACTCCACCAGAGGCATGGCCTCATCATGGGCGTGGTCCAGCGGGATTTCCATTCATGACATTTGTGCAGCGGCAGGCTGGGCCTCCCCCTCTTCATTTGTTAGGTTTTACAACCTGGAAGTTCCCGCCCTGCAGGCGAAAGTTTTATCAGTCTAAGTCTCGCGTAGACCGGCCCACTATCAGTGCGCAGGCTACGTTGGTTGATTTAGCTCTACTGGTTGAGCTGCACTGTACAGGGAATTGTCAGTTCGGACCGGCTGTGCCGCTCCGTGCTCCCTAATATGTGCTTGTGTACTGCGCTAGCCTTCGTAACCCGCCGTGCTCGCGCCACGAGCTCACTCGCTTCAGCGACAGAAACCAGTGAAGCAGCCTCTGAGCCCTGCTTATATACGCTAAGCCACACCCCCTTTGGCGGGCTGTGACGCATGAAGCGCGCCAAGCCCGCTCATTGGTCGTGACGTCACGCCAAGGGCTCAGCGATAGGCTGCTGCTGTTGCCGCAGGGCAGCCAATGGGCACGCTAGTAAGCCTGCCCTAGGTCTGCAGGCTGCCACACTGCGTTGACAAGATTATTAAAAATTAAGGATAATTTTTTTGGCTTCAGTATCTCGAGAAAGAAGACTTTCCCGCAGCGTAAGCTACTTACGCAATACTCGTTCCCTCTTTATCGAGCGAGGCAATCTTCGAGGCGTGGTCCGTCACGGCAGTTTGAATTTGGTCTAGCTTTACCTCGAGTGCTGAAACGGCAGTATTAAAGTCTGCAGAAAGAGTGACACGGTGTTCCTCAAGAAGGCTAGCGATGGCTGCCATGTTAACCTCTTTGCCGTCGTCTCCACTCGCCTCGGCTTTCTGATCCTTTCTGCTCTGTTTTGTAGCTTTAGCTGCCATAATTTGATGCCAATATGTATGCAACAAAGATATTGCCCACTTGGTAGTGAAGTAGAAGAAATAATAGGGGTTTAAAACTATTATAGGCTACGCCATCTCACCAAACCGGAAGTCCCCTGTTTGTAATTCTTTTAAATATTCATATTCACAAAATCCATATAAAGGGTGATCAACAGTTATGACTTCTAAAATAAAATAAAAATGACCAGATAAGAGGTATCTGATTGACAGTTTGACAGATGTTGTTTTAAAAAATTAATTACAACATTATGGGGAAGTGGTATTAAATATTTGGTAAAACATAATACAATTATTTTAATTACGCATTTTGTTCAGGTTTGCTTTTTCAAAATGTTCCCTGTTTTTTATATAATTAATTTAACTGCGTTATATCGCCTTGAATTTTGAACTATCGTGTTGTCGAATTTTGACACAGTTTCATTGTTTGTTCATAATAATTTGATTGATAATTGTCATTTTTTCTAAAAGTAGCAATATTTTAAAGAGATAAAAAGACAGAGAAATTACAGAGAAATTACGTAAGTCTGGTCACAGATCAATTAATCTATTGCAGAAATACAAGACAAAGTGCATGAAAAAATTAGAAGTATGCAAAAGAGCACATAACAGTTCAGATATTGTTAACTGTAATTGAAGCGGGTTTTATACACGTTTCTGCTTTTTTAAAATTGACAATTTAAAATTTTATTCGCCAACACGTCAGCACGTTTTGTGATTGATTTACAGATTTATTACAGAAACTTGTCAGAAGCAAAGATATTGTGCATAGGCGTCGATTTCGGTGGGGACGGTGGGTACGCGTACCCACCAGATTTCGTCATGAGTCATCAAGATGTTAGGTCTGGCAACTCACCATAGACACGGCTCAATCCGAGGGGCGGGATAAACGGCTGTCTTTCAAATTCCCTCTGCATGCAATAGGACAGCACTTCAACCAACCAGAGCGTTTTCCCACCAGCGGTGCTAACGTTAGTTGATAGATTCAACTTTTGAATCTGGCCGGCAAAACTACGAACACATCTTCCTTTTTAAAGAATGACTTAAGTGCCATTCTTTGCTCTTTTCTCTAAGAAAAACTTAACTCCAAGTCCTCCAGAGTCGTGGCCAAAGCCGATTCGAAAGACTGTTCTCCAGCAGCCGCCATTCTTTGTTTTCAAGTAGCAGGGAACCGTCGCAACTCGTCATTATGTTAAGCCCGCCCTGCCTACTCTAAACACGACGTGATTGGCCTGACCCAATTTAGGTTTTTACAGCTCCGAAAGTCAACGGAGAGTTGCTAGACTACCCTGGCTGCACAATAAATTTTGCTGCCGCTGGGGTGTGTCTATATTTCTAAGCTACAAGTGTACAGTGTATCACAGAGAATATTGCACCCTGAGTAATGTAGAGCAGTGAGGTGGTTTAAATTTTATCACCAGCTCTGAGAACCTCATTTATTGAATTTTGTGTTTTCGCTCTTTTCTGTTTCTTTTGTGATCATTTTAAACAAACTCTTTCTTGTCAATTAAATTGATAAATAACATTTGAGAATAAGTTGTTTTTTTTATTATACATCATATGAATAAACTTAAAGTAAATAGTACCCCTTAATGTGTTCCTGGTGGTAAATCTAAATCTCCGGTCACATTTGGATGAACACGTATTGTTAACTTGTTTTTATGTAGTCCAGTGATGTTTAATAAAGAGTTTTTTTGAACATTTTATTACCAGGATGTTTTAGATAATTTAGTTAATTCTCAATACGAGCTTCTGATGTCTGACAGAAAGTCAATCTGGTTATTAATAACAAGTGAAAGCACCATTTGAAAAAGACATTGAAAAAGAGGCATGATGTGATTGGCTGCCAAAAAACACAAGTTAATATTTAAGTTTTCAAGAATTAAGATTTAATTATTTTAATGTATTGTTTTATTTATTTTAGACCTTTTGTATGGGATACCATGTAAAATATACCTAAAATTATTTTCATAAACACAAACTGCTCTACACCCAGTGCTATCCAGAGTTACATTGTGTGTTAAAAATCTACACAACGTGTCAAAATACCATCAACACATACTGTGTGTTGTTTTTTACCAATTCTCTTTTTAGAGTGTAAGTTCAACTTACTCTTTGTGTGATCAGTAGCTGGACTTTGTTTCTTGTGATGTTCAGATTTCTGTTCTTCTTTTTTCTTCTCTTCTTCACTTTTCTGTGTTAAATCTTGTTTTTGTTTTTCCCACTGCAGTCGTTCCAGTTTCATCTGCTCAAGCATTTCACTCTCCTTTTCCTCTCTCTCTTTTATCAGTGTTTTATATCGTTCTTCTCTCTCTCTGAATTTGTTTTCTTCTGCTTCATGTTTAGACTGAAGATCTTCTTTCTCTCTTTCCATTCTCTCTCTCTCTTTTTTCAGTCTCTCATTAAATGCATCACAATCTCTTTCTTCTTTCTCTCTTCTTTTCTCATCCTCTTCTTCTCTCCTCGTCTTTTCTTCTAGTTTCTTTTTCTCCCATTCCTCTCGTTCTCTCTTCAACTCCTCACGCATCTTCTCCTCACTCTCTTCTTTCTCTTTAATTTCTCTTTTATATCGTTCCTCTCTCTCTATATATTCTTCTCTTCTCTTTCTCTCCTCATCATTTCTCTCTTTCTCCTCTTCTCGTTTCTTCATCAGTCCTTCTTTCTCTTGTGTTTTATATTGTTCTTCTCTCTCATTAAACTCCTCTTCTCTTTTCTTCCTCTCATTCTCTATTGTCTTCATCATTCTCTCTATTTCTGTGTCATTTCTGATCTGAAGATTTTCTTTTTCTTTCTTCACAATCTCATTGTCTCGCCTCATTTCCTTCATTTCATTTTTTAACATATCTCGTTCTCTCTTCATTTCATCTCGTATCTGCTCCTCCTTTTCTTTCATTTCTCTTTTATATCTTACTTCTACCTCTCTGAGTTCCTCTTCTCTTCTCTTTCTCTCTTCATCATGATTCTGTCGTTCTTCCTCCATCATCATCATCTTCATTCTTTCTTTCTCTTCATGTTTCTTCATCAGTTCTTCGTTCTCTTTCATTTCTATTTTAGATTGTTCTTCTCTCTCATTAAACTCTACTTCTCTTCTCTTTCTCTCAGTTTCATAATTCTGTCTTTCATTCTCTATTCTATTCATCAGTGTCTCTATTTCCATCTGAAATTGGTCTTTTTCTGTTTTTATTCTCTCCTTTTCTTGCCTCATTTCCTCCATTTCATGTTTAAATGTCTCTTGTTCTCTCTTCACTTTCTCACGCATCTTCTCCTCACTCTCTTCTTTCTCTTTCATTAGTGTTTTATATTGTTCTACTCTTGCATTAAACTCTTCTTCTCTTCTCTTTCTTTCTGTTTCTTGATTCTGTCTTTCATTCTCTATTCTTTTCATCAGTCTGTCTATTTCTGTGTCAAATCTGATCTGTAGATTTTCTTTTTCTTTCTTCACATTCTCTTTTTCTTGTCTCGTTTCCTCTATTTCATGTTTAAATGTCTCTCGTTCTTTTCTCATCTCGTCTCGAATTTCTCTCTGATGTTTCTCTTGATCTCTTATTTCTCTTTTGAGTTCCTCTTCTCTTCTCATTCTCTCGTCATCATGATTTTGTTGTAGATTTTCTTTTTCTTTCTTCACATTCTCCTTTTCTTGCCTCATTTCCTCCATTTCATGTTTAAATGTCTCCCGCTCTCGTCTCATCTCGTCTCGTATCTCTCTCTGATGTTTCTCTAGTTCTCTTATTTCTCTTTTGAGTCCCTCTTCTCTTCTCTTTCCCTCTTTGTCATGATTCTGTTGTTCTTCCTCCATCATCATCTTCATTCTCTCTTTCTCTTCTTCATGTTTCTTCATCAGTTCTTCTCTCTCAGTTTCATGATTCTGTCTTTCATTATCTATTCTTTTCATCAATCTCTCTATTTCCTTCTGAAATTGGTATTTTTCTGTTTTTATGTACTCCTTTTCTTGTCTCGTTTCCTCTATTTCATGTTTAAATGTCTCTCGTTCTCGTCTCATCTCGTCTCGTATTTCTCTCTGATGTTTCTCTTGTTCTTGTATTTCTCTTTTGAGTTCCTCTTCTCTTCTCTTTCTCTCTTTGCCATGATTCTGTTGTTCTTCCACCATCATCATTCTCATTCTCTCTTTCTCTTTGTTCATCAGTTCTTCTGTTTCTCTGACTCTGTCCATCAGGATCTTCATCTGTTGTTCTTGTTGTTCTCTCTCCATCTGTCTGAACATCTTACACGAGTAGAAACTCCCTCCGTTTGCTTTCACCATGTTGTCTATCTTCTCCAGTAGATCAGACACCTGTGTTCGGTCTCCAGTCTGATTATTATTGAACACATGATATCTGTTTCCACACGCTTCAATCAGGTTCATCAGAGGAGATCCAGGTTTTCCCAAACACTGTTCAATGGTTTTGTCCTTCAGATAATCACCTCTGGTGAAGAGCACCATGGTGAACATTAAAGATTTCTCACCAAACATCTCTTGGATGATCTTCACTGATGTTGCTTCTTCTCGAGTGAATCGTTGTCCTAAATTGAGCACAATGATGAACACATGTGGTCCAGGCAGGATCATAGAGATGCAGTTGCTGATTTCTCTCTGGATCTCTTCATTAGTCAGTTCAGCATCAAACAGTCCTGGAGTGTCGATCACAGTAACGTGTCGGCCGTTGGTGTCAGATGTTTCTCTCTGACTCTCTTTAGTCACTGACTCTTGAGATGTTTCTGCTGTAAATGCGTTTCTTCCTAAGACTGTGTTTCCAGCTGCACTTTTCCCAACTCCAGTTTTTCCCAGCAACACAATCCTCACATCTGTGTTTTCTCTTGAACCTGAAAATTAAAAACAGAATTTATTCTACTTTATGATGCTGAAAACCATATAACCTGATCATCTTTGTTTCTGGCTTCCTTTGCAACAAACTCTGTAATTTTTTACTGTTACAAAGACCACAAACTCACATCAAAAGCCAAGAGTCAAACGGCCCAACTAAAGGGAACACTGATCACCATAATGATGACCAAATATTTTCAGATGAATGCAGATGAATGGCAGAAATAAAGTCAAACTGGTTATTATTAAGTAAAGCTGGTAATGCTGTTTGTGGAGTTGTTTAACTTCCCTTCTGAGATCTAACCTTGGGGATTTCACAATCAGAATTTTTTTTTTTTTTTTACATTTTGAAATTTTTTAACTTTAGAATGTTGCAGTTTTTCTGTTACAAATTCACATTCATAAAACAATACTAAATAATAAAACTGCTGTAGAATTTAAAAGTAAAATAAAAAATGGTTTGGTAATTTTTCTAGCTCCACTGATTACGATTTAAAATGATTTTCTGGCCATTACCTTGTGACAGTAAAAGTGTCTCTAGTGAATGAATTTTCTTTTTCATCTCTTCATATTTCATCAGTTTTTTCATCTGTGCCTCCAGAAATGTCTCTGTGGAGAAAAACCCTCCTCTGTTTTCTTCCACCATCTGCTCAATGTTCTCCATCAATGTGGACACTTGGGTGGTGGGACCAAAGAAATTATGTCGTCCTCCAAACCTCTCAATGACAGACTGTGTTTCTTCATTGAGCTCTGCTGTCTGATGCTCTGAATTCTGCATTATGAGGATCATGATGTGTTTGTTGATTATTGAGCCGAATATCCTCTGGATCTCCTCCATTTCTGCTTTGTCTTCATTATTGAGTGGAGCATCAGGAATAATGATGAGGAAAACATGAACTCCAGGATCACAGAGAGACACACAGCGGAGAGTCTGACGCATCACTTCCTCCTCTGAGAGCTGAATAAGAGCTGAAAGCTCCACCAGACGGATCACACGTCCATGAAGCTCCAGGTCTTTCTTCTCTCTTATAAGTTTTGAAACAGAGTTCTTCAGTGTTTCATCACTTCCACACAACACCAAGTTCAGCTTCTGTTGTCTGGTGGCACCTACACCTCCTTAAACACAAGAACGTGTGTTACTATAACATATTTAGATATTGTTTATTTTAGATTTCATTGAATCAAATGTAAACTGGAAGTCTGTAATCAGTTCATACATTTCCTGTTTATGCAATTATGTTTTAATTATTGATGAACATAAATTATTAATTAAATAAGTCTTATACTCACAACCTTGTTAGTTTAATATTTTAACTCAAATTTACTATGTGACTTGATATCATTAACTACTATAGAGTATGATACAAATCCCTATATGATGCCATGATTAACAACAATAATGCATCATGACTGAATCGTTGTATTTGTCCAATGTTTATCTTTGACACTGATTATTTCACATGATCATTTGGGTGGAAAGGGCAGACGATTAGTCTTGATAGGGACAGTGCTTCTGAAACCACTGGTTTTCTATTAAGTTGCACAGATACAATAGATTATATATTTAACCAAATCAATTAGGTCTATATAAAACTGATTGATTTTGGCTTGCAAGTTGTCAGTTGAAGAATTCTGTATTTTACTATAAGAAAGTTACTGTAGCCATTGTCTTTCTTTTGTTTTCATTTGTTAGACACTGACAGTTTTATGTCCCCTGTACACACCATATACGTCTCAGGTAACGTATGTAACCCTGGTTCCCTGAGAGGGAACGAGACGCTGCGTTGAGACGCGGTGGGAACGGCCTTGCGTGATTGCGTCGTGAAGCATGTGTATAATTAGTCCAATGGAAAGACGAGATGTCATAGGCGGGCGACGTCATCGACCAGGAAACTATAAAGCACACCTGAAAACAGGCCGCACTAGCTTCTGATAGGCCGAAGCAAGTCAATCACAGGCATGCAGGGAGTATGGCAGGGCGACGCAGCATCTCATTCCCTCTCAGGGAACTAGGGTTACATGCGTAACCTGAGACGTTCCCTTTCAAGGGAACTCGAGATTAGATTAGATTAGATTCAACTTTATTGTCATTACACAAGTACAGGTACAAGGCAACGAAATGCAGTTTAGGTCTAACCAGAAGTGCAATAGCAGCAAGTGCAGGATATACAGTGGTTCCATAAGTGCAGAACATGGATATGTACTGAATAAATATAGAGTTGAATACTATTATAAACAAAAATTTACAGATAGATTTGTCCTATGAATATAATATACAGATAACTATTACTGTGAACAGAATTTACAGCTAGATATGTACTGAATATAATATACAGATGGCTATTACTATAAACAGAATTTTACAGATAGATATGTACTATGAATATAATATACAGGTGACTGTTACTATAAACAGAATTTTACAGATAGATATGTACTATGAATATATATACAGATGGCTGTTACTATAAACAGAATGTGAGCATAATATACAGATGGCTATTACTATAAACAGAATTTTACAAATAGATATATGTATAAGTTAGGCTAAAATGAGCAGTATAACAATGGATTTAAAGTAGTGCAAATAAAGTTTGGACAGAAGCTATCCGAGTGAAAGTGCAGTGGAAGTAATTGCATATTACAGTTAAAGTACGGTATTGCAAATGTATATGTAAACAGTCGGTACTGTAAATAAACAGTCGGCAGTGCAAATTGAGCATATTCCAGTCAAGGTAGTAGTGCAAGATGCATATGTAAACAGTTGTTACTATAATAACAGTCAGCAGTGCAAATGAACATTATAGTATTGCAAATAACAAAATGGAGGCAGGTGTGAGGAGGGAGAGGAGAGTCAATCAGTATATGAGGGGAGTGGGATCAATGAGGGTTAGAGTTTAATAAAGAGACAGCTCTGGGGAAAAAACTGTTCTTTAGTCTGCTGGTCCTGGTCCGGAGGCACCTGAAACGCCTGCCGGAGGGCAGGAGAGAAAACAGTCTGTGGGCTGGGTGAGAGGAGTCCTTAAGGATGCTGTGAGCTCGATGCAGACAGCGTTTCCTCTGGATGTGCTCGATGGCAGGTAGTGGAGTCCCAGTGATGCGCTGGGCGGTTTTCACCACCCGCTGCAGTGCCTTGCGCTCTGCAACAGAACAGCTCCCATACCACACTGTAGCACAGTTGGTCAGGATGCTTTCTATTGCACAGCGATAGAAGTTCACCAGGAGATGCGTCAAGATGCGGTGGGAACACCATACCCACGATGCCATAATAGCAACCCAGCCAGCAGAGCCATGTGGGGCCCAAATGGGTTTGACCTGGGCTATCTAACTGGGACCCAGCCAGTTTTGCACCCAGTTTCCATTTAGGCCCCACATGGGTTTGCCCAGATGAAATGAACACTGCTTAGTGTGCACACTACAGGCTGTTTAATGTAACACTTAATCAGTGTTGGAGGTAATGAGATAATTAAGTGATTGAATAATGATTTTGTATTAGTGAAGAACACCTGCTGTTAACAAACATAATCACTGAAGGAAAGAGAAACACAAGAACTACTTCCAGCCACAACCTTGGATGAAATCAACTGAAGATAAAATACATTAAATCTCTCAAGATCTGATAAACAACTCCACAAACAGCATTACCAGCTTCACTTATTACTAACCAGACTGACTTTATTTCTGTCAGACATCTACAGAAGTTCTTATTGAGAATTAAGAAGAGGTTTAGATGTTGATTACTTATTTGAAAGTAATAGTTTGATTTGATGTTACCATTGTGGCGATCAGTGTGTGCTTTAGTCAAGCTCTTGACTTTTTGACATTAGTTTTCTCTAGCAGCTGTGTCTGTTTGTTATGGTGAGAACAGCAAGAGAAAATGTAATCAGATGCTGTAAGCTGATTGATGATAAGAATATAATCGTCATATAGTGGCTTAACTCACTGATTTTATGTGTGAGGTTTATAAGGGTAGTATGTTATTCATTTTGTTTTATTGTTGTGATTCTACAGCAAGAGAATAATAGAATTTAATCAGACCATCAAACGATTTTTAACACACTATTTACATATTTTGGGCTCCTGTGAGTTTCACTCGCACACAGACATCAAGAATCAGCATATGAATCTCAACAATGGTGACATGCTTCAATGGTGCAATGCATTCTGGGAGCCATGGATAAGTTTCGTATGATGCACTCAGAATGCATTGCACTATGAAGCATGTCACCATTGTTGAGATTCATATGCTGATTCTTGATGTTTGTGTGTGAGTGAAACTCACAGGAGCCCAAAATATGTAAATGGTGTGTTAAAAATTGTTTGATGGTCTGATAAAATTCTATTATTCTCTTGCTGTAGAATCACAACAATAAAACAGAATTAATAACATACTACCCGTATAAACCTCACACATAATATCAGTGAGTTAAGCCAATACATGATGATTATATTCTTATCATCAATCAGCTTACAGCATCTGATTATAGTTTTTCTTGCTGTTCTCACCATAACAAACAGACACAGCTGCCAGAAGAAAATTAATGTTAAAAAGTCAAGAGACTGACTAAAGCACACACTGATCGCCACAATGGTAACATCAAATCAAACTATTACTTTCAAATAAGTAATCAACATCTAAACCTCTTCTTAATTCTTAATTCTCAATAAGAACTTCTGTAGATGTCTGACATAAATAAAGTCAGTCTGGTTAGTAATAAGTAATAATTTAGTAAAGTAATTCTGTTAGTAATAATGCTGTTTGTGGAGTTGTTTAATCAGCTCTTGAGAGATTTGATGTATTTTATCTTCAGTTGATTTCATCCAAGGCTGTGGCTGGAAGTAGTTCTTGTGTTTCTCTTTCCTTCAGTGATTATGCTTGTTAACAGCAGGTGTTCATCAATAATGCACAATCATTATTCAATCACTTAATTATCTCATTACCTCCAACACTGATTAAGTGTTACATTAAACAGCCTGTAGTGTGCACACTAAGCAGTGTTCATTTCATCTGGGCAAACCCATGTGGGGCCTAAATGGAAACTGGGTGCAAAACTGGCTGGGTCCCAGTTAGATAGCCCAGGTCAAACCCATTTGGGCCCCACATGGCTCTGCTGGCTGGGAAGTGCCTGTTCTGTGTGAAGTCAATGCACACACTAAGAAGCAAGCACCCAAGACCCTGGAGTGGAGCCAAGATCCAAATCATAAAATCGAATAAAAGTATGCGGTGAGGACCAGCCTGCAGCATCACAGATGTCAAGGAGGGAAACTCCTGATAATAAAGCCTTTGAGATAGCCATACTCCTAGTAGAATGAGCCCGGACAGCCAACCCAGCCAGCAGAGCCATGTGGGGCCCAAATGGGTTTGACCTGGGCCATCTAACTGGGACCCAGCCAGTTTTGCACCCAGTTTCCATGTAGGCCCCACATGGATTTGCCCAGATGAAATGAACACTGCTTAGTGTGCGCACTACAGGCTGTTTAATGTAACACTTAATCAGTGTTGGAGGTAATGAGATAATTAAGTGATTAAATAATGATTTTGTACTAGTGAAGAACACCTGCTGTTAACAAGCAGAATCACTGAAGGAAAGAGGAACACAAGAACTACTTCCAGCCACTGCCTTGGATGAAATCAACTGAAGATAAAATACATTACATCTCTCAAGATCTGATTAAACAACTCCACAAACAGCATTACCAGCTTCACTTATTACTAACCAGACTGACTTTATTTCTGTCAGACATCTACAGAAAAGAATTAAGAAGAGGCTTAGATGTTGATTACTTATTTGAAAGTAATAGTTTGATTTGATGTTACCATTGTGGCGATCAGTGTGTGCTTTAGTCAGGCTCTTGACTTTTTAACATTAGTTTTTCTCTGGCAGCTGTGTCTGTTTGTTATGGTGAGAACAGCAAGAGAAAATGTAGTCAGATGCTGTAAGCTGATTGATGATAAGAATATAATCATCATATATTGGCTTAACTCATTGATATTATATGGGAGGTTTAAATGGGTAGTATGTTATTAATTCTGTTTTATTGTTGTGATTCTACAGCAAGGGCATAATATCATTTAATCAGAACATCAAACGATTTTTAACACACCATTTACATATTTTAGGCTGCTTGGGATTTTTATTCGCACACAGACATCAAGTATCAGCATATGAATCTCAACAATGGTGACATGCTTCATGCTGCAATGCATTCTGGGAGCCATGGAGTATGATGCACTCAGAATGCATTGCACTATGAAGCATGTCACCATTGTTGAGATTCATATGCTGAAATCGTTTGATGTTCTGATTAAATTATATTATCCCCTTGCTGTAGAATCACAACAGTAAAACAGAATTAATAACATACTACCCATATAAAACTCCCACATAATATCAGTGAGTTAAGCCAATATATGATGATTATATTCTTATCATCAATCAGCTTACAGCATCTGATTATATTTTCTCTTGCTGTTCTCGCCATAACAAACAGACACAGCTGCCTGAGAAAAACTAATGTTAAAAAGTCAAGAGCCCGACTAAAGCACACACTGATCGCCACAATGGTAACATCAAATCAAACTATTACTTTCAAATAAATAATCAACATCTTAACCTCTTCTTAATTCTCAATAAGAATTTCTGAAGACGTCTGACAGAAATAAAGTCAGTCTGGTTAGTAATAAGTGAAGCTGGTAATGCTGTTTGTGGAGTTGTTTAATCAGATCTTGAGAGATTTGATGTATTTTATCTTCAGTTGATTTCATCCAAGGCTGTGGCTGGAAGTAGTTTCTCTTTCCTTCAGTGATTCTGCTTGTTAACAGCAGGTGTTCTTCACTAGTACAAAATCATTATTCAATTACTTAATTATCTCATTACCTCCAACACTGATTAAGTGTTACATTAAACAGCCTGTAGTGTGCACACTAAGCAGTGTTCATTTCATCTGGGCAAATCCATGTGGGGCCTACATGGAAACTGGGTGCAAAACTGGCTGGGTCCCAGTTAGCTAGCCCAGGTCAAACCCATTTGGGCCCCACATGGCTCTGCTGGCTGGGAAATGTGAAGGCTGACCAGCCGCTTCATAAGCAAGTTAGATAGCCTCGACTACCCACTTGCTCATTATCTGCTTGGTTGGAGACTTCTTCTTGGTGACCCGAAACAGACAAATAATTGAACTATGGCTAAGCCACGCCCCCTCCACTCACTCGGACAAACAGTCAACATTCGGTAACAGGCGCTATGGCAGCTGTCACAGTAGGAGACAGGAGGCAATTGATGATTTTTGGAGACAGAAAGATTATATATCATCTCGAAGTTACCAAAAGGGCCTTAACTATGCATTGGAGGGTTATATTAATAACTGTATTGCTGAGAAAGTCGATGGAAAGCTTCAGCTCCAGACAAAGATTTACAGGTCACAGTGTAAACGGTATAGTTTGGTGCTATTTCGCTTTAAACGCTCGCTTTGGACGCGCTAATGGATTCAAAATGTTCAAGCGTCGAACTAGACGCGATACGCGCGGATTTGACGCTCTATTCGCGTTTGGTGTGAACGCAGCATAATGAACAGGCTGTGATGTCAAGATTGCAATGCTGAAATGTGTGTGTGTGTGTGTCAGAGAGAGAGAGGCGCGGGCGCGATCGAACAGTGGAAACATAAAAACATAACTTACTCCATTTTGTTCAGCTAGAAGCTAGGTTAACGTTAGCCTAACGTTACGTTAAATATAACGTTCAAATACGTTGTTGACTTACCTTAGAACAGATTTAGACATCCTTGTTTCATTTATCCACGTTTAGTTGGTGTTGTGGTCTAAGTTACCGCACAACTTAATCCAGAGCAGACACTTATCTCGGTTGAGATGTGGCTTGGGAAAGGGTAAAAAATACACACCGTAGCCCAGCCTCTCAGGATACCTAGTGTCGGAGTTGCATGTACCCCATGCACACCGTTTGACCATTTTAAACTTAAAATGACAAGAAAAAACATAAAAACGAATGAAAACTGACTAACTGCAATGCATTTCAATGGACGTGGAAGCAGAGAATGTCCGAGTGTATTGGGTTAGCTATGCGCACTGTGATTGGCTCATCGCGTTTGGGGGCGTGGCTTAGCCATAGGTCAATTGATCCAATTTACGCCATAGGGCAGCTCTGTAAACATAAGCATCCAAAGCCCTAACGGGGAACAGCAGATTAAGTTTTTCCTGATCTGATGTAATAAGAGGTGGAGGACAGAAGGCCTGCAGCACAATTGGGCCTGAAACATTAGAAGGGCTAGGGTGAAGAAAGGCTTTCACCATACCAGGTGCAAATTCCAGGCACGAAGGAGCAACCGACAAGGCTTGCAAATCTCCAATTCTCTTGATAGAAGAAATAGCAATGAGAAATAAAGTTTTTAGTGTAAGGAACTTTTCTGAAACCTGGGCTCAAAGGAAGTCAAAGCCAGGCACTCCAGTACAATGATTCTATAAGCTGGAGCCCACAGTTTCCTCAACTCCAGATGAGGGTGATAAATCGTGCCCCCTGCTTGGGACAGCAGGTCCCTCCTGATCGGAATCTCCATCGGAGAGCCGTCTAGAAGGGACACCAGGTCCAAAAACCAAACTTGGGCCGGCCAGTATGGGCTACTAACAATAGACAGGTTACTAACGAACCCTTTCCAGAACTCCCGGAAGCATAGATATTGGGGGGAAAGCGTACACTGTAAAAAATAAAATCGTAAAAAAAGGGTCAATGACTGTCAGCTACAGCTGCCAAACAAAAACCGTAAAAATAAAGTAAAATATCCTAATTTAAATGAAGTGCACAAAACTTTTACAGAAATTTGCCTTAAATGATCTACAGAAAAACACTGTTATTTTACAGCTATTTCCTGAATTATTACGATCAAACACCTTCACTGTAAAAAAAATCCCATAAAATAACAGTCAAATGACTGTCAGCAACGGCTGCCATACAAAAACCGTAAAATTAATGTAAAATATCCTAATTTAAATAAGTGCAAAATACTTTTACAGAAATCTTCTTTAACAGAAACACACAGTTAAAACACAGTTATTTCACATTTTTTTTCTGATTTTTTTTTACTGAAAAACATGCAGTTAATTATATGCATGATTTGCTGTGACTATACGTCACTGCATCAACAACTACACAGTTACTGTCAGTTAAATAAAGCAACACACAGCATTTCATCAGTGTTTCTCTGCTCATCCTGGACTGAAGCTCAGGCTCTACTCTTCAACACAATGGTGACACACGAAACACACCATACAGAAACACTTTACACCCCAACAGAACATTAAACACTACCAGATCTCTCAGGATCTCAGCATCTTCACTTATTACAATCCAGACTTTATTTCTTTCATACTAACATTCTTATTGAGAATTAACAGAAGTTTAGAAGTTGAAGTTTTATTGAAAAGAATAAAGTTTGATGTCACCATGATGGACATCAGTGTTTGCTTTAGTTGGGCTCTTGACCTTTTATTGTTTAACTTTTATGTGTCTCTGATGCATATTTGAAATTGTAGCAATCCCAGAGAAACTCAGATCAGATGATGTTGGGCACTTTTTAGTGATAATAGTCATTAAGTAGTGTCCTGCTTTATTAATACCACCTGAAGTGAAAGATCTGATTAAGTCATTAAATATTAGTTGTTCATTTTGCTTGACAAAACTGCTATCGAAGATCCTGCAGTGCTGTGATACTGCAGTGCTGTCATTATACAGAAAATGTTTTGACAGGATCATATAGACTCACTCAGACATCAAGAATCAGCGTATGAATCGCAACAATGGTGACAATGAAAAAAAAAAATCTGAATTACTATAAAGTCAGAAAAATGGCTTTGTTGGTTGTCACCATTGTTGAGATTCATATGTTGATTATTGATGTCTCTATACTACTAAAAAAAATGAACCAGCTCAAAACTTTTTCTGTACAATATATATATATATTAATTAATTATATATTACATTTCATTTCAGATTGTTATAATACTGATGCCACAATACTTCAAGGGTCATGTGAAAAATTATTACATTAGACATTGTACAAAAATAAACTCCATCTACTATTATGTAATCTAAGCTAATATATTCAGATATTTGACTGACACATTAGTGAACTAAATAATAAAATTAATAACTAAATAATAACATCACCATTAAATAACCAAGATCATCTGATATTTTCTCCAGCATTTATTGCTATAACAAATGTGTATCAAATACACAGTTAAAACAGCCAGAGTAAACTAAATTTAAATCTCAAGGGTCACTAAAGCAGACACTGATCTCAATCATGGTGACATCAAATTTATTTTAAAGTTTTTTACACTTTATTTAAATTAGCATATTTTACTTTAATTTTATGGTTTTTGTTTGGCAGCCGCAGCTGCCAGTCATTTGACCCTTTTTTTACAATTTTTTTTTACAATGAAGGTATATGATCGTGATTATTCAGGAAATACCTGTAAAATAACAGTGTTTTTCAGTTTATTTAATTTAGGATGTTTTACAGTTTTTTGGGGAGCTGACAGTCATTTGACCATTTTATCATTTAACTGTTTTCTTTCTGTTAAATTACAGATTATATTTGTAATTTTACATACATTTTTATGTAATTTAAGAAAACAGAAAAAATACTGTAAGAAAAATATAAAAAGTGTGAATTACTGTAATTTGTCATTAATGTCACAATACCTAAAATAACAGCTGAATTTTTATTTTACAGATATTATGTGTCATTTTACAGTGTTTTGAGTACAATTTAAAATTAAAGAAAATGATCGTCAAAAAATCACAATTATTTTCTGTAAAATTAGGATTTTTTTTTTACAGTGTACAGGTGTAGCCTCGGCCACACCTGAACCATCGCATCCAGCCCGAGAGGAGCTGGGTGCATGAGGGAGAACCACATGGGACAATGAGTTGTATCTGACGATGCGAAAAGGTCGACTTGAGCTTGACTGAAATTCTCCCAAAGGAGCTTTACCACCTCGGGGTGAAGTCTCCATTCCCAAGGCCTCAGCCCCTGCCTCAAATGGTATCTGCTCCTTGATTTAGATGCCCCGGAATATAAACTGCCCTGAGAGACAGTGATTTCCCTTGGGCCCATAGGAGGATCCGATGAGCCAGTTTGCAAAAATGACGTGGCCTCAGACCCCCCGATGGTTGATATAAGAGACCACTGATGTGTTGTCCGTGCGGACAAGCGCATGGTGACCTCTCAGGTCTGGCAGGAAGTGCTTGAGCGCTTGAAACACCGCCATCATTTCTAGCCGATTTATGTGCCAAGAAAGAAGATAGTCTTGCCAAAGACCTTTCGCCGAACGACCACTTATTATCGCCCCCCCAACCTGTAAGGGAAGCATCCGTCGATAGCGCTACGCGTCGACAAGAAGCCCCCAGCACTAAGCCTTGGGCGAGGAACCAAGGTTTGTTCCACATGACTATGGCACAGGTCCTGAGCCACAACTGCAGGGGTCTTATGTACAGGAGGCCAAAAGTTATTACGTTGGACGCAGCTGCCATGAGACCCAACAGTCTCTAAAACTGTTTCACAGTGAGTGAATGGCCTAGTTTTAACCCATTTATGAGAGAATCAAAGAAATATGTGTTGGTGACAATTGTGCCCGCATCGTTATTGAATCCCATACCACACCTAGAAAAGTGGTCCTCTGAGACGGGAGGAGCACACTCTTCTTGGCGTTGAGCCTCAACCCTACAATGTACAAATATAATCTGTAATTAAACAGTAACAAAACAGTTAAATGATAAAATGGTCAAATGACTGTCAGCCCCCCAAAAAACTGTAAAACATCCTAAATTAAATAAACTGAAAAACACTGTTATTTTACAGGTATTTCCTGAATAATCACGATCATATACCTTCATTGTAAACAAAAAATCGTAAAAAAAAAAGGGTCAAATGACTGGCAGCTGCAGCTGCCAAACAAAAAACATAAAATTAAAGTAAAATATGCTAATTTAAATAAAATGTAAAAAACTTTAAAATAAATTTGATGTCACCATGATTGAGATCAGTGTCTGCTTTAGTTGGGCTCATGACCCTTAAATGTTTTACTTTTGCTTTTCTCTAGCTGCTTTCTACGTGTATTTGATATAGATTTGTTATAGTAATAAATGCTGGAGAAAATATCAGATGGTCTTGGTCATCATATGATGATCTGATTCACTGATATGACAGTCAAATCTCTGAGTATATTAGCTTAGATTACATAATATGTAGATGGAATTTAGCTTTATAAAAAGTCTTTAATTAATGTCATAATTTTTCACGTGACCCTTAAAATATTGCAGCATCAGTATTATAACAATCTGAAATTTAAAAAAATATATATTATACAGAAAAAGTTTTGTGCTGGTTCCTTTTTTGTTAGTAGTATAAAGACATCAAGAATCAACATATGAATCTCAACAATGGTGACAACCAACAAAGCCTTTTTGTGACTTTATAGTAGTTCAGAATTTTTTTTTCATTGTCACCATTGTTGTGATTCATACGCTGATTCTTGATGTCTGAGTGAGTTTTTTCAATCCTGTCAAAACATTTTCTGAATAATGACTTTATTAAGTCAAAAACAGTAAAAACATAGTTTGTGTTGTTGAATCGTTTTTTTTTTTTTTTTTCTAGTACATCTTAATTATAGAGCTCATGACAAATAAAAGTTCCAGATGGACAAATTTAAATGCAAAAACCAGTGGAATAACAATAGGTCTATCTTAAAAGAAACGAGATAGTGGCAAACTTTGAAGTAGGGTTAAAGTTTTAATTAGTTGTAAAGCTTAAAGTGTAAAGCTTGTTCTCATACACAGATATGAATGAAATTCATGCATTTATTTGTCATTTAAACTGATGCAAACAGGGAAAGAGAGTAGAAAAGACTTATTATCCTGTCGCCCCCTCTAGTGGACAGCATTAAGTATTACGGCCTTCATTGCTCAGATAAGAAAAGTCAATGGATTTTTTTGGGAAAGTCAGTTTGACCAGTTACTAGTTAGAAAAGATATAAGCGAGTCAGACCAGTCTGAAGGTCTGAGCTGAGTTTGGTGAAGCATTACATTTCTCATAATAATAATACATAATAATAATGTTTAAATATATGCTGGCTTTCTCAAGCCAACATAATAAAGAAAACTCAGAGAAACATCTACCAATTCAGTATGTAATTCAGGTAAAACAGGTATTAGTTTTATAATAAAACTAATAACATTTTAAAGGTATCCTGTGCTCTTCAACCAACATGATTTTAATTAATCCCAAACCCTTCTAATTTTGTCAGTATTAATGTACATTCACTTCTAGCTTCTCTCTTTTCTGTCTCATTCTTTTCATGTGAACTGAGTAGGCTACACATGCATACATTCATAAATATAATCTTTATGTCTATTCAATTTTCAAAATTATTTATACTTCTCACACGCCTGCCTTTTGATCTAAATAAAAGATTAGAGTGGTAAATATTTGCACTGTATTTATCAATGGGAAATACATCATGCTAAAATAATCAGTCATATACTGTGGCTCACATTAATGGGGTCGCTTGCAAGTCGCAGACACGTCAACCTGACTTTCATTTTCAACCAAAATATCCAAAATAGTGTCCAACGTCTTCCTGATGTCACATTGACGTACTGTGCCTGAGCTGAGTCTTACTCTGAAACTTACTGTTAGGACGATTGCCATCAGGACTTTTTTCTCGTTTGCTCCCTGCAATCAAAATAAAACACACACATGTTTGTGATTGATTAATTTGTAAGTTGCTTTGGATAGAAGCATCTGCTAAATTAATAAATGAAGCAGTATTGTGACATTATAATGTTACAACATCTCTTATAACATGATATAAGATTTTGGTCATGAATTAAATTATCTACATGAATAACATCTAGGTTAGTAATGTAATCCTCCTTCAGGGAACAGAGACGTTATGTCGATACTAACGTATTGGGGTCTTGCCTGGCAGCCCAATCACCTCCAAGTGGTAACAAAACGTGCCAATGAACATTGGCCAATGAAATTTGCATGCCGAGTCATACCCGGATATACAGGTATAAATAGGACTGTCATTACTCACTTCATTCATGTTTTGCTGAGGAGCCGAGACAAGAGCCCGGCCATTTAGCGGTGGTTCAGGGCTGTGGCAGGGGGACGTAATGTTGAACGTGACTGACTGAATGGGAACGTCTAGGTTACTGATGTCACCCCTGTTCCCTGAAGGAG
This sequence comes from Leuciscus leuciscus, assembly GCF_965113295.1. NCBI lineage: Eukaryota > Metazoa > Chordata > Actinopteri > Cypriniformes > Leuciscidae > Leuciscus > Leuciscus leuciscus. Next base: position 28,163,227 of record NC_138725.1, on the reverse strand, counting down.
GACGTATTGGGGTTCCTTTGGAAAGCGCCACAGCCACTGTTTTATGAGTGTTGGAGATGCAGATGCTGGCAAGCTGCCGCGTGCCACTTAGCAAACTGCTCTCACAATGCAACCCCGAGGGTAGTCCTCCATACCAGACGGGATGGAACGGACAGGGTTCACTCTGAGGATGATCAAAGCCGCTGTTCCTCCAAAGAGTACTTTGGAACTCAATTCCCATTGTTTTTCAGCCATGACCTAAATGCTGGGGAAGTGTGCGCAATCTCGAATGAGGGGAACGCTATGGAGACCACACCCTGTCTGAAGGGAGTTTACGAGTGGAAGTACACATATGGACTTACCTGTGGGGCAGTGCTACATATGGAAGGTCTCTATGATAGGTCCTAATAACGGCGCAGAGACAGGGCAGAATATATCTGGCTAGGGAAAGACACGGGTTTACCAACAGGGAAACCGTATCGTGGACAATACACATATGGGATTACAGAGGGGGAATCACATCATATGGGCATCTAGTCCAGTACAAGGGCTGACCGGCCGGGTACTGGGCTTGGCATCAGGCGCCTCCTACAGGCGTCTGACTGCCGAAGGATTCTGGAGGATCTCAATCAGGGTTTGCCAAGTGGGGAACTCACCTGAAGAGTAAGTAGGTGCTTGTATCCCCCCCATTACCCTCCTGGCCCCTTAAGAAACCTGATGATCAGGTCATGCTTTCCCAGTGACCTGCCATCAACAACATTGTGATGAGCTGTGATGGTGGCGACATAGACCTTCAAGGTGGAGGGGGACAGCCTCTGCTCCAAGCCCTCTTGAAGGAAGGAAAGCGCAGAGCCGACCGGGCATTTTCGGGGGTCTTCCTGTCGAGAAGAACACCACTCAGCGAACAGACCCCACTTCAAAGCATAAGCACGCCTCATGGAGGGGGCTTCAGCTGAAGTGATAGTGAAGACCACACGTGGAGGTTCCAGAGGTCTGTATGCGGGTGCCATATGGTGCCCCGTCCCTGAGAAAGCATGTCCTTCCTCAGGAGAATCTGTCAGGGAGGGGCTGTCGCGAGGAACATTAGTTCCGGGAACCAGGAACGGTTGGGCCAATATGGTGCAACTAACAAGACCTGCTCCTCATCCTCCCTGACCTTGCATAGGATCTGTGCAAGAAGGCTCATTGGGGGAAACGATACTTGCGTTGGCCCCGGGGCCAGCTGTGTGCCAGTGCATCCGTGCCAAGGGTCACATCGGTCAGGGAAAATAACAACTGACAATGGGCGGACTCCTGGGAGGCAAACAGGTCTACCTGTGCATCCCGAATCGTCTCCAAATCAGCTGGACCGCCTGGGGATGGTCTTCATTCTCCCAGAAACGTGAGCTATCGTGAGAGCGCCTCAGTTGCACGATTGAGCTCGCCCGGAAATGGCACGCAGCTCAGCGTGATGGCCACACGGAGTGTGCCAGGGTGCCATGCCCAATTTGGGACAAGAATATGCATCAGTCCGAGCGGCATCAGTCCGAGGGACCCAACCCGGGAAGCACAGCATCCCGGTGTAAAGTCTGTGATTGTAGTGCACTTAACTGTCACAAATGAATCAGCAATTAAAAAATTCAGGTTTAAATAGCTTTACTGGTATGGTAAAAAGGCTTTAAATTGCCACAGTTGAATCAGGCAGTGATTGACAGCGCTCTTGTCCAATAGCATCGGTTGTCAGATACAGTACTTTTTGTACTGTACAGTACATATATTGTACAGTACTCTAGCCCAATGTTGTTTGGGGTGGCTGGGGGGAAATATGATCTAATCGAAGCAAACATGATCTAATCGAAGACTGTAACAGTATGTAGATAAACAGGCCCTGTAATGATTGGGCTAAATCAAGACTCATTATACAACTCTGTTGTATAATGTTATGGGCTCTCACTGAGCTCTAAAATACCTTTCCCCCACAAAAACAAGTACTTCCAATGTTGTAGGGATGTTCCCTACAACATTGTTCCAACCCTCCAATATTCCAATGTTCCAACCCTCTTCCCATGCCCGTGGTGAATGAGGGTGTGGTCGAGAGTGAGGAAGCAGTGCATCAGTGGTAACAGAAAGAACAGAAATAAAATGAAACACAGGATTCTTCACCTAGCCCTCCTCCGGCAGAATGAGCGATGCCCTCACCGTTTCCTGGAATAGAGCAGTTCCCTGCATCTCTGGGCCACCCGTCTCAGGGCTGTTTCACAGGCTTAGCGGTCTGGACGGGCTGCGTCACCTTCCTGTGGGTGGCTCGGGGTGAAAGGGATGCCTCCAGTCTTCCCGAAGTCGGCGACTTGGTGCCAGATTCGTGCCGAGGCAAGATGTGCTTAATGGCCTCTGTCTGCTTTTGGACTGCTAAGAACTGCTGTGCAAAGTCCTTGACAGTGTCACAGAAGACGCCGGCCTGGGAAATGGGGGCGTTGAGAAAGCAAACAATGGCTTCGGGCAGTAAAAAATCCCTTCCACGTCTTTTGAACCTCTCCTAATAGCAATGAAAATTGCTTTTTGCTCCCTTTTTTTTATGAAAAGTTTGCTCAATAGAAGAGGTGACTGGAACGAGAGATTGTTTTCATCCAACAGCTCGGCTCAGAAGCAAAATATGAATGATGTGAGTAATGCCGGTGTTACGGATCAACTGGGGATCATGTTAACTGGGGAAACGCGCGTGCACGCAGATAGTTTTACCTGGATTTCCAGCAGATGTTAGACGGCTACAGATTCGTCGCAGCCATTTTTCACGGATCCATGATTAAAAACGTATGTTTCACCAGTTGTATACACACTGGTATGCATAATAAAGCGATTTGTTTTTGAAGTGTATATTCCTGCGTATTTGACGCAATTTCAAATAAGTTTAACATACTTAAGTGTCAACTCAAGCTCAGAAACCACGCCTATGTTAACATGGGGCATTCGGTTTCATTGGATGAACAGACTTGTCAGCGCACTTCAGAAGACTCTTCTCAACATTAGTGTATTATATTTTCTGTAGTGTGTTGTCATGAGTTCTAATCACAAATAACAACAGATGTAGATTAAATTAAAGTAGCTAGGCTACCTAAAAGAAACATAAATTGCAAAGTCATTTACATTTTTTTCAAGTTGCATTTATTGATCTGCATATAGCCTAATTTTATAATGGATCTATTATTTTTTATATAAAAACACTTATCAGCTTATTTTACTCTGCTGATTATATTAAGATCTCTTTTCTGTACAACCAGCTCTGACGCCTCTGTATCCTTTTCCCTGGACATAAAGCAGCTATGCTTGTACACGTAGGGTCATGAAGTTAATTATCTCATGAACTTGCAACATTTTTAACAGATAAAAAAAAAAAAAAAAACTGCTTTCCTGTAGCTCAAACAGTAGCTTACAACGCCAAGGTCATGGGTTCGATTCCCAGGGAAAGTAAGGACTGATAAATGTACATGTGTACTTTGAGACGCAATGTAAGTCGCTTTGGATAGAAGTGTCTGCCAAATGTGTAAATGTACATTATAGGCTACATCACATCAGTAGGAGCATGAACTTGAATGTTGTGTATTTAATGTCTTGTATTGGACATGTAGAAAACACTTTGTCTTTAGTGATTAAAGTCCTGTGAAAAACACTGAAAGGCAACCACAAATTGTATTACTGAAATAAGCAAAATATATGATATAGTGATAATGAATTATTACAAATATATACTGATATTCTCTATGGCTAATATTCTCATAGGCCTACTGTACATCACTAACCTCTTAATCATTTGTCACCTCACACGCATAGCATGACCCTCGCTAAAACAATAGGAAATGCTTTATTGTTTACTTTTTTGCTGACCTCTTTAACAAAAGAAATATGACACAATCTTTTTATGTAATATAAATTTAAATTATGCCAGTTCTCTTCATTTGACTGGTACCATGAATCTCATTAACATATTCTCTTTACTTGTTATCCATCACATCATGTGCTTTCATTATTGTTGTCTGCTAACCATTAGGAACAGATTAAAAGGTCTATAAATGAAGTGTCATTGTTGTTAGGCCATATACTGCCACAGCAAATGGATGCAATTAAAGTTAGACAAATCAAAAACTTTGCAGGATAACCAATATCCCGATCGCTGCTCAAGAAAGGAGCGTGATTATATAAAGATGAGATGGGAAAATTTCACAATGAAGGGTTGATGGTGTGTTAAATTGTTCTTAAAAAGATAATACAACTGTGACATTTATTTACTAATATAACATGATTACATTAGATGGAGAGCAGCATAGGTATGAAGGCCAAACTGGCCAATAGGTAAGAAAAATGTATACTTGTACACTGCAAAAGTAACTGTTCTTCATTAACATGTAACTTAGTTTATAGTTTGTTCTCCCTTCTTTAGATTGAATGTTCAGAATGTAGAAGGTGGGACTGTGTGGTCAGATCTGTTGGCAAATACAGCTGTCCTGCATGCATGCACATTTGCCTATTTTATTTAATTTTTTTCCTTTTTTTATTGTTGCTTTCATACCTGTTAGCTAATGAATATGTTTGTTGAACATTCCCCTGAATAATGCTGTGGGTAATTCACTGGATCCATAAACTATGGCTTCTCAATTTTCAACACTCTTTAGGAACATTTATGGAGTCTAGCCTACTGTATGCTTTATGTTCTAACTCATTCCTCAGTAACATTAAAATAAATAATAAATAAATGCTTGACATCCCTTTAGCAGTATTGCTGCTCAATTTAAATTAAGAAACAAATTGGCTTCATAACAATAATCTGCTAATAGGCTACACATGCACTCCAAAGACACAATGTCAATAGCATAATTTATTTAATCTACTTACAGTTGTCATCAGATATGCAATTTCATTGAAACGAGTAACAAAATAATGTGGGCGTGGTCTGTGTCGTGAAATTAAAACACATTAAAACTTCCAGCGACAGAGTAAACAACAGTGTCTTAATATGATACAAACATTTACCAAAAACGTGGAAAGCTTTTAAATCTGCTCAGTGAAAGATTCGCTGTGACGAATCTGTACAGTTCAACATCTGCTGGTAATCCAGGTAAAACTATCTGCGTGCACGCGCGCGTCCCCAGTTAACATGATCCCCAGTTGATCCGTAACACCGGTCCTATTTATACCCATATGTCTGGGTAGGTGTGACTCGGTTTGCAAATCTCACTGGCCAATATTCATTCCCAGATAGCAACATTGTTTTGCCCACATCTGGCACTTGTGGAATGCGGTTCTGGCCCACATGCAGCATGGAATGATGGCACTTGGGCGGACCGCTCCTGTTCTGGGCCACAAGCAGGCCATAGTAATGCCACATGTCAGCCAAGAGCAAAGAAATAAACCAGAACTGGACCTTATCTGAGCCACAAAATCTGTGTATATTAAATATGGAGTAATTTCAGCCTTAATAAGCCTGTTAACCCCCATGGGGTCGGCTATCGCGCCGGCGCGATATGCTCACTTTTTTTCGTATCAGTGCAAAAGAGACTCAAAATACTCTGTTGACTTTGATCTTACATACAAGTGTCATACATCATTCGATCCTGTTAAGTGTGTATTTTTTTTTTGTGTATACTCACAATAAAAACAAAGTGTTGTGCTTTTTACCAAATAAAGAAAAATAAACATGATGCGAGTTCTGCCTTCTCTCTGTCAGTGAAGTCCATTCTGAAACGCGTCTAAAAATGAACTGTAACTCAGCGAATACTCAGTCACACAGGCACACAGGCATGCAGCTTGAATTCTCTTCTTTTAACCCTCTGGGGACCAAGCTGTTTTTGGGGCCCTTGAGATGTTCTGACATGCTCTGACATTTGTGCTTTTTTCAGTTATTTATAAACATGTTAATGGCAAAGGTGTAAATTCACTCTATATAGCACAAACAGGCCTACCATAATATGCGAGCAACATGTATGTAGATGTTTGTATTTTTAAGAGAATAATGTTTATGCGTGGTTATTTAAAAAAATAAAAATGAAAGTTGCTGAAATAAGACCACAAAACTCATACAAAATATGTGCCCACAAGACTTTTGACTAATGGATGTTGTCCCTTTCAGTTCTAGCTTCAAAAAAAAAAATACATTGATTTAAATGGTGTAAAACAGGTTTTGCTTGGAAAGCCAATATGCGAGGGGGAGGAGTAGTTTACACCTTAGTCCCACCCACTCTGCATAATGACTCTGCATAATTAGCCATTCATTCAGGTGTGACACTGACTGAGCCACAATGCAAGGACAAAATATATATTTTGAAGAAGACTTATATTGACCATTTAAGATTTTGCTTACATCTATCTTGTAAATATGTTTTGCTATTTTATTAAAAAGGTTACAATTACAACAATAATTACAATTTCAGCAATATTTCTGCAAAAAAGTACTCTTTCTTTGTAAAAAAAAAAAAAAAAGATTATAGGCCTACATTTTATCATATGTATTCATTAGTTTGAATATAGCCAACATTGGAACATCTTAGTCTATGACTTTATTTTTGACAAAATAGTATTTTATATATTTGAGCAGAAAAGCTTATTTGATGTGACAGTATATTCTACAGTAAAAACTGTACCCAAATCTAGTCAACAAAATGTTGTCTTTCATACTTCGCCTGACTGTAACGTTGTTTTTATGAAATATTAGGGCATAGCCTATAAATGTTAATTTGCAGTACGTTGCTTATACAAATACATTTTATTTCAACATATTTCAGTCGATTTTTACTCATCTCAGTAGGCTATAGCAAAGCAGTTTATTCTTTCACACACAGACGCGCGATTCATATTTAGGCTAAACAGTCTTTACAAATATGTACCCTTCATTCATCTCACAGAAACGCGATTCATATTTAGGCTAAACAGTCTTTACAAATATGTACCCTTCATTCATCTCACAGAAACGCGATTCATATTATAGAAACGCGATTCATCTTTTTGTTTACATAAGCCTACAACATTATTCCATAACGTTATTCCACATTAACACTTGAGAAAGGATAACTTAGCCTACCTCACTCCTCAGCGGGATCTGCTCCTCATATTGCTCCTCATATCAGCACGGAAAATTTTCTCCATAAGGTAGGCTATATTATGCCTCTTTGTTTACAGCTGATGTGGGGGCGTTTCACAGACTGAAATGGTTCTCAGAATTTGCGTTTGAATAGCACGCGCTCTCCGGGGCGTGGTCAAATTACTTTTGAATGGCTCGTAATGAGCTTGACTGGAGTCGCTCTCTTTTTATACAGATTACAGAAGCTGATAATATTTGTTTTTTATATAAATTACTTCATTTAAAAGCTGCGATCTCAAGCTTTATGCCCGTGGGTCTGTTTGCCTGTTTGACTGAATTTTCGCGGAGTTATAGATCATTTTCGAACGCGTTTCAAATGGGAGTTTACTGACAGAGAGAAGGCAGAAATAGCATCATGTTAGTTTTTCTTTATTTGTCAAAAAGCAAAACACTTTATTTTTATTGTGAGTATACAGAAAAAAAATAGAAACTGAACAGGATCGATTGATGTATTACACGAAAATGAAAGATCAAAATTAACAGAGCATTTTGTGTTTATTTTTCATTGCTAAAAAAAAAAAACGAGCAAAACGCGCGGGCGCGTTTTTGGTCCCCAGAGGGTTAAATGAAGTAATTTATATAATAAACAAATATTCTCAGTTTATGTAATATGTATGAAAAGAGAGAGATGTCAGTCGTTCTCATCTCAGCTCATTGTTTTAATGTGACCCCGCCCACGGAGAGCGCGCGCTATTCAAACGCAAATGATCTGAGGCATCCATGCAAACCTGTGAACGCCCACAATCAGCTGGATAACACACACCGCAAGTAATCAGAGTCATGTACTTTACGATGCTGTGAGGATCTACTATCTTAAAGGTGGGGTATGTGATTCTCTTTTTTGTCCATTTTTTCAAAATCACTTGAAATCCTATTCCTAACCCACTTACAGCCACTGAGTTAGAAGCACTGAAATGAAAATTAAGCAATTTAATCATCTGTGGAATAGGCAGGACTCGAAAAACTCCAGCCAATCATTTCCAAGACCACCTAGAATCATTGGACAGTAAGTTCGTCAATCAAATGGTCGTACCATACCCCCTCCCCCCATCCCCCTCGCGCGCACACACACACACACACACACACATGGGTGGAGTCAGGGCCAGCGTTGGAGGAAAGAAGGTACCAATTTGAGTTGTGTTTTTTTCAAAATCTGCCGGCCGTTTTGCAAATCCCATACCCTACCTTTAATAATAATCCTGGAAAATTTACCTCAGAAGTGCTGGAAATTTCATTTCGAGGAGCAATGGATCCAGCTGCAGGGTTGCTAACTCTCACGCATCTGGCGTGACACTCACGCTTTCAGCATCAGTCTCATGCTCTCACGTACACGCAAGAAATGTCATGCCAAAATCCATTTTTCTCCCCTCTCAATCCGTTGATTTTCTGTTGATGACTAGACCACAGCGTATTAATGACAGGAGAGGAGTTTAAGGCACACAGCTGTAACATCTGCCTACAACGTTCTCACTGCAGTATTCTCTGATCGTTGATTCACTGAAAACCTTGCACCTGATATGTTAGTTGCGTGTGAAAAGTTCAGAGAGAGTTCAGAGAATAGGTTCGGAGTCGGAGCCCACATCGGAGTCGGATGGGCGTTTGAAAGTTTGGATGACAATCAAGGTAAGCAGATAATAAAATGGTGTGGCTTTCACTCACGAGCGTAATTTCCTATGGGGACAGGGGGGACATGTCCCCCCTCTTTTCGAAATTCCGTTCGTGTTCCCACTTTCAGATTAGTTTATGATTTTTTAACCGCACGCCGTCATCGCCACAGAGGAGCAGGACCGAGCAGGACACGGAGCGCCTGCCTGCGTCAATGCGCGCAGCCGCGTCCAGGAACGTCACTTGCACACAGTGCCGCTGCTAGCCATTTTGGTGCCCTTGGCATAATTCCTTTATGATGCCCCCCACCCCGACCCCGAGAAAAAAAAACTTTGTTTTTGCCAGTTTAACTTTGTATTACCAAACATATAACTCAATACCAATAACACAATAGCAGCATCACAGTATAAAACTTAAGAACACTAAAAAGAGAAAGTACAATCTTCACAGCTTTGCTGACTTTGTAAACATATGTAGAATAGCCAACACACACTACACATTTGAAAGTGCAAACTTTTCTTCAGTAAACAGAATAGCTAAATAAAAAAATTATCAAAATAATCCAGACATGCTTTTCCCAAATTCAATGTCACTTTGAATAAATTACATTTATTAGGCAAAATATTCAAACAAAGAATCTCATACCGGAAAAAATTATAAACATTTAAAACTGAAAGCATGGCAGCCAAGGAGTTCTCCCTCTTTATTCCTTATTTATCAACTATTTGATAAATATAATATAATATAAAAGCATAATAAAATGAGGTGCAATAATGCACACAATTAAACAGTATCGTTTGCTTTATATCATTCATAATGACATTTTATATTTTTATATATATTTAACAGGAATTGTTAGCCTACCATGTGCACTGCACTGACTGCTAACGTTAACTGTTACTGAGAAAGTATTAACTACCGTCACGTCAAAATAAACCATAAACTACTGCTCAATATCTAAAGAAAGATAGTAAAGAAAGTAACAGCTAGCTGGCGTCAGTTATTTGTAAAATAGGTAATGTTTAACAGTAAAATCTCAATTTAGCTTGCACCGAAGTTATAAGTTATAATAACATAGTTTGCTAACAACATTAACGTCAGCAAGTTCGAGGCGCGTTACGATTAGCAGCAGCACATTTCCCCTATTTAAGAATGATTAAACATGGACTTACCTGCAAGTGATGCACGGGCATCATCTCGCAGTTTCTTGTTATTTCTTTTCTCAGATCCTAACTCCTGCTGTCTTTTAGGGGCCATTTCCAAAAAAGTTGCCTACTGTCTGTCTGTCAGTCAAACTTCGTCCGCGCGAATGCGTCCTTCGCAAAGGCGCCCGCGCGACACAACCGGCACGGACCATCCAACGCGGGGAGGCGGTACTTTCTATACTAGAGCAATTAAATTACCTCTTTTCCCCTTTTTTGTTACATATACATGGCTAAAATGTTCCAAATAATATTTCTATAGGTTAATGAAATAATATCGGCATTATAATTTTTTTTTTCATTAGGCTATTTTTGGTGCCCCCTCAGCACTTGGTGCCCTACGCACAGCGCGTGATGCGCGTGGTGGGAGCGGCGGCGCTGCTTGCACACACTAAAAATACCTCACCGAAAGTTATAATGAGCAGGTATCGCGCTGTCTGTGAATGTCCTGGCACACACGACGCACAGAAAGACTCGTGCCAATGTCGAGCGCACAGACAGCGCGTCAAAGAATCAGTTTTGCTGGGCAGTTCTCTTTCGCGCTTGAACGAACAATAACACACACCAACATGCCAAAATGTCAGTTTTGTCGAGTATCCTCATAACAGAAAAGTCTTAAATTAGTTACATAAAGTCTTAAATGTACAAGAGTAAATGAGAAAATGAGATGCGTGAGAGCCTGTCAGCAGCGGCAGATTTTAAAGTGACAGCAGCCACTAATTCTGTCTGTCAGTAAAGTTAACCAAATAACAAAGGGAACAGAGAAAATCACTCACTGCTCTTGACTAAAGAACGCTTGCAGCTTTAATAAGGATTAATTTAATTTAATTCATAATTTATGCAGTGCGGACTGTTTGATAACCTAAGTCAATTTCTGTATATTTCATACCTGTTAGACAGGAAGGGCACATGTAAATATTACATTTATTTTTGGGTTTATGTGAGGATAGTTTTAAGTTCACTTATATTAAAAGTTGTTATAATTTTCAAAAGTAAAAAATAATTTTCATGGAGACATCAGTAGCTACAGTGATACTGGCCTTCATTCAGAAAAAAATGCCATTAAACAATTATTTAAAATATACTGTCTTTATGTTGTTTCTACATTACAGTGGAAATTGAGTCTCACATTATTTAAATTTTATTTGCACACAAAACATTAATGGTGAACATTTTTGACTTTATAAAATGTTTCTCTCAAGTCTTGGCAATTGGCCCCTATTAAACAATAAAGAAAGTAAGACATATTTTTCTTATACATAGTTTAGTAGCCTACTATATTCTTTTTGGCAGAATTTATCATTATAATCAACTTAATTATTTCCTGGATTTTGTATCACCATTGTCCCTAATGGTATGTAAATGCTGGAAGTGTGATTAAAATTGTGACAAACATTGGTTTGCTTTTTTTAAAGTGCAAAAACATTTCCCCCCATTTTTTTATAGTGCAATCAATAAATTAATTGTACATTTTGGAAAACCTTTTTTTTTTCATAAATCAGAGTTTAGGCTATAGCCTATACGTAAACAAGGACTGACATTTTTAAAATTAGGGTTGGGTTACGTGCGCACACTGATGTTTTACAGAGTCTCACTCCAGCCAAAGTCGGCAACCCTGCAGCTGAGGAATAGGTCAGTTCTATATTTGCTTTGTTCTAATCGCAATAGTGTCTGTTCTCACAAAAAGAATGTTTAAATATATACGCGTTTCTGTGTGTGTGTGAATGAATGAACGCACAGATGTGCGCTGTTGTGTAGCTACTACAGCTGGCAAAACTACTGTTTAAATATGAATCGCGTTTTTGTGTGTGAATGAATGAACAGCTTTTGCCAAACTCTATTGCTATACTGATATGTGTAAAAAGTGACTAGAAAAAACGGATAGATTATAAATTTTTTACTGTAAAATACTGCCACATCAAATAAGCTTATAATGTTGCCAATTTCTATGATGATTATAAAACCATCAACAGGTAATCATCATCATCATCATCATCTGATCTCATTTCACTTTAGCTTTCTTTGCTGCTGCAAATGTGTTTGACAAACACACTGTCACATCAGCAAAAAAAAAAAAAAAAAAAAGACAAAGGATATATGAAGTGTTAAGAGCTCAACTAATGGAAACACTAATCACTGCTATGTTGACTTCAAATGAAACACATTAGAGTTAAACCTCTGTTAATTCTCAATAATAACTTCTGTAGACATCTGACAGAAATAAAGTCAGTCTGGTTAGTAATAAGTGAAGCTGGTAATGCTGTTTGTGGAGTTGTTCACAGCAAAATCCCCAGTGTTAAATGAACACTCTCAGTGTTTATATGAGTCCACACTCAGAGTGTTATAAGTAACACTGAAGCAGTGTTAAAGTTAATGAGATAATTAAGTGATTAATTGAGTGATGATTGAGCGTTATTGAAGACACCTGATATTAACAAGCAGAATCATTGAAGGCGAAAACCGTAATTGGTATGTTACCATTATGGTGATCAGTGTTTGCATTAGCTGGGCTGTTGACCCTTAGATCATTAACTTTAGATTTTGTTTGGCTGTTGTAATTCAGTTATAACAGCCAGATGAACAAAGAGAAAATGTGATTTGATGGTGTTGGTTGTGTTTTAACATAATTGTTTAACCTGAATCACTCAACTCCTATAGAGCCCCATTTCTGAGTTAGGTTTACTTTATTAAAATCACAAGTTGTAGGTTACCATTATGGCGATGATTGTTTGCTTTAGTTGGGCTCTTGACCCTTATATGTTTACTTTAGGTTTTTGTTTGGCTGCTGTATCTGAGTTATAACAGCCAGATGAACAAAGAAAAAAAGTGATCCGATGGTGTTGTTTATATTATGACATTCATCATTTGAACTTGATCACTGAACTCATTAAGATCCTTCTTTCTGACTTTGATTTATGTTGTTGGTTACAGTATAACTGTGAATCTGCATAAATGCCCAGAATTTTGTATATAATATAAAGTATTTCTTAAAAGTTGTTTTAAAAAAATATATATATATCTTTTAGGCACACACAGACATCAAGATTCAGTCTATGCATCTCAACAATGGTGACGAGCAGAATATTCAATTAGGAAAAGTAAATTACATAGAAAATTCAGATCATAATTTATTCATACTGCAATGCATGATGGGAGCCATTAATGAGCTGTGATTGGTGGCAGCCACTGCAACATGCTTTATTATTGTCACCATTGTTGAGAGTCACAGGCTGATTATCGATGTCTGTGTTTTAAATGAATTTATCTAAAAGTCTTTTGATCAGAACAATGTTAATTAAATATTTTGATTTATAAGTAAAGTATTGATTATAATAGGCTGAAGAATCACAAAGCTTAATTTTTCAAAAGTTTCATTTTTCAGATCACAGCATGATTATGTCAAAACTTAACCAACACTATCAGATCACATTTTACTTTGTTCAACTGGTGATTATAATTCAGAAACAACAGACAAACAAAATCTAAAGTTAATAATATATGGGTCAAGAGTCCAACTAAAGCAACCATTGATCGTCATAATGGTAACTTACAATTTGTGATTTTCTCCTTTAGTGATTCTGCTTGTTAACATCAGGTGTCTTCAATAATGCTAAATATTTACTTAATTAATCACTTAATTATCTCATTAACTTTAACACTCTTGAGTGTTCATTTAACACTCATATTTTAACACTTTACACTCTTGAGTGCTGTGGACTCATATACACTCCCAGGAGTGTTAATTTAACACCGCTCCATCTGAAAGCAGGTGATGGTGATTTACTACTAATCAAGGAACCGGCTTTACTGATGAGATACGCATAACAATATCGTGCGATATATTGTCAATGTCAATGTCAATGTCAAATTTATTTATATAGCACCATTTATCCCAACCGAGGTTGACCAATGTGCTGCACATCTTATAATAGACAATTGCACAGAACAAATAAGCAATAAAAACATCATAATAAAACAAACATTTCAATACCACTTCCTCACTAAGTATATGCTAATTCAAAAAGATGCGTTTTTAGCATAGTTTTAAAAACAGATAAGGATGATACAGAGCGAATACACAGAGGTAATGCATTCCATAATCTGGGGGCAGCTACTGAAAAAGCCCGGTCGCCTCTGCACCTCAGCTTTGACTTTGGGATACATAGCAGTTTCTGGTTAGATGACCGGAGAGAAAGAACCGGACGATACTCAATAAGTAATTCCGAAAGATACGGAGGGGCCAGACCATTTAATGATTTAAACACCAAAAGAATCATTTTAAAATGTACTCGATAACGCACGGGCAACCAGTGCAAAGAACGTAAAACTGGTGTAATGTGCTCCCGTTTTTTAGTCCTGGTTAAGAGTCTAGCAGCTGCATTTTGAACTATTTGTAACCGGGATAAAGCTGACTGGCTAATCCCAAAATATAGTGAGTTACAGTAATCCAGTCTCGTCGTAATGAAAGCATGGATCAATTGTTCAAAATTTTTACTCGACAAAATGGGTTTAACTTTAGCTAGTAGTCTAAGCTGAAAGAAACATGATCTGACCACAGTATTGATGTGTTTATCAAATTTCAGCTTATCATCAAAAATAACCCCTAAATTTTTAACCCAAGGTTTTACAGAGGAAGATAACTCACCAAAATTTATTTTTGGTGTACTAACGGAGTCTGAAGGACCGAATACTATTATCTCAGTTTTGCTCTCATTAAAATTAAGAAAATTTAGAGACAGCCAGGCTTTCACTTATTGCCCAGCCCTAGTTGGAACACTATTTATTTTGGTTTTGAGTGGAGGTGAAACCAACTGTTTTTGTGTGCAGATCTCAGAGCCTAGGCTGCCTACAGAGACGCGTTTTTTTGACGGCCTGCTTACGAGGCGGGCAGCTAGCGGATCGTAAGGAAAGATTAGATGAATGTGATCATTTATGTTTGGACCTGAAATCGCTGATACAACCTTTAAGGCTGAAATGACTTTATATTTAATATTCACATATTTTGTGGCTCAGATAAGGTCCAGTTCTGGTTTATTTCTTTGCTCTTGGCTGACATGTGGCATTACTATGGCCTGCTTGTGGCCCAGATCTGGCAAACAGGAGCGGTCCGCCCAAGTGCCATCATTCCACGCTGCATCTGGGCCAGATCCGCATTCCACAAGTGCCAGATGTGGGCTGGATCTGGGCAGAAACAATGTTGCTATCTGGGTAGGCTCGTTTTGTTAACACTTGGAGGTGATTGGGCTCCCAGATGAGACCCCAATATGTCAGTATCGACGTAATGTTGAACGTGACTGAATGGGAAATGTAAATTTGTTCGTTATATATATACATATTCATCATATCATCATCCGTCTGTATCTGTCAACATCCCAGCAGGCACAGGATATAGACTACAACGTCGGTCAGACATTGGATTTTGGTTGAAAATGAAAGTCGGGTTGATGTCTAAATCCAATGTTTTTTTGACGTTGGGCAGTCGTTGAATTTTGGTTGGAATAAACTAGGGCTGGGTGATATATCGCATGACATTGTTATGCACATCTCGTCAGTAAAGCCGGTTCCTTGATTAGTAGTAAATCGCCTTCACCTACTTTCAGATGGAGCGGCATTTACTACAAAGAGCCGTAGTTAACTGACAAGCTGAGCCATATCGCATTAATATCGCGGACGTATAGGCAGCAATAATTAATGCGATATGGCTCAGCTTGTCAGTTAACTACGGCTCTTTGTACACAGCAAAAGCTCCAGTGTTAAATTAACACTCCTGGGAGTGTATGAGTCCACACTCAAGAGTGTTTAAGTTAATGAGATAATTAAGTGATTAATTTAGTGATGATTGAACATTATTGAAGACACCTGATGATAACAAGCAGAATCAGTGAAGGAGAAAATCACAAATTGTAAGTTACCATTATGACGATCAATGGTTGCTTTAGTTGGACTCTTGACCCTTATATTATTAACTTTCGATTTTGTTTGTCTGTTGTTCCTGAATTATAATCACCAGTTGAACAAAGAAAAAAGTGATCTGATGGTGTTGGTTATGTCAGTGGTTCTCAACCCTGCTCCTGAAGGCACCCCAACACTGCACGTTTTCTTTGTCTCCCTAATCAAACACACCTGATTCAACTCATCAACTCATTATCACACGGGTTAATGAGCTGATGAGTTGAATCAGGTGTGTTTGATTAGGGAGACAAAGAAAACGTGCAGTGTTGGGGTGCCTTCAGGAGCAGGGTTGAGAACCACTGGGTTATGTTATGACAATCATCATTTGAACTTGATCACTAAACTCATTAAAATTCTTATTTCTGACTTTGATTTATGTTGTTGGTTACAGCATAACTGTGAATCTGCATAAATGCCCAGCATTTTTGATATAATATAAAGGATTTCCTAAAAGTTGTTTTAAAAAAAAACACTCTTTTAGGCACACACAGACATCAAGATTCAGTCTATGCATCTCAACAATGGTGAGGAGCAGAATATTCAATTAGGAAAAGTAAATTACATAGACAATTCAGATAATAATTTATTCATACCGCAATGCATGATGGGAGCCATTAATGAGTTGTGATTGGTGGCAGCCACTGCAACATGCTTTATTATTGTCACCATTGTTGAGATTCACAGGCTGATTATTGATGTCTGTGTTTTAAATTAATTTATCTGAATGTCTTTTGATCAGAACAATGTTTATTAAATAATTTGAATTATAAGTAAAATACTGATAATCATAGGCTGAAGATTCACTAAACTGTTGCTAACAAGTTAAACCAAATTATCTCAATAAGTTTCCTTTTTCAGATCACAGCATGATTATGTCAAACCATAACCAACACTATAAGATAACATATTGCTTTGTTCATTTAACTGTTATAAATCAATAACAGCAGACAAACAACAGTAAAACTTAAGATATACATATAATGGTCTAGAGCCCAACTAAAGCAAACACCCATCACCTTAATGGTAACTTACAATTTGTGATTTTCTTCTTCAGTGATTCTGCTTGTTAACATCAGGTGTCTTCAATAATGCTCAATCATCACTAAATTAATCACTTAATTATCTCATTAACTTTAACACTCTTGAGTGTTAATTTAACACTCATATTTTAACACTTTAACACTCTTGAGTGTGGACTCATATACACTCCCAGGAGTGTTCATTTAACATGGGAGTTTTTGCTGTGTAGTAAATGCCGCTCCATCTGAAAGCAGGTGAAGGCGATTTACTACTAATCAAGGAACCGGCTTTACTGACGAGATGCGCCTAACAATGTCATGCGATATATCGCCCAGCCCTACCCATAGATAACATTAACCGAGGAATTGGAAGCTTGTTAGTAGTTTTTCTCTCCGCCATCACGCTTTGTACAATCCAACACACCTGCGAAATTCAGGCGTGTGCATGTGATATTGTAACGTGCGTGGGGGAGGGAGGATCTGTGGCATGATTGACAGTCAGATCTCACACAGCCCTGCGCTGATTGGACCAGAATAACCGGGAGTGGTGGATTTTTGCAAAACAAATAAGAGGCTCCAGGTGGAGGTAGAAGCGCAGTTTTTTTTTGTAAAACCAGCTGATTTATGTTGTTCTGTCGAAGCATAGTGTCGGTTTCAGTGAATATAATAAAAAAAATCTTGCCGACAGCAGCTTTAATTTCTGGTTTAATTAAATCATATTTTGCATTTTAAAGTCACCATGATGGTGGTTAGCGTTTGCTTTAGTTGTGCTCTTGACCCTTGACTCTGTAATTTATTTTTTTCTGACTGCTATAATTGTATGTTTATAAAGCACAATTGTTTGATGCTAAAAAAGCCATCAGAAAAAGAGATTAGGTGATGCTTTCTGCTTATTGATGATGACAATGATATTATCATGTTATCGCCCGAGTCCCTTATCTTATTCAGTAATATTGCTTTGATTATATAGGTCTTGTGGTTTCATTATTATTTTATTCATAATAGAAGTCATTTGATTTTACAACATATCCAGTAATGTTGTTTATCTAATAGATTACTTGGTTTTTAAAAGCTATTTAGTGCACAAAAACCTTTCATCTATGGCATTATTACTTACTCACAGACATCAAGAAACAGCATATGAATCTCAACAATGGTGACAATCAAACTAAATATCCAGATAATCAGATCAACTCTGATCATAAAACAAGCTACAAAAAATCCAGCAGTATAATTTATTAATGCCGCAATGCATGCTGGGAGATAAGGGTGAGTTTTGATTGGTGGTACCCAGCATGCACTGCATGAAGCATTTCATTGATTGCCACCATTGTTGAGAGTCATACACTGATTCTTGATGGCTAAGTAATAATGTAAAGGAAAAAGTTTAATGCACTAAATGTTTTTAAAATCCTTTATATTATTTGACAAACAACATTGCTCTCATGCTGTAAAGTTAAATGGCTTATATTATAAAACAACATTAAAACCACAAATCCTATATAATCAAAACATTAGACACTGAACAAGATCAGGAATTCAAGCAATTACATGATGATGATGATGATTTCATTTTCAATAAACAGCCAATATCACCTGATCTAATTTTCTCTAGACTCTTTTGCCACAACAAATGTGCTTTATAAACACACAATTAAGGGTCAAGAGCACAACTAAAGCAAATGCTAACCACCATCATGGTGACTTTAAAATACAACTATTGATTTCATTAAAACGGAAATGAAATAAAGTAAATCTGGTTAGTAATAAGTGAAGCTGGTAATTCTGTTTGTGGAGCTGTTTACTCCTCCTCTGCTGAGATCTTCACAGATTTAATGTGCTGCCATGCATGTCACATTTTTTTGCGGTGCTTATTCTAACCAAAATTCAACATCTGTCTGGCGCTGGAGCTTGACGCCAAACAAACGTTGGGTTGAGGCGTCAACCTGACTTTCATTTTCAACCAAAATATGACGGATTAGTTGGAGTTCAACGTCTTCCTGATGTCACTGACGTACTGTGCCTGCTGGGATGTCTCACTCTGTAAAATATATGGCAATTGCTTGCTTGTTATTTAATGTAATTATTTTGATTAATTTGTACATATTGTATATGCAATTGTACTCGCGTAACTAAATGTTCCTTGAGGCCACTTTATTAAAGGCAACACAATAATGGATACTTACAAGGTTTTGGGAAACTCAGGAGACTGAAAAGACTGCTTCTTTCTTCCTTTTTGACTTTATGGCTCTCATCATATTTATTTACTTCTTTGAGTTCAGAATGCACAGATCTTCTGTCTTCTCTGTCCACTGATGAGTCAGTCTCTTGTGTTTCTTTCAATGTGTCACACTTGAGATATTCATCATTCATTTCTTTTCCTTTTGGTGTCTTCTGTACTCTTTTGAAAAAATCAGTGCGGCTTTTTTCCTTATCATTCATCTTGAAGATGTCCTCCACCACACTTTCACAGATGTTCCTTTAGCCCTGTGTGTTTATTCATCAGTCATGAGCACTATAGTATGTTTAATCGCCTCGCCACTGAATTCTTGCAGAACTTGTTTCAGTCTCCTAATGTCCTTATGTTCTTCAATCTTCCTCCAACTATACAACATCTGGAGGAGCTTCACTGTGAAGTGCTGCTAGTCCTAATATCCAGTTTCCAACTCCACTTTTTTCTGGCTCTCACTGAAACACACACAAACACAAACACACATATACATATTTTGTCAATCTATAAGTTGTGTTTTATAAAATATTAAAAAATAAAAATAAATTTCTGAATATTTAAGTAATATTTCATAAAAGCACTGCAACATCAATCCAAATAATAATCATGTTACTTATAATTAGATGAACAAAAACACATTTAAAGATGAAACCCAAAATAACAACACTGTAAAAAAAATCACAATTTTAAAGGTAAAAAACCTGTAAAAAAGCAACGGAAAAGACATGTTAATTGCTTAACAGTATGTAATACCCTTACTATATACAGTGAAAAACTGTAATAGCTCTCACAGGACATTTACGGTAAAAAAACTAGCGGCTGTGGTTACCAGTACTTTAAAAAATACGGTAGAAATATTTATGTTTTACGGCATTGAACTAAAGTTTACGGTAAAAACCTGGCAGCTTGTTGCAAGAGATTTACCGTAAAAAGTATGGTAGTAATATTTTAGATTTTATGGTACACTGCACTGTTAACCCTTGCTGTAAAAAAAGCCGTAATTCAGACAGCATCATACCATTTTCCATTAAAACAGTAATATACCCTAGAAAACAAAAATAGCCTACAGGAATATACTGTAAATGAACAGTGCTCAAAATCGACACTCAGAGGCTGTTTTCCCAATCACACCCTATACCCTCATTCACTATTCCCTACATTAGTTCACTAATATAGTCCACTTGACAGAGTGAATGAAAAGAAGAGAGTGAATTGAGACACTGATGAACACCTGATAAGCAGAATCACTGAAGGACAGAGAAAAAAGAACAGAAAAAAGAGAAACACAAGAACTACAACTGACTTCCAGTAACACTGAGTGTGAAACCAGTTTACAAACCAGTTTATGATTATTTCTTTCATACATGTACAAAAGTTATTGTTGAGAATTAACAGAGATTTAGTTAATAATAAAATTTGTTGTCACCATAATGGAGATCAGTATTTGCTTTAGTTGGTCTCTTGTCCCTTGACTTCTTACCTTTCATCTCTCTCTGACTGCTGTAACTGTGAGTTTATAAAACACATTTGATATGGCAAGAAAAAGTCAAGAGGAAGATGATCAGGTGTTTTTGTTCTTTTGTGATGATATCACAATCATCTTGGACTATCTGATTTTCAGATTTTTCCTGTATATATTAATTGAAATTATGGGTATGTCATTTTTAGTATAAATCTGTGTATCTACAAAATGAAATCAATATTTCTATAATCAGGTCTTCTGAAAAATAACAATCATATAGTTCATTCAATTTTATTTTACTCCTAATTGGTTCAGACACACAGATATCCACAATCAGCATATGAATCTCAACAATGGTGAAAAGTGTCATGTCGCAATGCATGCTGGGCAGAGTTGTATAGTCCAGGGTAGAAAGTAGTCAGAAAGTAGAAGTCCTGCCATAGTTTATTCCACCCATGAACTCAGTCAGCTGATTTCACTAATTAGTTCTCTCTCCTGTCTGAATTAGCAAATCCAGGTGATTGGAACAAAATTTTCGACTTTTACTTTCTGAACCTGGACTTTACACCTCTGACTACATGTCAGCCAAGAGTAAAGAAATAAACCAGAACTGGACCTTATCGTAGCCACAAAATCTGTGTATATTAAATATGGATTCATCTCATCCTTAATAAGTCTGTTAACAAGCAGAATCACTGAAGGAAAGAAGAGAACAGAAAAAGAGACGAGCAGAAACACAAGACCTACAACTGACTTCAGCCACAGTCTTAGATGAAATCGACTGAAGAGAAAAGAAGACATTAAATCTGTGAAGATCTGAGCAGAGGAGGATTAAACAACTCCACAAACAGCATTACCAGCTTCACTTATTACTAACCAGACTGACTTTATTTCTGTCAGAAGTCTACAGAAGTTATTATTGAGATTTAACAGAGGTTTAACTCTAATGTGTTTCATTTAAAGTCACCATAAGAGTGATTAGTGTTTCCATTAGTTGGGCTCTTAACTCTTATTATATATTGTGAATTTTCTGGCAGTTGTGACAGTGTGTTTGTTAAACACACTTGCAGCAGCAAAGAAAGCTAAAGTGAAATGATATCAGGTGATGATGGTTACCTGAAGATGGTTTTGTAGTCATCATGAAGTATCCTGCTCCACTGATGCTTTTCAAATCTAACAATTGTGTTCCATTAATATTTTCACATTACAAACTCTGTGTTACTGTAGAATGAGATTCATAAATATTATATTATTTACACATCCATATTTTGTTTAAAACACAAATCCTGTATTACTAAAGCTTCAGTGAGAAGAATTTTATAAACTGAAGCACTAAACGTTAATCTACTATGACAAACATCAATAATCAGCGTATTAATCTCAACAATGGTGACAATCAAAAGTACCTTGCTGCAATGCATGCTGGGTACCAGCATAGTACAAAACTCCCAGCATGCATTGCAACATGAATAAATTATGCAGCTGAATTGTCCTATTATTTTGTTTAATTCTAAATATTTGCTTTTATTTTTTGCTGTTGTTTTTTTAGTGACATTTAGTAGCTTTTTTGTAATGTTCAGAATTGATCAGTTTATCTGAATATTTTTGATAGTCACCATTGTTGAGACACATACGCTGATTGATGATAAGTGTGTGTCACATGATAGGTAAATAAGTTTGTTAAAATATTTCAACTGATAGGTATAATTCTGCTTGATCTCATGCAGCAGTAACACAGGGTTTATGATATATATTTATTATACAAAATAATTTTATTATACAAATTTCATCAGTAATTCAGGCAAGAGCATCATGATTACATAACCATCAACAGGTTACAATCATCACCTGCCTTGATTAAATTTAGCTTTCTTTGCTGCTGCAAATGAGTTTGATAGTCACACTGCCACAGCAGTCAAAAGAGACAATAAACTTTATAAGAGTTAAGAAGCCCAACTAATGGAAACGCTAATCACTGTTATGGTAACTCCAAATTAAACATCTCAAAAAGGAGTTCTAACAGAAATAAAGTCAGTCTGGTTAGTAATAAGTGAAGCTGGTAATGCTGTTTGTGGAGTTGTTTAATCCTCCTCTGCTGAGATCTTCACAGATTTAATGTCTTCTTTTCTCTTCAGTTGATTTCATCTGAGACTGTGGCTGAAGTCAGTTGTAGTTCTTGTGTTTCTGCTCGTCTCTTTTTCTGTTCTCTTCAGAGGTGTAAAGTCCAGGTTCAGAAAGTAAAAGTCCTGCTCAGTATTTTGTTCCAATCACCTGGATTTGCTAATTCAGACAGGAGAGAGAACTAATTAGTGAAATCAGCTGACTGAGTTCATGGGTGGAATAAACTATGGCAGGACTTCTACTTTCTGACTACTTTCTACCCTGGACTATACAACTCTGATGCTGGGATCCAGGATAATATAAAACTCCCAGCATGCACTGCTGCATGAATAATAATAATAAAAAAGAAATATTGCCACCATTGTTGAGATTAATGTGCTAAATTGTGCTATCTCTGTGTTTCTAAAATATAGTGTAGCTCTGGTTTTTTTTGGTTTATGCATGATGTGTTAAAAAAATGAGTTATAGTAATTTATTGCTGTAGTTTCACAGTAGTGCTAATGTAACACTTTTGATCGAGGATAAAACTCTGAATGAATAAGAATTAATTCCTTAGTGAATGAACAGGCAATATGATGATTTTGTCATCATAAGCATTACAACCACAATCATTCATAAACTGTGTGTGCGCACAAATGTGACTTGCAAAAACACAGCTCAAGCAACAAAAGAAAAATAAATGTTTTAGCATCAGCATCCCAACTAAAGCAAGCACTGATCTCTATAATGGTAACTTCAAACAAACATTTTCAATAACAACTTCTGTATGACAGAAATAAAGTCATACTGGTTAATAATAAGTGTAATAATGTGTAATGGCTGGAAGTCAGTCGTAGTTATTGTGTTTCTCTATTTTCTGTTCTTGTGTTTCTCTTTTCTTCAGTGATTCTGCTTATTAACAGCAGGCGTTCATCACTAATGCTCAACAATCACTTACATATTCTCTTAATTATCTCACTGCAACACTGTCTCAATGTTACTTTTTACTCTTTGTAGTGTGGATTTCCCTGTGGGGTTGAAAGGGTTAACAGTGTAAGATAAAAAGACACACCCACAAAATGTATTTTAACAGTAATAAACTGTAAGTTATGAAACAGGTTTATACTGGCAACACTGTTGCCAGTAGTTTACTGTAAAATTTCGTTTTTTGGGTCACCATTGTGCAGAAGAGTAGAGCCTGTGCTTCAGTCCAGGAGAAGACCGAGAAACATTGACGATATGCTGCATGTTGCTTTATTTAACAGGCGGTGACTGTGTAGTTGCTGGTCCAGTGGAAATCTCTTTATTTACAAAAGTTTTGTTGTGGTTTCAAATGAAATAAGTTCACAGTAATACTTTGCTCACGTTATTAATGCATTATACATTTTAGTTTAATACATGTAAATGACAGTTGGTCAATTTAAGGTTTCTGCAAGTGAAATTAGTTAACTCGAGTTTTAGTGCATTTCACAGTAACATACTGTAGATTACAGTAAAGAACTGCACAATTAACAGTAAATTACTGGCAACAGTGTTGCCAGTATTTTACTGTAAAAAAAACCGGTAAGGTCTAACAGTGTGTTAGACCTTACCAGGTTTTTTTACAGTAAAATTCTGGCAACACTGTTGCCAGTAATTTACTGTTAATGTACAGGTCTTTACTGTAATCTACAGTATGTTACTGTAAAAATACAAAGCATTAAATTAACAGTGCAGTGAAAAATTACACTGTTAACCCTTGCTGTAAAAAGGCCAAATTCTGACAATATCATACCATTTTCCAGTAAAACAGTAATATACCATAGAAAACAAAAATAGCCTACAGGAATATACTGTAAATGAACAGTGCTCAAAATCGACACTCAGCGGCTGTTTTCACAATCACACTCTATACCAGGGGTACCCAACCCTGCTCCTGCTGATCGACTGTCCTGCACAGTTTATCTCCAACCCTGAACAAACACACCTGAAGCAACCAATTAATGTCTTCGGGATCGCTTGAAAATTAAAGGCAGGTGTGTTTGATTATGGTTGGAGATGAGCTGTGCACAGAGGTGGGAAATCCAGGGGCCAATGAGTAGAAGTCCTGCCATATGTTTATTCCACCCATGAACTCAGTCATCTGATTTCACTAATTAGTTCTAAGAAATAAACCAGAACTGGACCTTATCGAAGCCAAAAAATAGTAATTTCAGCCACAGTCTCAGATGAAATCAACTGAAAAGAGTTTAAATATTTAAACAAACATGAAATTAAAAGAATCGCCTATGTTGACACACACAGATATCAACAATCAGCGTATGAATCTCAACAATGGTGACAATCACAAATATTTAGATAAACAGATTAATTCAGAACATCACTGAAAAGCTACTAAAATTCACAACAAAAACAACAGCAAAAAATAAAAGCAAATATTTAGAATCAAAAATTAATTATAGGACAATTCAGCTGCATAATTTATTCATGTTGCAATGCATGCTGGGAGTTTTGTACTATGCTGGTACCCAGCATGCATTGCAGCAAGGTACTTTTGATTGTCACCATTGTTGAGATTCATACGCTGATTGTTGATTTCTGTGTGTGTCATATTAAACTGATTTTTCGTGTTCATGTTTGTTAAAGTCTTTTTTATTTGGATATTTATGCAGAATCACAGTTACACTGTAAAAAAGAATACATTGATTTTATTAATATCTAATTAATAAAAATGAGGCAACAGATTACAAGCAATATTATTAATTAAATTTAACAAATTAGAATTGAGTAATAATTAATCAAATGAATTCCTTTAAAGGTAACCATTTAAAATGAGTAAAATTTACAAAATATATTTTATTGCCAACATTGAAGACACCTGGTGTTAACAAGCAGAATCACTGAAGGAGAAAACCATAATTAAAGTCACCATTGTGGAGATCAGTGTGTGTTTTAGTTGGGCTCTTGACCCTTAAATCACTTACTTTCGTTTTGTTTGGCTGCTGTACATGAGTTATAACAGCCAGATGAACAAAGAGAAAAGGTGATCTGATGGTGTTGGTTGTGTTTTAACATAATCATTATTTCACAATCATTAGACCTGAATCACTGAACCTCATATAGAGTCCATTTTATGAGTTAAGTTAACTTTATTAATTACAGCAGTATAATATTTTTAGCCTTTTCAATGAAATCCAAATGATCAAATTTTTATTTTTTTAAAAAAAATTTTGTTTAGGCACACACATACACACACACACACATCAAGATTTAGTTTATGAATCTCTGCGATGGTGACAAACAGATCACCTCTGAACATAAGCTCATTATTTATTCATGCAGCAATGCATGATGGGAGCCATGAATGAGTTTTGATTGGTGGAACCCAGAATGCACTGCAACATGCTTTATAAATGTCACCATTGTTGAAATTCACAGGCTGATTATTGATGTCTGTGTGTCTCCTTTTTATGTAGGAGAAACTTTTTAGAAATTATTTGCCTTACATTGTAAAAGTAAAAAATCTTATGCCGTACAAGGCCAGTGCTGCTATAATTAATATAGTTCACCTAACTCATAAATTGGACTCTATGAGATCAGTGATTCAGGTCAAATGATTGTGAAATAATGATTATGTTAAAACACAACCAACACCATCAGATCACCTTTTCTCTTTGTTCATCTGGGTGTTGTAACTCATGTACAGCAGCTAAACAAAACTTAAAGTTAATAATTTAAGGTCAAGAGCCCAACTAAAACACACACTGATCTCCATAATGGTGACTTTAATTATGGTTTTCTCCTTCAGTGATTCTGCTTGTTAACACCAGGTGTCTTCAATGTTGGCAATAAAATATATTTTGTAAATTTTACTCATTTTAAATGGTTAACTTTAAAGGAATTCATTTGATTAATTATTACTCAATTCTAATTTGTTAAATTTAATTAATAATATTGCTTGTAATCTGTTGCCTCATTTTTATTAATTAGATATCAATAAAATCAATGTATTCTTTTTTACAGTGTATGCTGTAATCAACAACATAAATCTACATCAGAAATAAGGGTCTTAATTAGGGATGGGCGATATATCGCACGATATTGTTATGCGCATCTCATCCAGTGCTCGAAGTGGGGCGGTACTCACCGGTACGCAGAACCGGCACTTCTACATTTTACTCTTAAGCGTACCTGCACTTTTTCTTGCGTACCGCTACTTCTCGCATGTAGCCGGTACTCTACCACTGACAGAAAAAGCGTCAGTGTCACGCCCGTTTCACATATACTCCGTTTGCAGTGCGTATTTTTTTTCCGCACCCATGTTAACAGCTTTCACACTGCACGCGGATGCGGTCCGGCGATCCGTTCGAGGTGCGGTTCGTATACAGTAATGCAGCGTTCATTTCCGCACCGAGTCTATTTCTGCTGTGCTGCACGCGCTGAATTAAAGTGACAGCACATGGTTCGTGGTCAAAATTAACACAGAATGACATGAACATATAATAATTTCACCATAAATGCATTTAATTAAATAAAATGTAGTAATCTCACCATAATTGTATTTTTGGCCTTGCAGACTTGGAGGAGTTCCGTTTGCACGCACGACTTGTTTAAATATGTTGTTAATAAATAACAAACAATAAATTGTGATTGTACCTGCAATATCTCCAAGTTTTGTTTTTCACTGTAGAAATTTCAAATGTCATGATTTGCCAATGCAAGAGAGCAGGCCAGCTGACAGTCTTGCTTGGGCCCGGGACGAGATAATCTTAGATGCGCACAATTCACACCCCACGTTAATTGAAGAGAAAAAAATCTCCAAATGCTCCACGTGAAACTGCGCTCTTCCGACCTTTTACTATCGTGTCAAATGATTTTGATTAATATGCGCGAGGGAGAGAGAGCAAGACAGCGCTCGACGTGTTGTTTGAAGACGTGAGTGCGCGCACGCGGCTGGGGCTCTCTCTCTCTGATCGTTATGCTTGTTATCAGCACTCATTCTATTCTACATCACTCGCCGATCAAATAAGGCTTTGACGGGGCAAAAATTTGCTTTGGCGGCCACCAAAAAAATGTCAATGCAGGGAAACCGCTGACAAGGCTGGTGAACATTGGCTGCGCTGTTTTGTACCTTGCTCTAAGTTGACTTTCCAGCTTCACCGTCACCACCTTTTTAAAAATATTTGTTTAGAAAATCTCCAGCCTCTGTTTTCCTCTTCTCTTCTTTTCTTTTCTGAGCACCGGACATTTTGAGCATACTGAACTTCAAGTCAAATGACATCAAATTTTGAGCAGTGGCCAAACCATTTTTGTGTTGGGGTGGTTTTTTTTTAGCCATATCGCATTCATTATCGCTGGCGATACGTTCCTTTGTAGTAAATGCCGCTCCATCTGAAAGCAGGTGAAGGCGATTTACTACTAATCAAGGAACCGGCTTTACTGACGAGATGTGCATAACAATATCGCGCGATATATTGCCCAGCCCTAATCAGAGGTGATCTGTTTGTCACCATTGCTGAGATTCATACGTGATTTCTTGATGTCTGTGTGCCTACATAACTTTTTTTTAAAGGTTTTTTTTTTTATTGATTTGATCATATGGATTTCACTGAAAAGGCAAAAAAATATGCTGTACAAGGACAGAGCTGCTATAATTAATAAAGTAAACTTAACTTAAAGAATTTGGGTTCTATATGAGTTTAGTGATTCAGGTTAAGTGATTGTGAAATAATGATTATGTTAAAACACAACCAACACCATCAGATCACCTTTTCTCTTTGTTCATCTGGCTGTTATAACTGAATTACAGCAGCCAAACAAAATCTAAAGTAAATGATTTAAGGGTCAAGGGCCCAACTAAAACAAACTTAAATTACGGTTTTCTCCTTCAGTGATTCTGCTTTTTAACACCAGGTGTCTTCAATGTTGGCAAAAAAAAAAAAAAAAATTGTTGTAAATTTTACTCATTTTAAATGGTTAACTTTTAAGGAATTAATTTGATTAATTATTACTCAATTCTAATTTGTTAAATTTAATTAATAATATTGCTTGTAATCTGTTGCCACAATTTTATTGATTAGATATAGGGCTGGGCGATATATCGCATTACATTGTTATGCGCATCTCATCAGTAAAGCCGGTTCCTTGATTAGTAGTAAATCGCCATCACCTGCTTTCAGATGGAGCGGCATTTACTACAAAGGAACGTATCGCCAGCGATAATTAATGCGATATGGCTCAGCTTGTCAGTTAACTACGGCTCTTTGTACACAGCAAAAACTCCAGTGTTAAATTAACACTCCTGGGAGTGTATGAGTCCACACTCAAGAGTGTTTAAGTTAATGATATAATTAAGTGATTAATTTAGTGATGATTGAACATTATTGAAGATACCTGATGTTAACAAGCAGAATCACTGAAGGAGAAAATCTCAAATTGTAAGTTACCGTTATGACGATCAATGGTTGCTTTAGTTGGACTCTTGACCCATATATTATTAACTTTAGATTTTGTTTGTCTGTTGTTTCTGAATTATAATCACTAGTTGAATAAAGAAAAAAGTGATCTGATGGTGTTGGTTATGTTATGACAATCATCATTTGAACTTGATCACTAAACTCATTAAAATCCTTCTTTCTGACTTCGATTTATGTTGTTGGTTAGTGAGTCTGCATAAATGCCCAAGATTTTTGATATAATATAAAGGATTTCTTAAAAGTTGTTTAAAAAAAAAAATCTTTCTTTAAGGCACACACAGATGTCAAGATTCAGTATATGCATCTCAACAATGGTGAGGAGCAGAATATTCAATTAGGAAAAGTAAATTACATACAATTCAGATCATAATTTATTCATACCACAATGCATGATGGGAGCCATTAATGAGTTGTGATTGGTGGCAGCCACTGCAACATGCTTTATTATTGTCACCATTGTTGAGATTCACAGACTGATTATTGATGTCTGTGTTTTAAATAAATTTATTTGAATGTCTTTTGTTCAGAACAATGTTTATTAAATATAGAATTATAAGTAAAATACTGATAATCATAGGCTGAAGAATCACTAAACTGCTGCTAACAAGTTAGACCAAACTATCTCAATAAGTTTCCCTTTTCAGATCACAGCATGATTATGTCAAAACATAACCAACAGTATAAGATAACATTTTACTTTTTTCTTTTAACTGTTATAAATCAATAACAGCAGACAAACAACAGTAAATATTAAAGTAAACATATAATGGTCTAGAGCCCAACTAAAGCAAACACCCATCACCTTAACCCTCTGGGGACCAAAAACGCGCCCACGCGTTTTGCTCGTTTTTTTTTTTAGCAATGAAAAATAAACACAAAATGCTCTGTTAATTTTGATCTTTCATTTTCGTGTAATACATCAATCGATCCTGTTCAGTTTCTATTTTTTTTCTGTATACTCACAATACAAATAAAGTGTTTTTCTTTTTGACAAATAAAGAAAAACTAACATGATGCTATTTCTGCCTTCTCTCTGTCAGTAAACTCCCATTTGAAACGCGTTCGAAAATTATCTATAACTCCGCGAAAATTCAGTCAAACAGGCAAACAGACCCACGGGCATAAAGCTTGAGATCGCAGCTTTTAAATGAAGTAATTTATATAAAAAACAAATATTATCAGCTTCTGTAATCTGTATAAAAAGAGAGCGACTCCAGTCGAGCTCATTAAGAGCCATTCAAAAGTAATGTGACCACTCCCCGGAGAGCGCGTGCTATTCAAACGCAAATTCTGAGAACCATTTCAGTCTGTGAAACGCCCCCACATCAGCTGTAAACAAAGAGGCATAATATAGCCTACCTTATGGAGAAAATTTTCCGTGCTGATATGAGGAGCAGATCCCGCTGAGGAGTGAGGTAGGCTAAGTTATCCTTTCTCAAGTGTTAATGTGGAATAACGTTATGGAATAACGTTGTAGGCTTATGTAAACAAAAAGATGAATCGCGTTTCTATAATATGAATCGCGCGTCTATTTGTAAAGAGTGTTTAGCCTAAATATGAATCGCGCGTCTGTGTGTGAAAGAATAAACTGCTTTTACAGTTACAGTTACTGCGTTACAGTCAGGCGAAGTATGAAAGACAACATTTTGTTGACTAGATTTGGGTACAGTTTTTACTGTAGAATATACTGTCACATCAAATAAGCTTTTCTGAATATATATAAAATACTATTTTGTCAAAAATAAAGTCATAGACTAAGATGTTCCAATGTTGGCTATATTCAAACTAATGAATACATATGATAAAATGTAGGCCTATAATCTTTTTTTTTTTTTTTTTTACAAAGAAAGAGTACTTTTTTGCAGAAATATTGCTGAAATTGTAATTATTGTTGTAATTGTAACCTTTTTAATAAAATAGCAAAACATATTTACAAGATAGATGTAAGCAAAATCTTAAATGGTCAATATAAGTCTTCTTCAAAATATATATTTTGTCTTTGCATTGTGGCTCAGTCAGTGTCACACCTGAATGAATGGCTAATTATGCAGAGTCATTATGCAGAGTGGGTGGGACTAAGGTGTAAACTACTCCTCCCCCTCGCATATTGGCTTTCCAAGCAAAACCTGTTTTACACCATTTAAATCAATGTATTTTTTTTTTGTGAACGATAAAGCAAGACTATTTTCACATAATTTTGAAGCTAGAACTGAAAGGGACAACATCCATTAGTCAAAAGTCTTGTGGGCACATATTTTGTATGAGTTTTGTGGTCTTATTTCAGCAACTTTCATTTTTATTTTTTTAAATAACCACGCATAAACATTATTCTCTTAAAAATACAAACATCTACATACATGTTGCTCGCATATTATGGTAGGCCTGTTTGTGCTATATAGAGTGAATTTACACCTTTGCCATTAACATGTTTATAAATAACTGAAAAAAGCACAAATGTCAGAGCATGTCTGAACATCTCAAGGGCCCCAAAAACAGCTTGGTCCCCAGAGGGTTAATGGTAACTTACAATTTGAGATTTTCTCCTTCAGTGATTCTGCTTGTTAACATCAGGTGTCTTCAATAATGCTCAATCATCACTAAATTAATCACTTAATTATCTCCTCAGCCCTAAATGCCGCTTCATCTGAAAGCAGGTGATGGTGATTTACTACTAATCAAGGAACCGGCTTTACTGACGAGATGCGCATAACAATCTCACGATATATATCGCACAGCCCTAGTCCACACTCAAGAGTGTTAAAGTTAATGAGATAATTAAGTGATTAATTGAGTGATGATTGAGCATTATTGAAGACACCTGATGTTTACAAGCAGAATCACTGAAGGAGAAAATCACAAATTGTAAGCCACCGTTATGGTGATGGGTGTTTGCTTTAGTTGGGCTCTTGACCCTTATATGTTTATTTTAAATTTTGCTTGTCTGCTGTTTTTGGTTTATAACAGGCAGATGAACAAATATGAAATGTGATATGATGGTGTTGGTTATATTATGACAATCAGGGCCGTGCACAGGGGGGTGGCCCAGTGGCTAGAGCCACTACCCTTCTGCCCTCATCAGCTGAGGTGCCCCTCTCGCCCCCCTCCCTAACCCTCCAGAGGATTCCCATAAAAACATTCTGATGTCGCTCCGCTAAAGATCTACTGATTCTGCTAATCCGCTCAATGTTTTCCTGCTCGCTCCGCAGCATCACTCACAGACAAGCATGTGCCCGCTCTCCGATGACAGTTTCAGAATAGAATGTCGTCCCATTGACAGGTCGATTATAAATTACAATCCATATTACAGACAGTGGTTGATCCACGAAATTTGTAACTTTGGTCATTTGTTTTTGTATTTCTGCAATGTTTTGCTCCTGGTCTTCAAATAGTGCTAACAACTTGTGCAAAATATCCATGTTCTTGGAAGAAAATTAGAATTCTTGTTCAATCTAATTATTTATTTTACCTGATCTAATCTAATATAAATAACACTAATACATAAATAAAACACTAATAAATAAATAACATTTTCTGTTGTCGGCAGATTTTGTAGACAAAAAACAATGCCTTCAAAAAATTATAAGAAGACAGAGTGAGAAAGAGCAGACAGGTTAAAGCCCATTCAACATAGCAAACATTGATTCAAAGTTCTAGAAAGCCAGCGGGTTTTTAATACTTTCCCATTATAATCAATTGCCTAGTTGATATTAGTATCTATGTATAACATACATCATATTTCTAATATTTTAATAAGACCATATTAACATTATACATAATAAAAAGGTAATATACTATAAATTATGTAAATGAGTTCTAATCTAAATGAATAGTACCTTAGTATAGTAGGTTACAAGGTGGCTAAAGGCACACCCTGAAACATTTGCTTTTCACTACTCCCATAGTGTATGATTGCAGAAAAGTATATGTTTGAAAATTGATGAGCAACAGATTTTGTGTGAAAATAAATCATAAAGGTGGTTTGTTAGTTTAAAAATCGTATTAATGTATGAGGTGGCAAGGAGGTACACACAGGGTAAAACCAGCACGGTACAAAAGACACACAGTATTGATACAAATACTTTAGCTAAATTAAAATGCTTTTAATAATGCATAAGTTGATACCTGTTCAAAACAATCACTTTAGCAAAGTTTATACAATTTTTTGGGTTATTTTGATAAATTAATTAATGTTTGTTCAATAAATATACAATCATCAAAATTTATTTTAAAAATACAGAAACAAAATTATAAAAAAATAAAAAAAGATTCTTGAGATCTTTTTATTTAAATTGCTACATAAGTCTAAAACATTTTAAAAAACATAAAATATTAGATCAAATTAGTACAGAATCAATTTTGCCACGATCAAGTCAAGGATCAGCCAAATTTCCAAGTCCATCATCAAAAGCGTTTATGAAAAAAAGTGCTGAGCTGAATTTGTGCCATAGAGTGGTCTAAAAGAAGTCAACTGTGCATTTTACCCGGTGTGACTTTATAACTGTTGTAACTAGGGCTGGGCGATTTAAATTGCGATATTGTTATGCGCATCTCGTCAGTAAAGCCGGTTCCTTGATTAGTAGTAAATCACCATCACCTGCTTTCAGATGGAGCGGCATTTAGGGCTGAGGAGATAATTAAGTGATTAATTTAGTGATGATTGAGCATTATTGAAGACACCTGATGTTAACAAGCAGAATCACTGAAGAAGAAAATCACAAATTGTAAGTTACCATTAAGGTGATCAGTGTTTGATTTAGTTGGGGTCTAGACCATTATATGTTTACTTTAATATTTACTGTTGTTTGTCTGCTGTTATTGATTTATGTTATGTTTTGACATAATCATGCTGTGATCTGAAAAAGGAAGCTTATTGAGATAGTTTGGTTTAACTTGTTAGCAGCAGTTTAGTTATTCTTCAGCCTATGAATATCAGTACTTTACTTATAATTCAAAATACTTAATAAACATTGTTCTGATCAAAAGACATTCAGATAAATTCATTTAAAACACAGACATCAATAATCAGCCTGTGAATCTCAACAATGGTGACAATAAAAAAGCATGTTGCAGTGGCTGCCACCAATCACAACTCATTAATGGCTCCCATCATGCATTGCGGTATGAATAAATTATGATCTGAATTGTCTATGTAATTTACTTTTCCTAATTGAATATTCTGCTCCTCACCATTGTTGAGATGCATAGACTGAATCTTGACATCTGTGTGTGCCTAAAATAATGATTTTTTTTTTTAAACAACTTTTAAGAAATCCTTTATATTATATAAAAAATTCTGGGCATTTATGCAGATTCACTAACCAACAACATAAATCGAAGTCAGAAAGAAGGATTTTAATGAGTTCAGTGATCAAGTTCAAATGATGATTGTCATAATATAATCAACACCATCAGATCACTTTTTTTCTTTGTTCAACTGGTGATTATAATTCAGAAACAACAGACAAACAAAATCTAAAGTTAATAATATAAGGGTCAAGAGTCCAACTAAAGCAACCATTGATCGTCATAACGGTAACTTACAATTTGTGATTTTCTCCTTCAGTGATTCTGCTTGTTAACATCAGGTATCTTCAATAATGTTCAATCATCACTAAATTAATCACTTAATTATCTCATTAACTTAAACACTCTTGAGTGTGGACTCATACACTCCCAGGAGTGTTAATTTAACACTGGAGTTTTTGCTGTGTACAAAGAGCCATAGTTAACTGACAAGCTGAGCCATATTGCATTAATTATCGCTGGCGATACGGACGAGCTTTACTGACGAGATGCGCATAACAATATCGCGATTTAAATCGCCCAGCCCTAGTTGTAACCTACTATTAGGGCTGGGCGATATATCGCAAGATATTGTTATGCGCATCTCGTCAGTAAAGCCGGTTCCTTGATTAGTAGTAAATCGCCATCACCTGCTTTCAGATGGAGCGGCATTTACTACAAAGAGCCGTAGTTAACTGACAAGCTGAGCCATATCGCATTAATATCGCGGACGTATCGCCAGCGATAATTAATGCGATATGGCTCAGCTTGTCAGTTAACTACGGCTCTTTGTATACAGCAAAAACTCCAGTGTTAAATTAACACTCCTGGGAGTGTATGAGTCCACATTCAAGAATGTTGAAGTTAATGAGATAATTAAGTGATTAATTTAGTGATGATTGAACATTATTGAAGACACCTGATGTTAACAAGCAGAATCACTGAAGGAGAAAATCACAAATTGTAAGTTACCATTATTGTGATGGTATTTGCTTAAGTTGGGCTCTTGACCCTTTCATGTGTACTTTAGTTTTTGTTTGTCTGCTGTATCTGAGTTATAACTGCCAGATGAACAAAGAATAAAATGATCTGATGTTGTTGGTTATATTATGACAATCAATTTTGTTCTAAAAACGTTCTGAGAACATCACCATGAAGTTCTAATAATGTTTTCAGCGGGTAGTTTTATTTTGGTTCCCAGAATGTTCTCCTAAAACGTACACAGCAAAAACACCAGTGATAAAAGTTAATGAGATAATTAAAGGAGCTGTATGAAAGAAATGTATTTCAATTAATCATAAAATGGCCCTGATATGTCACTTGACATTAACCCTCATATGACCTTAGTTTCCAGTTTACACTCAGTGCCTTTGGGGTCTATATGACCCCAAAGATGCACAGAGCTTTTGTACAAGAAATATACATTTTAATAATACAAATTATATATCATTTTTTTCGTTTACTTCTCATCTATATTTTTATGCTGTGTTTTGGGGGATATGAAGTACTTTTTTACCTATTTACTGCAAAATTACTCAACTACACCATTAGCATACTTATGAAATATAAAAATTTTATGAAAAAAACACATTTATGATGATCAAATTTAAATATGAGTTGTTTCTGGATATTGATCTAGGTGTTGGATGCAGAATTCTGCCATCTGGTGGTTAGATGTTTTTTTGTAGATAATATCCCAGCCAGCAGAGCCACGTGGGGCCCAAATGGGTTTGACCTGGGCTATCTAACTGGGACCCAGCCAGTTTTGCACCCAGTTTCCATGTAGGCCCCACATGGGTTTGCCCAGATGAAATGAACACTGCTTAGTGTGCACACTACAGGTTGTTTAATGTAACACTTAATCAGTGTTGGCGGTAATGAGATAATTAAGTGATTGAATAATGATTGTGCATTAATGATGAACACCTGCTGTTAACAAGCATAATCACTGAAGGAAAGAGAAACACAAGAACTACTTCCAGCCACAGCCTTGGATGAAATCAACTGAAGATAAAATACATCAAATCTCTCAAGATCTGATTAAACAACTCCACAAACAGCATTACCAGCTTCACTTATTAGTAACCAGACTGACTTTATTTCTGTCAGACATCTACAGAAGTTCGTATTAAGAATTAAGAAGAGGTTTAGATGTTGATTACTTATTTGAAAGTAATAGTTTGATTTGATGTTACCATTGTGGCGATCAGTGTGTGCTTTAGTCAGGTTCTTGACTTTTTAACATTAGCTTTTCTCTGGCAGCTGTGTCTGTTTGTTATGGCGAGAACAGCAAGAGAAAATGTAGTCAGATGCTGATTGATGATGATAAAAATATAATCATCATATAATGGCTTAACTCACTGATCTTATGTGTGAGGTTTATACGGGTAGTATGTTATTAATTCTATTTTATTGTTGTGATTCTACAGCAAGAGAGTAATAGAATTTAATCAGAACATCAAACGATTTTAACACACCATTTACATATTTTGAGCTCCTGTGAGTTTTACTCGCACACAGACATCAAGAATCAGCATATGAATCTCAACAATGGTGACATGCTTCATAGTACAATGCATTCTGAGTGCATCATACTAAACTTATCCATGGCTCCCAGAATGCATTGCACCATTGAAGCATGTCACCATTGTTGAGATTCATATGCTGATTCTTGATGTCTGTGTGCGAGTAAAACTCACAGGAGCTCAAAATATGTAAATGGTGTGTTAAAAATCGTTTGATGTTCTGATTAAATTCTATTACTCTCTTGCTGTAGAATCACAACAATAAAACAAAATGAATAACATACTACCCTTATAAACCTCACACATAAAATCAGTGAGTTAAGCCACTATATGACGATTATATTCTTATCATCAATCAGCTTACAGCATCTGATTATAGTTTTTCTTGCTGTTCTCACCATAACAAACAGACACAGCTGCCAGAGAAAAATTAATGTTAAAAAGTCAAGAGCCTGACTAAAGCACACACTGATCGCCACAATGGTAACATCAAATCAAACTATTACTTTCAAATAAGTAATCAACATCTAAACGTCTTCTTAATTCTCAATAAGAACTTCTGTAGACGTCTGACAGAAATAAAGTCAGTCTGGTTAGTAATAAGTGAAGCTGGTAATGCTGTTTGTGGAGTTGTTTAATCAGATCTTGAGAGATTTGATGTATTTTATCTTCAGTTGATTTCATCCAAGGCAGTGGCTGGAAGTAGTTCTTGTGTTTATCTTTCCTTCAGTGATTCTGCTTGTTAACAGCAGGTGTTCTTCACTAATACAAAATCATTATTCAATCACTTAATTATCTCATTACCTCCAACACTGATTAAGTGTTACATTAAACAGCCTGTAGTGTGCACACTAAGCAAGCAGTGTTCATTTCATCTGGGCAAATCCATGTGGGGCCTACATGGAAACTGGGTGCAAAACTGGCTGGGTCCCAGTTAGATAGCCCAGGTCAAACCCATTTGGGCCCCACATGGCTCTGCTGGCTGGGATAGTTTTAGCCACAAAGTGTAATTACCATATACTTCCAGCAGAGGCCCCATAGAGATCCATTCATTTTTCTGGATGTGACTTATTGCTCTTATAACAGCTTTTTTATGAATTATATATTTAAACATTTTAAAATACATTAAATCAGTATTTTGTCAAAGTTTAGAATTTTTTTGTTGTTGTTTGAGGTCTTTTGAAGTGTCTTGTTATTGCAATAATGCTATATAAATTTGCAATAATGTCACATAAGTTGCCACTAAAAGAAACTACTTGATTGCAATTGCATATTATTTCAATAATCGAAATGTATAAAATGATTAACTTTAGAATAAGAAAAAAAAAGGCTATAGGCGGATAGGAATAGGAGTGAAGAGTAAACACACTGAGTGTCTGTGTGTGTTTGTGTGCATGCATGTGCATGTGTGTGTGTGTGTAATCATGCTCATTCCACATTGTTTTTTTTCTCTAGTACCAGGCCTTCATTTATGTGTGAACATTTTTAGATTCATGCTGTAATTATTGATTTTATTTACCAATTTCAATAAAAATGCTCTCTTTTGCAGTCACACCTGTTTGTTTGTGTTTGTCTCTCTGTGTATGTGATCTGTGTGTAATCATGTTCTTTCCACGCTGCATTTGTGCTCTCACACCATACCTTCATTTATGTGTGATTTTTTTTTGATTTATGCAGAAATTATTGATTTTATTTCCCAATTTCTATCAAAATGCTCTCTATTTCAGTCACACCTCTCTCTGTCTGTGTGTGTATTTGTGTCTCTGTGTGTGTGGGCGCATATGTGTGTGTGATAATGTTCATTTCACATTGCATTAGTGCTCTAGTACCAGGCCTTCATTTATGTGTGAGAATTTTCAGATTTATGCTGGAATTATTAAATTTATATGTCAATTTCTATAAAAATGCTTTCTATTGGAGTCACACCTGTGTGTGTGTTTGTGTGCGCGAGCATGTGTGTGTGCAAGTGATCATGTTCATTCCACATTGCATTTGTGCTCGAGTACCAGGACTTCATTGTGGTATTGAAATTTTCAGATTTATTCTGGATTTATAGATTTTTTTTTGACAAATGAAAAATATATATACATTTTTTTCGATTTTCCCATTCATTTCAATGTGGGGTCATATTGACCCCAAAGGTCATGAGTGTGACTTTTTTTTTTTACATGCCTTTAGAACAACCGAATCAAGCCCAGTTTTTTTTTGTGTGTGTATAGATAGATAATGTAGGAAAAGTCACCAAATTTTATTCGCCTGAGATGAAGGGAACCATTTTTTTTAATGAAAGAAAAGTCGCTTGGGGTCATATAGACCCCAGGACCCCAGGAGGGGATACACCGCTCTACAATAATTTGAAAGTGATTGCAGTACCAGTTTTGGCCACAATCTTACATACAGCTCCTTTAAGTGATTAATTGAGCGATGAGTGACCATTATTGAAGACACCTGATGTTAACAAGCAGAATCACTGAAGGGGAAAGGGGTTTTCTGATTTTCTGATTGTGCTCAGATCAAAAAAAAAATAAAATAATTATTACTGGATTAGACTAATTTTGATTTTTAATTTTTAATTTAACACCTTAGGCATATATCAAGGAAATCATTTTAAACAGATCAAGTACTATTGTGGTAACAGATTACAGCCATTTTAATAAAGGTGTGAATAGCAATCATGCCTCATTCGCTTACAGTCCGACTTTTGAACTTTATTCCTTTTTTTAAATTATTATTTATTCGGGACACACACATATACACCTAAGGTTTAAGGAGGTCTGCGCGGGACTGTTTTTTTCCCCCGTCCCGCTCCCGCAAGGTTCTATTCAGCAACCGCTTAAAATACACTCGGTGTTCACCCGCTTTATTTCCCGACCTGACGGGTCCGCAAAATTTAGATCTCATTTCCATAATCTCACATTCAAATTTCTCTAACGGAAAGAAGGAGATTAAGTAGCCTATAATAATTATAAATGCTATACAAAAATTGTGTTCGTGTCAATATAAATATTAGGCTATTTTAACATTGTAGCCTACTGTCAGCAGAGAAAAAAAATGCCACAGAAAAAATTTATGAAATATAAATAACATAAATTAAATAGGACAAAGCCTATCACTCAAATTTCTAAGCAACATAAACAAAAATCATATTGCCCTACTGACAAATGAAGTAGGCTATTTTCTGCCGAACTATTTCAAACATCCTTGCAAAAAAAGAATGTTGTTGACTGACAATGGTTTCAGTACCAAACAGCTCCTCAGAGCTAGGTGTAGCCTACAGGTGGTCAGAATTAAGTGTGGATACGCTGTCAAAAGATGTTGGGAGTGTCTGACCGCTACCGTCTTTTGATGCGCGAATGGACACAAAGTGGTCAAGCGTATAACTAGAGTGTGATACGCTTCTGGAAGTTATAACTCACTAACAACAGCCAAACAAAATCTGAAGTAAACATATAAGGGTCAAGAGCCCAACTAAAGCAAACACTGATCACCATAATGGTAACTTACAATTTGTGATTTTCTCCTTCAGTGATTCTGCTTGTTAACATCAGGTGTCTTCAATAATGCTCAATCATCACTCAATTAATCACTTAATTATCTCATTAACTTTAACACTCTTGAGTGTTAATTTAAAACTGGAGTTCCCCTTCAGGGACTACCGCTGCGTGTAATCGCAGTGGGGACGCCTCCAGCGTAGTGCGTCTGAAGCATGAATGAAATCAGTCAATGGAGAGAATGAGCGTCACGGCGAGTGACGTCATCGATCAGGAAGCTATAAAGCACCCCAGAATCACAAGCACGCCAGCTTATGTTACTTCAGCTGCGCTCTGTGTGTGTTTGAACTGTCTATTTAGTGTTTGTCTGTCCCTGGCAGGAGTTTTTCACTATATATATATCCCTATATATAAAAAATAAATAAAATGAGCCAAAACGAGCCTCAATATAGGAAATGCGTTCCCCCCTGTACTAGATACATCACAGGCGGGGATTCGCATCAACTATGTGTGGCTTGTTTGGGAGTGCAACATGCCCAGTCAGCTCTCGAGGGGGCTGATTGTGAGCATTGTGAGCGTCTTCCTATGAGGACCTTGCGCTCTCGCAGATCGCTCTTCGAGGAGGGCGGTTCGCTGCGCTCTCCCCGCGGCTCGGGTCCCGCTTCTGTTGAGGCAGAACGGAGACGCATGTCGTGGGGATCGCAAATGGATCTCACCGGGGGGTGTGAGATGGGCCCCGCCCTATCTCAGCCTTCACCGGAGAGATCCAGTGCCTCTATCCCGGCTGTGGAAGCGCGGTCCTCCGCTACTTCTCCCCGGGTTGAGGCACAATTTGCTCCGGAGCTTCAGCTATCCAGTTCTGAGGAGCTGGATGTTGAAAGCTTCGGATCAGGGGAGGCTGGAGACTCGTCATTTCAGTCTCCGCCCGAGGATGAGCTTGTTAATGTGCTTTCCAGGGCTGTTGAGAAGCTCAGCATTGAGTGGCCATCTGATAGGCAGGAGTCTCATATTAAAAGCAAACTTGATGATAGATTTTTGCCCTCGCGCACTCAGCCCTCTCGCCGGTGTTTGCCTTTTTTCCCTGATCTTCACACCGAGGTGACGAAGACCTGGGTTAAACAAATGTCAGCGAGAATTTACACACACACTTCCAATGTTTATTCAAATATTATGGGAGCTAAATCTAGTGGTTATGTGACAATGCCGAGGGCGGAAGAGACGCTCGCGAGCTATCTCTCTCCCGAATCGGCATCATCGCTGAAAGCACCAGCTCTCCCCACCAGACCTTTAAAAAATACATCAGCGTTGGTGGGGAAGGCTTATTCGGCGGCGGGGCAGGCAGCTGCATGCTTGCATACGATGGCTATTATGCAAGCTTATCAGGCTGACCTGCTTAAGGAAGCTAGCGAGCAGGGGGAAATTTCTGTTGAGACGATCAATGAGCTCAGACAGACATCTGATTTCGCTCTTCGAGCCACCAGGCAGACGGCCAGATCAGTGATGTGCGGGTTGATCCGAAATGAGCGGGTGCCTGCGGTCACCCGCGGTTACCCGCGGTTACGAGTCATCCAAAAATATTTTTAATGATATTCGGGTCGCGGTCGGTCGGGTCGTTTGAAATAAAGATGCCAATTAAACCTTTGTAATTTATATAGTAGTATAGAGAGCATAAGCGGAGTGGAGCGGTGAGAATCTTCGCTCATCGCTCACGGAACTGTCCACCCCTCCGCTCCCCCGCTCAAAGCTACATCAGGCCGCTCCGCTCATTATCGCTCGATCAGCGCTCAACGCAGTTTGATCCGCGCTCCACTCAAATCGCCCCCCGCTCGCTCCAAAAAGGGGAAAAAAAATCTACATGTAGCCTATATCACTGTAGCTTAGACCACAGCCTTACCTCCTAAAGAACTAATGAGCAACAACAACATTTTTCAAATAGAAATGTTTTATTTCAAATGACAAATTAGGCCTATGTAAGAAGGAATATAGCCTACACAAAGTCCTGTAAAATTAAACGAATAAATGGGCCTAATAATATGAATAACAATTATATAAACAAAAATATAGCCTACATAAAAATTTTACTATTAG
Organism: Leuciscus leuciscus; assembly: GCF_965113295.1. NCBI lineage: Eukaryota > Metazoa > Chordata > Actinopteri > Cypriniformes > Leuciscidae > Leuciscus > Leuciscus leuciscus. Next base: position 28,120,728 of record NC_138725.1, on the reverse strand, counting down.
GCCAGAATTTTGATAAGTTAACTTTTGTGCAACGCGCACGATTAAAATTTAAATGGGCTTATATCCATTGTACACACAAACTGCTGTAAAATAAAACGAATAAATGGGCCTAATAATATAAATATGAATAACAATTATATAAACAAAAATATAGCCTACATAAAAAATTTACTATTAGGCCAGAATTTTGATAAGTTAACTTTTGTGCAACGCGCACGATTAAAATTTAAATGGGCTTATATCCATTGTACACACAAACTGCTGTAAAATAAAACGAATAAATGGGCCTAATAATATAAATAAAATTTATATAAACCAAAATATAAAATAAATATACATAAACGTTTTAAAAGTAGGCCTAGGCTAAATGAACTATTAGGACAACATTCTTATAACTGAACTTGTGCGCAGCGCGCAGGATTAAAATTTAAATGGGCTTGTATCAATTGTTTGCATTTTACGCTGTATTTAATTTAGGCTACACTTTAAGTTACCGTATTCAATTTGCTAACCTTTTGCTTTCTTCCCAGCGTGTTCACATATCACACTGCATGTTTTCGAGAGATGTGTCTTTTTAGATTCCAAAATTAATCTTTAGGCCTACTGACTGAAACGATGTCGTTTTCTTCTACCACATAATAGTTAGTTTTACACCTGTATGACTTCTTATTTTCCTTTTTGAAGTAGCCTACTTTTTGAACTCCATTATTGAGCCGAGTTTTGACTGAAAATAGAATCCATCTTGCAGTCATCAACAATAGACTGAGTCAGGCTTGACTGAGCATGCTTCAGAATCTTGGTGTGCGCGGAGCGAAATTGGAGCGGGAAATAGGGCAACGCTCCATCCTTTTAAAAATGCCGCTCTGCGTTCTGTCCAAGATCCGCCCGCTTGCTCCCGCTCCACTCCGCTCACATGCAATTTTCTATGAAATACATAGGCCTACACTTTATTGGCTGAATAACTGGCGCGAAGATGACGCACGAGCTCAGTCTGCAGGTAGAGATGGAGGCGGCAAGAGAAAAGGTGAAGACTGGGGAGTGGAAGCTCCGCAAATACACAAACAGAAAGAGCAAAGTTGCCGAAATAATGAAAGATAATGACCAAAGTGCTGGCTTTGTCATGTGTATTTCTTGCTATGCATTTACTAGCCTACTTTTAAAAAATGCGGGTCAGGAAGCGGGTCGGGTACAATATTTTTTTTCTTTTTTTTTGCGGTCCGAGTTGCGGGCGGGTTAGTTGAAAACGTCGGTCGGGTCCGGGTTGTTTATACATTGACCCGCGCATCACTGGGCCAGATCAATCGGTCGCTCAATGGCAGCCCTGGTGGCCACGGAGAGGCATTTGTGGTTAAATCAAAGCAAAATGCAAGAAAGAGAGAAATCTGTTCTGTTAGATGCCCCCGTATCCCCTGTGGGTTTATTTGGTGATGCTTTACATTCTGTTACTGAGAGGTTCCAGGAAGAAAAAAGACAATCAGCAGCATTTCAGAAATTTATTCCCCTCAAAGTAAAAATTCATGGGGCTGCTGGGCGAGGGCAGCATCAGCCGTCGAGTAGTTCTTTTAGGAGAGTGCAACAAAAACAGAGTGTTGCATCTCGTGCCCCCCCGCAAAGTCAGGGGGACGAGGCGGGGCGCTCTCGGACGCGGTCTTCGCGGGGCAGGGCTGATCTGAGGACAGTCATTGTCGCCAAGAAGGCCGCGTCGAAAAGATCCTGACGCGATCAACGCCAGGACTCTGAGGTTGGTCCCCATCGTGAAAGACTTGAGTACACCTCACAAGACCACGGTGCCCTGTCTTTCCCGGTGTCCTCAGGGGAACGTTCATGAAGTGTACACTCAAAAAAAAAATTGGGTCTAAAAATAAGATTTATGTATTTAAATTGCATAACAAAGTTCCATGCATTTGGATTACATAGTTTTAACATAAACCAATCAATAATCTGAATGTGATTCATATTTTTAAGTCATATCTAAATGAAACAGATAAGATTTATGTAATTGTATTAATAAACTGAATGTGATTTATATTTGTCAGTCGTATCTAAATGAAACAGGTAAGATTTATGTAATAGCACACAGAAAAACGCCCATGTTAAATTAACACTGCTCAGTGTTCATATGCAGTGGTGTAGTCTAGTTTTTTGTAGTGAGTATACTCTAATACCCCCCTGCCAAAAAAAAAAAAAGTGTTATTTTAAAATACATTTTACTGTGCAATTTCTTTCTAATTAATTTGAGTTAGACCAAACTTTTATTTTGACAGGTTGTCGTAAAGACATAACAGTTTCTGTGTGTATATGAAACGAATGAATGACGATAGTTTTATCAAATTCTCGTCAAGTGACTCTCATAGCAGCTCTGCGATGAAATGCACATGTGTAGCTGTAGCCTACATCATGTCTCAATACAGTGAAATGCTGAAAACACCACGAGCGTGAGTCACCCGTGCTTCTCTCTGTGTGTGTGTGTGTGTAGTGGAGCACACATTGAGCGCTCATTCCCAGAGACGCGTATCTCTTTTAGCTTTAATATTCATAGACACTAGTCCATATCGAGATTTGATTCATTGTACAGCAGCTACTTTTGATTTATTCATTCAAAAATAGCCAAAATCCGTGACGTTCTGCTTTATATAGCAAGTTCCATTTGTGACTGGATTCCGCGATTCGATCCGTCGCTTCGCAAACACAGACGGGGTGAATTTATGAATGAAAGTGTGAAAGTTCTGACACAAAACGAAGTTGATACGTATCCTCACGCTTTTTTAAGTGGGTATACGCAAATCCTTGGCCTTTTCTAGTGGGTATACGGCGTATACCTGCGTATCACGTAGACTACACCACTGTTCATATGTGTGCACACTACAGAGTTAAAGCAGTGTTGAAGTTAATGAGATAATTAAGTGATGATTGAGCATTAATTATGAACACCTGCTGTTAACAAGCAGAATCAGTGACTACGTTTACATGCAGCCAATAACCCGTTCAAAACCGGGATATTAGCAATAACCCGGTCGCGCACGGCCATGTAAACACCGGCAAAAACCAGGATATGCTCATATCCCGGTTTTTAAAAACCCGGATATCACCCCTGGGGTACCCCTTTTCTAACCCGAATATTTGGTCATGTAAACGCGTATCGGCATATCCCCATCAAAAGGAACATTGATTTGTGTTCTGCGCATGTTCTATTCGCAAGGAATCTTGGTCTTTTGAGTAGAGACGGCGCATACAAAAACCCGCGTGCAATATACCGGAAGTAAACAAGAAGTAGATGTTAACATGGCGAGACGCAGCACAGCAACACACTTTTGGAGCAAGGAGGAAAGCGCAAACAAAGGCGATCGCTATCTGCCCCGAACTATTCATTATCCGGGTGCTGCTGCTGTTGTTGTTGTCTTTGGATACAGGAAGAAGAATCGGAAATGACGCATATTGCGTCTTAAGGTTGTTCGTACGTCCTGACGCTAACCGTGCGTCGCCGTTTACATCGGGATATTCCCAACTGATTACAAATTCCATGTATACAGGAGTAACTCTCTCTGCTCACGCATGTAAACGGGTTATTCCGAATGTTTCAGAAACCCAAATAGTGACCCTAACCCGACCATAACCCGGATATTGGCTGCATGTAAACGTAGTCACTGAAGGAAAGAGGAACACAAGAACTACAACTGACTTCAGACACAGCCTTAGATGAAATCAACTGAAGAGAAAAGAAGACATTCAATCTGTGAAGATCTCAGCAGAGGAGGATTAAACAACTCCACAAACAGCATTTCCAGCTTCACTTATTACTAACCAGACTGACTTTATTTCATTTCCGTTTGAATGAAATCAATAGTTGTATTTTAAAGTCACCATGATGGTGGTTAGCGTTTGCTTTAGTTGGGCTCTTGACCATTGACTTTTTATTCTAACATTTTCTCTGGCTGCTATAATTATGTGTTTATGAAACATGTTTGTTGTAGCGAAAAAGAGATCAGGTGATGTTGGCTGTTTATTGATGATGATGATGATGATGATGACAAAGTCATCATCATGTAATTGCCTCATTCGCTGATCTTGTTCAGTGTCTAATGCTTTTTAATATTGTTTTATTCATAACAGAAGCCATTTGATTTTAGAGCATGAAATCTAACAGTGGTGTTCATCAAACAGTATACTTTTTTTTTTTTTTTATAGTTAGTGCACAAAAACCTTTCATCTATGGCATTACTTAGACTCACACAGACATCAAGAAACAGCATATGAATCTCAACAATGGTGACAAAAGATACAACAAATCCTGATGCATAATTTATTAATGCCGCAATGCATGCTGGGAGATATGGGTGAGTTTTGATTGGTGGTACCCAGCATGCACTGCAGTATGAAGCATTTCATTGATTGTCACCATTGTTGAGAGTCATACACTGATTCTTGATGTCTAAGTAAAACGAGAAAGAGAAAGTTTAATGCACTAAATGTTTTTAAAATTCTTTATATTATTTGATTAACTGTTGGATCTAATGCTGTCAGGTCACACAGCTACTATAATAAATAAAACAAAATCACGTAATCCCAATAATCAAAGCACTGACTAAACTTAGACACTGAAAAAGATAAGTGATTCAGGCCACAATATGATGATTACACCTTCATCAATAAACAGCCACCATCACCTGATCTCATTTTCTCTTGGCTTTTTCGCTGCAACAAACGTGTTTTATAAACACATAATTATAGCAGCCAGAGAAAATGTTATATTAATGAGTCAATGGTCAAGAGCCCAACTAAAGCAAACGCTAACCACCATCATGGTGACTTTAAAATACAACTATTGATTTCATTCAAACGGAAATGAAATGAAAGTCAGTCTGGTTAGTAATAAGTGATGCTGGTAATGCTGTTTGTGGAGGTGTTTAATCCTCCTCTGCTGAGATCTTCACAGATTTAATGTCTTCTTTTCTCTTCAGTTGATTTCATCTAAGGCTGTGTCTGAAGTCTGTTGTAGTTCTTGGGCCCTATCTTGCACCCAGCGCAAGTGACTTTGTACACCGACGCATGTATCATTCCTATTTTGCACCCGCGCAAAGCGGACTTTTCCCTCCACAGAAGCACGTCGGTAAGTTAGGAAATACACTTGCGCTCCCGGGGGCGGTTTCAGCGCAAAGAGGAGGCGTGTTCCGGCGCAATCGTTCCCTCATGGTATTTTGCAGGTTTAGAAAACAATTGCGCCACTAACCAGGAAAAAATAGTTTAAAGTCAGTGGCGCGTTGCGCATGTTATTCATATGCTATTTTAAGGGCGCATGCTTGGCCATAATCAATGTAGCGTGTGCACAACGCGCATACACTTTGATTCTCTCATCTACAGAGAAAGCAGCAGTTTTCATTTTTGCAAATCATACATTATTACGATAGATAGATAGATAGATAGATAGATAGATAGATAGATAGATAGATAGATAGATAGATAATTTATTATAAAAGCATACATCTAGCTTACACATTTACCCAAATTATCATACGCCTGTTTAACCGAAGTTAATTTGGGTGGGTTTCTCCATTTCAATGTAACTTCTCTCTTTTACGGCCGTGACGAGAGCGTTGCTCTCCTTGGCAGTGAACCGCTCCTGGCGCGCGCCTGGCAAATCCGCCGTTACAATAGCAATCCGCTATGGAAAAAGCGCATCTGCTCTTAAAGGGAATGTGAGATGACGCTCTGATTGGTTTATTTCACGTTACGCCCAAACCACACCTATGAATAATGAAGCTACTTCAGACCAACCCATTTTAGATTTGCGCCTGGCGCAAGAGTCATTTATCCCGCCGGGAAAATAGCAACAGCGCCGAGACCCGCCCACAAAGTTACTTGCGCTTTGCGCTTTGACACTTGCGTTTCAGATCGTTAAAATAGGGCCCCTTGTGTTTCTCTTTCCTTCAGTGATTCTGCTTGTTAACAGCAGGTGTTCATAATTAATGCTCAATCATCAGTTAATTATCTCATTAACTTCAACACTGCTTTAACTCTGTCGTGTGCACACATATGAACACTGAGCAGTGTTAATTTAACATGGGCGTTTTTCTGTGTACTATTACATAAATCTTACCTGTTTCATTTACATACGACTGACAAATATAAATCACATTCAGTTTATTAATACAATTACATAAATCTTATCTGTTTCATTTAGATATGACTTAAAAATATGAATCACATTCAGATTATTGATTGGTTTATGTTAAAACTATGTAATCCAAATGCATGGCAATTTGTTATGCAATTTAAATACATAAATCTTATTTTTAGACCCAATTTTTTTTTTTAGTGTATGGATGCAGCTATAGCCCCTCTAAGGCTGCAGGGCATCCGCATTCTGAACTATATCGACGATTGGTTAATTCTAGCTCAATCGGAACAACAGGCAGTTCGGCATCGAGATGTCGTTCTTGCTCACATCAAGAGATTGGGGTTGAGGCTAAACGCCAAGAAGAGTGTGCTTTCTCCATTACAGAGAACCACTTTTCTCGGTGTAGTGTGGGATTCGACGACGATGCAGGCACAATTGTCACCTGCTCGTATTGCTTCGATTCTCGCCGCAGTAGATCAGGTCAAGCTAGGCCATTCATTCACTGTGAAACAGTTCCAGAAACTGTTAGGTCTCATGGCAGCTGCGTCCAACGTGATACCTTTTGGCCTCTTGCACATGAGACCGTTACAGTGGTGGCTCAGAACCAAGGGATTCTTGATCAAAGATCCTTGGTTTCTGTCCCAAGGTCCTGTGTTGGGAGCTCTTTGTCGTCGCGTAATGCTAACGATGGATGCCTCTCTCACAGGCTGGGGGGCGATCATGAGTGGTCGCCCAGCTCAGGGTCTGTGGCAGGACCATCATCGTCTATGGCACATAAATTGCCTAGAGATGTTGGCAGTGTTTCTGGCTCTGAAACACTTCCTCCCAGACCTAAGGGGCCACCATGTTCTTGTCCGAACAGACAACACATCGGTGGTCTCTTATATCAACCATCAGGGGGGTCTGCGTTCTCGCCCGCTTTACAAACTGGCACGTCAGATCCTTCTATGGTCCCAAGGGAACATTCTTTCGCTGAGAGCTATTTATCTCCAGGGGTATTTAAATCAGGGGGCAGACTTCCTGTCGAGGCAGGGGCCGAGGCCCGGGGAATGGAGACTTCACCACGAGGTGGTGGAGCTCCTATGGGAACATTTCGGTTGTGCCGAGGTCGACCTTTTTGCTTCCCGAGAGACATCACACTGTCCACTGTGGTTCTCTCTCAGCCATCCAGCCCCATTGGGGTTGGACGCTATGGTACAGCCGTGGCCGAGGTCACGTCTGTATGCATTTCCCCCGATCGCTCTGCTCCCGGGAGTTCTGGAGAGGGTTCGCCGGGACGGGCTCAGTCTTCTGCTAATAGCCCCGTTCTGGCCGGCCCGGGTATGGTTTGCGGACCTAGTGTCCCTCCTCGACGGCTCTCCCCTGGAGATTCCGGTCAGGAGGGACCTACTCTCTCAGGCGAGTGGGTCGATCCTTCACCCCCTCCCAGAGCTATGGAGACTATGGGCTTGGCCTCTGAGGGGGCTCAGCTCATAGAATCCGGTCTCTTGACTGAGGTCGTCGTTGAGACCATTCTCCAATCCAGAGCTCCCGCTACGAGGAAGCTATATACCGCGAGGTGGAAACTTTTCACCTCTTGGTGTGGAGAGCGCCAACAGGACCCAGTTAACTGCCCGGTTGGTACAGTGCTGGAGTTCCTGCAGGACCGTCTCTCCACGGGGTTATCCCACTCCACACTGAAGGTGTACGTGGTGGCCCTGGCTGCTTACCACGCTCCTTCGAGTGGAGTTTCTCTTGGAAGACACCCACTTATATCTCGCTTCCTTCGTGGCACCTTGAGGCTGAGGCCAGCAGTACGCACGAGGGTACCATCCTGGGACCTGGCCATTGTTCTAGAAGGTCTCTCCCTAGCTCCTTTCGAGCCCATTGAGGAAGTTTCGGAAAAGTTTCTTACTCTTAAGACTATCCTTCTTCTCGCTATCTCATCTCTAAAAAGAATAGGAGATATTCAAGCACTTTCGGTGGCTCCCTCGTGCATGGAATTTGCTCCTGGTATGGCTAAGGCCTTTCTCCATCCGAGACCAGGGTATGTCCCTAAGGTACCAACTACTTCTGTTAGTCCTATAGTACTGCAGGCTTTCTGTCCTCCGCCTTTTTTGACGTCAGACCAGGAGAAACTTAATTTGCTGTGCCCCGTTAGGGCTTTAGATGCTTATGTCCACAGAGCTGCCCTGTGGAGGAAATCGGAACAATTGTTTGTCTGTTTCGGGTCACCTAACAAGGGGTGTCCTGCATCTAAGCAAAGGATGAGCAAGTGGGTGGTCGAGGCCATCTCACTTGCTTATGTTTCGGCCGGTCAGCCTTCGCCGTTGGCTGTACAGGCCCATTCTACTAGGAGCATGGCCGCCTCTAAAGCTCTTCTTTCAGGGGCTTCTCTTCAAGACGTTTGTGATGCGGCAGGCTGGTCTTCACCGCACACTTTTGTCAGATATTATTCTCTTGATTTTAGCTCCACTCCCGGGGCTCAGGTTCTCTCGTCGGCTTGTGTCTCCTAAATCACACATGACGGGGACTTGTTCGTATGGGGACGTGGGTATTGCGTTCCCACTGCGATTACACGCAGCGGTAGTCCCTGAAGGGGAACGTCCCGGGTTACGTATTTAACCCTAGTTCCCCGAAGGGACGGACGCTGCGTGTCCTGCCATACTCCCGGCCCCCCTTGGTTCGCTTGCTTCAGTAACATCAGAAGCTGGCGTGCTTGTGATTCTGGGGTGCTTTATAGCTTCCTGGTCGATGACGTCACTCGCCGTGACGCTCATTCTCTCCATTGACTGATTTCATTCATGCTTCAGATGCACTACGCTGGAGGCGTTCCCACTGCGATTACACGCAGCGTCCGTCCCTTCGGGGAACTAGGGTTACATACGTAACCCGGGACGTTTTTGCTGTGTACTTTGGGTTAAGGTAAAACTTTGAGTTGGAAAAAATAAAAAAATTGGTTTGACATTAAATCAAAATGTATGGTTTTATTTAAATCATAAATACAATTTGAAAAAATAAAAAAATAAAAAATATCTGTAACAAAATTACATCAATTGTTTTAAATTAATCCAAAGTATAATTTTTTGGGGTGTAACACTTACTTTGAGGCAAAGTGAAAACAGAAGGTATAAACTAAAAATCACAATTTTCCATTAGACCAATGTAAATATATATTTTGAATGAATTGCACTGATGTTTCACTTTTTTCAGTGTATCCTAACTTTTAAAAGAACATTCTAAGAATAAAAATAAAACTTCCTGCTAAAATCTTTTATAAGAATGTTAACGGATAATGTTCTAAAAATGTTATGATTAAACCTTTATAGAAGGTCATCACAAAACATTTTTAGAGTGTTCTTAGAGAATGTTATCCTATCTTTTAAGAGAACATTCTGGGAACAAAAATAAAACTACTCACTGTAAATGTTATAAGAACATTAGGGAATAATGTTTTAACAATGTTATCATTAAACATTTTTAGAATGTTTTTAGAGAATGTTATCCTACCTTTTAGGAGAACATTCTGGGAACTAAAATAAAACTATACGCTGAAAACATTATTAGAACACTGCATGATAATGTTCTCAGAACATTTTTAGAACAAAAAAAAATTCTAGCTGGGGTTGTCCACAAAGTGAATCTCTGATTTACATTGCATCTAGACTTTATTTATGAGGGGATTTGCGAAAGTATAAAGCTTGTGCTAATTCTGAACATACATTTTAAGCGAATTCTCCGCATGGTGACTCTAAAACACCTCTAATTGGCCACTGTGTTCATGCGCTTAATATGCACGTCTGTGATTAGCTACACTGTTAGACCTTACCAGGGGTTTTTTACAGTAAAATACTGGCAACACTGTTGCCAGTAATATACTGTTAATTGTACAGTTATTTACTGTAATCTACAGTATGTTACTGTAAAAATGCACTAAATTGGGGGCACTAGCACGCGGCGAATGGAGTAGACGTTCTTTTTAAGTCTCCTCAAGTTGACTCCTGTTTTTGTTTAATATATCCGTCATTATACCAGTTCGCCCAAAGTTTTATGTTACAGCTTTTATTTTAATTGTTGCCGATTGCAGCAGTGTGTCCAAAGTTAAATTTATTTCTACAGTTAACGTAGTAATGACTTCCAAGAAGCTTTCGAAGGCCTCGCAACAGAGTAAGGATGGCGACGCCATGAGCGATTCCCTCTCCTCAGCCACTGCCAACACTATACTTGCAGCCATTGAGACGCAAGGCAACGATTTAAAACGGCTCATTGAGGACACAAAGTTGTCTATCAATACTCGTCTTGACGCGTTGGATGCCGTGCTGGCCAATCTACAGTCCGAACAGTCAGGTGTTAAGAAAAAAGTTGAAGATTTGGAATTAGCCATGACCGGCTGTGATTCACGTCTGGACGAAGTGGAGAAAATCTGTGACGAACTGCGTTCGGACAACAGATTTCTTCGTGCTAAAGTAAATGATCTGGAGGGCCGCTCTCGTCGGCTAAACTTAAAATTTGTGGGAGTAAAAGAAGGAGCGGAGCAAGGTCATCCTACGGAGTTTGTTTCTGGGTTAATCTCTACTCTGTTCGGCCAAGACAAGTTCCCGAAACCTGTCAAAGTGGAACGCGCCCATAGATCGCTGCAACCTAAGCCTACAGAAGACGAGAGGCCGCGTCCGATTATTGCAAAGCTGCATCATGACCGCGACAAGGACCTGATCCTCCGGCTGAGCCGTGACAACGCGCCGCTGCATTACATGGGGAAACAGGTGCATGTCTTCCCGGACTATACGGCAGAGGTGGCCTCCAAACGTCGCGCATTCGGATCGGTGCTGAAAGCTTTGAAGGAAGCTGGGGTGTCCTGTTCTCTTCGCTTTCCTGCAAAGTTGCGAGTTAAGTACAAAGACTCCATATCGATTTTCGATTCACCAGAAGAAGCACAAAAATATGCGGACTCTCTATTTAACAAATGACTTCTCTTTACCGATTTTGTTTTATTGTGCTGGTGCATTGGCTTGATTAGGGCGGATTGTTAAATTGTTCATTTAAGCTCTTCCTCAATTCTTTCTGTTTTTGACGGCACTTTTGTCTATGTTTGGTATTTTGTCAGCGGCAGGGGAGAACGAGCGATACTTTTTCTACAGCTTACCGAGTAAGTTTTTTGTTGTTGTTTCTCTCCCTTTGCTCTGCTACCTTCCTGGTAATGGGTGAGTTTCACTGTTTCAGTTGGGGAAACGGTTATACGTGGGGGGTAAGTTACAATGGGCTGTTCTGGGCTAATTATAGTACAGTGTTTACTGCCTTCTTTGTTCTTTTATTGGTGATATTCAAGTTCGATGACGAAGGTTGATGCATATAGTGCTTTTGGGGGGACCAACGTCACTTTTGTATCATGGAATGTTAGAGGTATGGGACACCAGATTAAAAGAGGCAAAGTATTTGCACATCTTAAGTCCCTCTCTGCCGATATTATTTTTTTTGCAAGAGACTCATATCAGACCAACAGAGCAGAGACGCCTTAGATCTAACTGGATCTCGCAAGTCTATCAGTCTTCATTTTCTTCAAAGGCCAGGGGTGTTGCTATCCTATTTAGAAAATCTGTCCCATTTCGTTTGTCTACTGTCATCTCTGATCCTTCGGGAAGATATATTTTAGTATCTGGTCATATAAATTAATTCCCAATTTCATGTGTAAATATGTCTACGGTCCAAATTTTGACAATCCTAATTTCTTTAAAAAGATTTTTGATTTGTTACCTGACCCCAGTACTACTAATGTAATAATTGGTGGTGATTTTAACTGCTATCTTGACGCTTATTTGGACCGCTCCTCCACTCAGGTCCCTCACATTTTACGTTCAGTTAGTACTTTAAATAATTTATGTAAGTCTTTTAATATTGTTGATATTTGGAGACTACAACACCCATCCGGCAGAGACTATTCCTTCTTTTCTCCTGTGCACAAATCATATTCTAGAATAGATTATTTTCTTATTGATTCTAAACTTATTTCGAACGTAATACAGACCAAATATAACAATATTATAATTTCTGATCATAGTCCGCTTACTATGGTGTTTAACCTTTCTCAATCAAAGTACAATTGGCGTTTAAACCCTTGTTTATTATTGCAGGAGAATTTTCATGCATACATCTCTTCTCACATCAAGCAGTTTCTTGATTTTAATGATAAAGGCGATGTGTCTGATTCCACTCTTTGGGAGACTTTTAAGGTAGTGTTGCGGGGTAATATTATAGCTTATGAATCGAGCAGGAAGAAGGCGAAACGTAAACGGCTTGCTGAAATTGAAACCTTGCTTCCTACTATGGAACATGCCTATAGACTATCTAAATCTCAGTCAGATCTTAATGCAATGCTAAAACTGAAGTACGAGTATAATAATATTTTGAGTGAACAAATCCGTAATATGATGCTTAAGATAAAACGTAAGCAATTTGAGTTGTGTGACAAACCGGAAAGATTACTCTCTCGGCAGTTAAGAGAAATACAGGCTAATAGAGCTATTTTTCAAATTAAATCAGACTCTGGAGTATTATTAACAAATCCAAAAGAAATTAATTCTCGTTTTTTGGAATTTTATAAACATCTTTTTACTTCAAAATGTAATGTGCCCATTTCAGATATTACTGACTTTCTTGACACAATAGACACTCCTAAGCTTAGTGAGGATGCCAAAAGGGATCTAGACAAAAAGTTCACATTAGAGGAAATTTTGAAGGCTATTGAGTCCTTTCCGAATGGTAAGGCTTCAGGGCCCGATGGGTTCTGTATTGAACTCTATAAGGCTCATTCAGATATCATTGCTCCGCTATTGCTGAGAATGATAAATCATTCTTTTGAAAATAAACAACTTCCTCGTACTCTTTATGAAGCAAACATTTGCTTGTTATTAAAAAAAGATAGGGATGACACTGATCCTTCTAGTTATAGACCATTAAGCTTGCTTAATTGTGACCAGAAGATTGTTGCAAAAGTGTTGGCCTTTCGTTTGAGTAAACACATGGCTTCATTAATTCACCATGATCAGACTGGTTTTATTTCAGGTAGATTTTCTTTTTCAAATGTTCGTCGCTTGTTAAATGTTATGTATAATGTAGATTCTCAGTGGACTAAGGCAGCTATTATTTCTTTAGATGCCGAGAAGGCCTTCGATCAGATCGAGTGGCAATATCTATATTCAGTGTTAGATAAGTTTGGGTTTGGTAAAAATTTTCGTACGTACATTGAGATGCTTTACGCAAACCCAAAATCTGCGGTAGTCACTAATTTAGACAAATCTGACTATGTTCCACTTTACCGTGGGACTAGGCAGGGATGTTGCCTTAGTCCTTTACTGTTTAATTTAGCTTTGGAGCCTTTAGCTATAAGTATTCGGCACCATTATTCTATTAGTGGCATTAAAATTGGGCCAATAGAGACTAGGCTCTCTCTATATGCAGACGATTTACTCATATTTTTAAAAGATGCTGTTGACTCTTTACCTCCAATAATGGATTTAATAAAACATTTTGGTTCTTTTTCCGGGTATTCTATCAACTGGAATAAAAGTATATTTGTTCCCCTTGGAAATAATTTTTCAACAAATTTTTTTGAGTCCCTTGTTCGTGATCACGAAAATTGTTCGTGATCATTTCACTTATTTAGGATTGGTTATTCCCCTAGATCCCAAAGATATATTTAAACTTAATTTTATCGCTGCAATAAAGAGCCTTAAATCCAACATTGAAAAATGGAGGCTTTTGCCTTTATCATTAATAGGTTGTGTTAACGCTATAAAGATGATGGTCCTTCCAAGGTTTCTATATTTGTTTCAGAATCTACCCATTTATCTTACTAAATCGTTTAAAAAAAAATCTAGACTCTATTATTTATCTAGACTCTATTATTTTCCCTTTCATTTGGAGTTTTAAGACTCATCGTATCTCAAAGGCACACTTGGAAAAATCTAAAGAGATGGGGGGGCTGGCAATGCCAGTCTTTCAACATTATTATTGGGCAGCAAATGTAAGAGCCTTGATGTATTGGAGTAAAGATTCGCAATGTCATATTGAGACTGATGATTTTCCTACCTGGATTCATATGGAATCTCATTCTGTAATCAAGAGCTCTCTTCCTGCTTTATTACTTTCCAATTTAAATACTCCTTTAAAGAGCATTACTAAAAATTTTGTAGTATATAGCTCATTAAGAATATTAAAACAAATTAAGAAATTTCTTGGTATCACATGGCCTTCCGTTCATTCTTCTATTTGTAAGAATCACAATTTTACACCCGGTCTGAGCGATAGAATCTTTCAGTTGTGGAATAACAAGGGTCTCTCTACATTTAATGATCTATACACAGATGGTCGCTTTGCCTCTTTTGAACACCTACTTGGTAGATATAGTCTTTCTCACTTTCATTTCTATCGATACTTGCAGATTCGGCATTATGCTCAGCAAGCATTTTGTGATTATAGGATTCAGCAGGAAGAACACCGCTTCTTTAACCTAGTGCGACAAGCACCTGATTCTAGGCATATGGTTTCACAATTTGTTTCTCTCTTCTCTTCACAATTAAACATTTCTTCTGATTATCTCAAGGTAGCTTGGGAAAAGGATGCTGGAATCAACATATCTGACAACCTCTGGTCTGAAATCCTACAAAGAATACACAGCTGTTCTATTAATGCAAGACTTCAGTTAATTCAGTTCAAAATTGTACATAGACTGCATTATTCTAAAGTTAAACTCCACAAGATCTACCCAGAAGTGTCTCCAGTTTGTGATCGATGTCAGGGCGCAGAGGGAACTTTATCTCATTCTTTTTGGTTCTGCCCAAAACTCCATAGGTATTGGCAGGATATATTTTCTTGGTACTCTGCGGCATATAACCTGGCTGTTTTGCCCGAAGTAGAATTGGCCATCTTTCTCTACTCTGGCACAGTTTAATCTTTTCCTTATTACGTGCAATTGGCATTAATGCTGGGCATGATGGTGGCTAAGAGAATTATATTGAGGGAGTGGAAATCCACTGTTCCCCCATGTTTTCAGAGATGGCTTGCTGAAATGGCCTCTGTCATTCATCTTGAGAAAATGAGGTTTAATGAAGCAAAGTCTCTTAATAAGTTTTCTAAGATCTGGAGTCCCTTCCTCCATCAGCTTATTAACAGTAGCATGTAATGGACTTTGACACATTTATAATACTGTGATTTTAATGCTGATTCTATCCCCTTTTTGTATGTGTTTGATCTTTTTCCTTTGTAATTATTTTAGGCACTTATGTCATTCTTAATGTACTCTGGCCCTTTTTCTGTGTGGGTGGGTTGGTGTGTATGTTTTTTTTTTGTTTTTTTTATTTTTTTTATTGTCATGTTGTTGTTGTTATAAAACCAATAAAAATGAAAGCTGCAAGCAGCAATGAAAGGGCCCTCGCACCCGTGCCGCCGCCACCCGGTGGCTTTAGGAAGACAGAGCATGGTTGGACAATGTGCATTTAAGGAGGTATATATAGTAGTTGCTAGCATGTTTAGTATGTTTTTAGCATGCTTAGTACACAATAGTTATGTGGTTAGTACTGCATTACTGTGTTAACCATGTCAGTTTCTGTTGCCAGTAGGTGGGGCTATGTCTATATCTGAATATCGCTATGTAGATGTGTTCGGTGCAGGACTTTTATCAAACATGTGGAGTTTGGGGCAGATTGGACATTGTATGCTTGAGTTACAACAACTTCCTTTAGCATTTCTAGCATGTTTTATGATGTTTATAGCATATTACATATTAATTTTGGGGTAGATTGGACATTGCATGCCTGAGTTACAGCAAATTCATATTTAATTGCAGTAATAGGATGCTTTAACACTTAGCTAAGTATTTGATTGCATGTTTCTAGT
Source organism: Leuciscus leuciscus (assembly GCF_965113295.1). NCBI lineage: Eukaryota > Metazoa > Chordata > Actinopteri > Cypriniformes > Leuciscidae > Leuciscus > Leuciscus leuciscus. The sequence continues at coordinate 28,104,743 of NC_138725.1, read as the reverse complement.
ATGTTGCTAACATGTTTAGCAGTTGGTGACACTTTTTTATATGTTATTAGGAGTCCAGAATAGTGTTAAACGTCACTTCCTGTTGCCAGCAGGCGGCGCTATGACTATATCTGAATATGAGCATGGACTTGTGTTCAGGAGATAACTATTATCAAACGTGTGAAGTTTGGGGTAGATTGGACATTGTATGCCTAAGTTACAACAACTTCCTTTAGCATTTCTAGCATGCTTTAGAACTTAGCTATGTGTTGCTAGCATGTTTCTTGCATGTTACATATTAAGTTTGAGGCAGATTGGACATTCCATGCCTGTGTTACAGCAAATTCCTATTTAATTGCAGCAATAGCATGCTTTAGCACTTAGCTAAGTGTTTGCTAGCATGTTTCTAGTATGTTGTTAGCATGTTTAGCACTTGCTGGCACTTTTTTATATGTTATCAGGAGTCCACAACAGTGTTTAACATGTCACTTCCTGTTGCCAGCAGGCGGTGCTATGACTGTAACTGAATGAGCATGGTCATGTGTTCAGGACAGAACGCTTATCAAAAGTGTGAAGTTTGGCGCAGATTGGACATTGCCTTCTTGAGTAACAACAACATCCTGTTTCATTGAATTAGCATGCTTTAGCACTTAGCTAAGTATTGCTAGCATGTTTTAACATGTTTCTAGCATTTTTAGAAGTCAATGGCATTTTTAACATGTTGCTAGAACGGCATCAACGTGTTAAACATGACACTTCCTGTTACCAGTAGGTGGCGTTATTATTATAACTGAATATTATCATGTAGATGTGTTCAGGCCATGACTCTTATCAAACGTGTGAAGTTTGGGGCAGATTGGACATTCCGTGCCTGAGTTACAGCAAATTCCTATTTAATTGCAGTAATAGCATGCTTTAGCACTTAGCTAAGTGTTTGCTAGCATGTTTTAGCATGTTTCTAGTAAGTTGTTAGCATGTTTAGCACTTGCTGGCACTTTTTTATATGTTATCAGGAGTCCACAAGAGTGTTAAACATGTCACTTCCTGTTGCCAGCAGGTGGCGCTATGACTGTAACTGAATATGAGCATGGTCACGTGTTCAGGACAGAATGCTTATCAAAAGTGTGAAGTTTGGGGCAGATTGGACATTCCATGCCTGAGTTACAGCAACTTCCTGTTTCATGGCGAAACATCAAAATTTGTCAGGCCGCCGAGGACCCGCCCTTCGACGAAAACTCAAGATCTTCGCAATTTAACGTCGCAAAGGCCTTAAGATTACACTCACCAAATTTGAAGATGATCAGATTAAAACTGTAGGAGGAGTTCGTTAAAGTACGAGGCCTGAAAATGGCAAAAAGTGCACAAAAATCAGAGAGGAAGTTGAAAATGGCTGACTTCCTGTTGTGTTTAGAGCTATGCTCCAAGAGACTTTTTTGTAGGTATTAGGTCCTTACACATATGTACCAAATTTCGTACACGTACGTGGAACACAGCGGGAGGCGCACTCCGTTGAACCTTTATAGGTGGCGCTATCGAGCCATTTTGCCCCGCCCAATTCTGAAACCTATATCAGATGTACATTTTTGCCAGTTCTGACGCGTGTGCAAAGTTTCGTGAGTTTTCGAGCATGTTTAGGCCCTCAAAAATGCAATTAAATGCGGAGAATAATAATAATAATAATAAATATAGCTGCGAGCAGCGATTGCGGGCCCAAGCCGGAGGCACCGCCACCCTGATGCCTTAGTGTAGGCACCGGGGTGGCGGTACCGCCGGCTTTGGCCCTCCATCGCTGCTCGCAGCTATATTTATATATATATATATATATATATATATATATATATATATATATATATAATACAAACATATACATATATATGTATATATATATATATATATATATATATGTATTTATATATGTGTATATATATATATATATATATATATATATATATACACCGTTCAAAAGTTTGGGGTCAGGAAGATTTTTTATGTTTTTAGGAGAAGTCTCTTCTGCTCACCAAGGCTGCATTTATTTGAATAAAAATACAAACAAAAACAGTAATATTTTGAAATATTATTCCAATTTAAAACAGCTGTTTTCTATTTTAAAATATTTTACACTGTAATTAATTTATGTGATCAAAGCTGAGTTTTCAGCATCATTACTCCTGTCTTCAGTGTCACATGATCCTTCAGAAATCATTCTAATATGATGATTGATGGTCAATAAATATTTAGGGCCCGAGCACCGATGGTGTGAGGACCCTCTTGGAATTGCTCTGTTTATTATTATTATTCTTCTCCGCATTTAATTGCATTTTTGAGGGCCTAAACATGCTCGAAAACTCACAAAACTTTGCACACGCGTCAGAACTGGCGAAAATTTACATCTGATATAGGTTTCAGAATTGGACGGGGCAAAATGGCTCGATAGCGCCACCTATAAAAGTTCAACGGAGTGCGCCTCCCGCAACGTTCCACGTACGTGCACGAAATTCGGTACATACATGTAATCACCTAATACCTACAAAAAAGTCTCTTGGAGCATAGCCCTAAACACAACAGGAAGTCAGCCATTTTGAACTTCCTCTCAGATTTTTGTGCAGTTTTTGCCATTTTCATGCCTCGTACTTTAACGAACTCCTCCTACAGTTTTAATCTGATCATCTTCAAATTTGGTGAGTGTAATCTTAAGGCCTTTGCGACGTTAAATTGCGAAGATCTTGAGTTTTCGTCGAAGGGCGGGTCCTCGGCGGCCTGACAAATTTCGATGTTTCGCCATGAAACAGGAAGTTGCTGTAACTCAGGCATGGAATGTCCAATCTGCCCCGAACTTCACACGTTTGATAAGCGTTCTGTCCTGAACACATGACCATGCTCATATTCAGTTATAGTCATAGCGCCACCTGCTGGCAACAGGAAGTGACATGTTTAACACTGTTATGGACTCCTAATAACATATAAAAAAGTGCCAGCAAGTGCTAAACATGCTAACAACATACTAGAAGCATGCTAAAACATGCTAGCAAACTCTTAGCTAAGTGCTAAAGCATGCTATTTTTGCAATTAAATAGGAATTTGCTGTAACTCAGGCATGGAATGTCCAATCTGCCCCAAACTTCAGACTTTTGATAATCGTTCTGTCCTGAACACATCTACATGAGAATATTCAGTTATAGTAATAGCGCCACCTACTGGTAACAGGAAGTGTCATGTTTAACACGTTGATGCCATTCTAGCAACATGTTAAAAATGCCATTGACTTCTAAACATGCTAGAAACATGTTAAAACATGCTAGCAATACTTAGCTAAGTGCTAAAGCATGCTAATTCAATGAAACAGGATGTTGTTGTTACTCAAGAAGGCAATGTCCAATCTGCGCCAAACTTCACACTTTTGATAAGCGTTCTGTCCTGGACACATGACCATGCTCATATTCAGTTACAGTCATAGCGCCACCTGCTGGCAACAGGAAGTGACATGTTAAACACTGTTGTGGACTCCTAATAACATATAAAAAAGTTCCAGCATGTGCTAAACATGCTAACAACATACTAGAAACATGTTAAAACATGCTAGCAAACACTTAGCTTAGTGCTTAAGCATGCTAATACTGCAATTAAATAGGAATTTGCTGAAACACAGGCACGGAATGTCCAGTCTGCCCCAAACGTCACACGTTTGATAAGAGTCATGGCCTGAACACATCTACATGAGAATATTCAGTTATAGTAATAGCGCCACCTACTGGTAACAGGAAGTGTCATGTTTAACACGTTGATGCCGTTCTAGCAACATGTTAAAAATGCCATTGACTTCTAAACATGCTAGAAACATGTTAAAACATGCTAGCAAAACTTAGCTAAGTGCTAAAGCATGTTAATTCAATGAAACAGGATGTTGTTGTTACTCAAGAAGGCAATGTCCAATCTGCGCCAAACTTCACTCTTTTGATAAGCGTTCTGTCCTGAACACATGACCATGCTCATATTCAGTTACAGTCATAGCGCCACCTGCTGGCAACAGGAAGTGACATGTTAAACACTGTTGTGGACTCCTAATAACATATAAAAAAGTTCCAGCATGTGCTAAACATGCTAACAACATACTAGAAACATGTTAAAAAATGCTAGCAAACACTTAGCTTAGTGCTAAAGCATGCTAATACTGCAATTAAATAGGAATTTGCTGTAACACAGGCACGGAATGTCCAGTCTGCCCCAAACTTCACACGTTTGATAAGAGTCATGGCCTGAACACATCTACATGAGAATATTCAGTTATAGTAATAGTGCCACCTACTGGTAACAGGAAGTGTCATGTTTAACACGTTGATGCCGTTCTAGCAACATGTTAAAAATACCATTGACTTCTAAACATGCTAGAAACATGTTAAAACATGCTAGCAATACTAAGCTAAGTGCTAAAGCATGCTAATATAATGAAACAGGATGTTGTTGTTACTCAAGAAGGCAATGTCCAATCTGCGCCAAACTTCACACTTTTGATAAGCGTTCTGTCTTGAACACATGACAATGCTCATATTCAGTTACAGTCAAAGCGCCACCTGCTGGCAACAGGAAGTGACATGTTAAACACTGTTGTGGACTCCTAATAACATATAAAAAAAATGCCAGTAGGTGCTTAACATCCTACCAACATACTAGAAACATGCTAAAACATACTAGTAAACACTATAAGTACTAAACCATACTATTACTACAATTAAATATGAATTTGCTGTAACTCAAACATACAATATCCAATCTGCCCCAAACTTCACATACTTGATAAAAGTCCTGCACTGAACACATCTACAAAGCAATATTCAGATATATAACCCCACCTACTGCCAACAGAAACTGAACTGGTTAACACAGTAATGCAGTACTAACCACATACCTATTGTGTACTAAGCATGCTAAAAACATACTAAACATGCTAGCAACTACTATATACTGTATACCTCCTTAAATGCACATTGCCCAACCATGCTCTGTCTTCCTAAAGCCAACGAGTGACGATGGCACGGGTGCGAGGGCCCTTTCATCGCTGCTTGCAGCTTTAATTATTATTATTATTATTATTATTCTCCGCATTTAATTGCATTTTTGAGGGCCTAAACATGCTCGAAAACTCACAAAACTTTGCACACGCGTCAGAACTGGCGAAAATTTACATCTGATATAGGTTTCAGAATTGGACGGGGCAAAATGGCTCGATAGCGCCACCTATAAAAGTTCAACGGAGTGCGCCTCCCGCAACGTTCCACGTACGTGCACGAAATTCGGTACATACATGTAATCACCTAATACCTACAAAAAAGTCTCTTGGAGCATAGCCCTAAACACAACAGGAAGTCAGCCATTTTGAACTTCCTCTCAGATTTTTGTGCAGTTTTTGCCATTTTCAGGCCTCGTACTTTAACGAACTCCTCCTACAGTTTTAATCTGATCATCTTCAAATTTGGTGAGTGTAATCTTAAGGCCTTTGCGACGTTAAATTGCGAAGATCTTGAGTTTTCGTCGAAGGGCGGGTCCTCGGCGGCCTGACAAATTTCGATGTTTCGCCATGAAACAGGAAGTTGCTGTAACTCAGGCATGGAATGTCCAATCTGCCCCAAACTTCACACGTTTGATAAGCGTTCTGTCCTGAACACACGACCATGCTCATATTCAGTTATAGTCATAGCGCCACCTGCTGGCAACAGGAAGTGACATGTTAAACACTGTTATGGACTCCTAATAACATATAAAAAAGTGCCAGCAAGTGCTAAACATGCTAACAACATACTAGAAGCATGCTAAAACATGCTAGCAAACTCTTAGCTAAGTGCTAAAGCATGCTATTTTTGCAATTAAATAGGAATTTGCTGTAACTCAGGCATGGAATGTCCAATCTGCCCCAAACTTCACACTTTTGATAATCGTTCTGTCCTGAACACATCTACATGAGAATATTCAGTTATAGTAATAGCGCCACCTACTGGTAACAGGAAGTGTCATGTTTAACACGTTGATGCCATTCTAGCAACATGTTAAAAATGCCATTGACTTCTAAACATGCTAGAAACATGTTAAAACATGCTAGCAATACTTAGCTAAGTGCTAAAGCATGCTAATTCAATGAAACAGGATGTTGTTGTTACTCAAGAAGGCAATGTCCAATCTGCGCCAAACTTCACACTTTTGATAAGCGTTCTGTCCTGGACACATGACCATGCTCATATTCAGTTACAGTCATAGCGCCACCTGCTGGCAACAGGAAGTGACATGTTAAACACTGTTGTGGACTCCTAATAACATATAAAAAAGTTCCAGCATGTGCTAAACATGCTAACAACATACTAGAAACATGTTAAAACATGCTAGCAAACACTTAGCTTAGTGCTTAAGCATGCTAATACTGCAATTAAATAGGAATTTGCTGAAACACAGGCACGGAATGTCCAGTCTGCCCCAAACGTCACACGTTTGATAAGAGTCATGGCCTGAACACATCTACATGAGAATATTCAGTTATAGTAATAGCGCCACCTACTGGTAACAGGAAGTGTCATGTTTAACACGTTGATGCCGTTCTAGCAACATGTTAAAAATGCCATTGACTTCTAAACATGCTAGAAACATGTTAAAACATGCTAGCAATACTTAGCTAAGTGCTAAAGCATGTTAATTCAATGAAACAGGATGTTGTTGTTACTCAAGAAGGCAATGTCCAATCTGCGCCAAACTTCACTCTTTTGATAAGCGTTCTGTCCTGAACACATGACCATGCTCATATTCAGTTACAGTCATAGCGCCACCTGCTGGCAACAGGAAGTGACATGTTAAACACTGTTGTGGACTCCTAATAACATATAAAAAAGTTCCAGCATGTGCTAAACATGCTAACAACATACTAGAAACATGTTAAAAAATGCTAGCAAACACTTAGCTTAGTGCTAAAGCATGCTAATACTGCAATTAAATAGGAATTTGCTGTAACACAGGCACGGAATGTCCAGTCTGCCCCAAACTTCACACGTTTGATAAGAGTCATGGCCTGAACACATCTACATGAGAATATTCAGTTATAGTAATAGCGCCACCTACTGGTAACAGGAAGTGTCATGTTTAACACGTTGATGCCGTTCTAGCAACATGTTAAAAATACCATTGACTTCTAAACATGCTAGAAACATGTTAAAACATGCTAGCAATACTAAGCTAAGTGCTAAAGCATGCTAATATAATGAAACCGGATGTTGTTGTTACTCAAGAAGGCAATGTCCAATCTGCGCCAAACTTCACACTTTTGATAAGCGTTCTGTCTTGAACACATGACAATGCTCATATTCAGTTACAGTCAAAGCGCCACCTGCTGGCAACAGGAAGTGACATGTTAAACACTGTTGTGGACTCCTAATAACATATAAAAAAAATGCCAGTAGGTGCTTAACATCCTACCAACATACTAGAAACATGCTAAAACATACTAGTAAACACTATAAGTACTAAACCATACTATTACTACAATTAAATATGAATTTGCTGTAACTCAAACATACAATATCCAATCTGCCCCAAACTTCACATACTTGATAAAAGTCCTGCACTGAACACATCTACAAAGCAATATTCAGATATATAACCCCACCTACTGCCAACAGAAACTGAACTGGTTAACACAGTAATGCAGTACTAACCACATACCTATTGTGTACTAAGCATGCTAAAAACATACTAAACATGCTAGCAACTACTATATACTGTATACCTCCTTAAATGCACATTGCCCAACCATGCTCTGTCTTCCTAAAGCCAACGAGTGACGATGGCACGGGTGCGAGGGCCCTTTCATCGCTGCTTGCAGCTTTAATAATTATTATTTTCAATGTTGAAAACAGTTGTGTACAGATTTTTTTTCAAAATGCGTTGATGAATGTAAAGTTCAAAAGAACAGCATTTATTTCAAATATAATTTTTTTTAACATTATAAATGTATGTACTGTAACTTTTGATCAGTTTAACTCATTCTCGATGAATAAAAGTATTGATTTATTTTATTTCTTTCCCCCAAAATTTAAATTTAAATTATTACTGACCCCAAACTTCTGAACGGTAGTGTTTAATGATACAAAAGCTTTAGATTTCAGATAAATGCTGTTCTTTTGAACTTTCTATTCATCAAAGACTGTACACAACTGTTTTCGACATTTAAAATAATAATGAATGTTTCTTGAGCATCAATCATCATATTAGAATAATTTCTGAAGGATCATGTGACAGTGACGACTGGAGTAATGATGCTGAAAACTCAGCTTTGATCACAGGAATAAATAAGAGTTTAAAATATATTAAAATAGAAAGCAGCTGTTTTAAATTTGAATACTATTTTACAATATTACTGTTTTTGTTTGTATTTTTAATCAAATAAATGCAGCCTTGGTGAGCAGAAGAAACTTCGCTTTAAAATCTTACTGACCACAAATTTTTGAACAGTAGTGTATATATATTATATAAAAATGTAAGGGATAAGACACAGATAATTTTACTTGCCTGACCTGATTAGAACAATGAAAAAACTTAAATGAAAAAATAACTTGGGAATCACTAAAACGAGGGCGCGATTGAACAGTGGACACATAAAAACATACTCTGTCATTTTGTTCAGAACATCATTCAAACTGCAAAGTGTTAACTTATATTTTTGTACAGTAGCAATAAAACACAACATTGTGCATTTTTTAAATACATTCAAGCAATCCGCCCCGAAAATGAAACTAAAATGCTCACGGCTGCACAGGCATTCATAATGGTGCGCGTCCTCAGCGAGGAACGAGCAGAACAGAGTCAACGTTTTTTAGGTCATTCCTCCTTCCATAGGAATTTATTGAAAACGCTCGCTCTGCTCCGCACCATTATCAATGTCCGTGCGGACGAACATATTTTACTTTCGTTTTTAAGTTAGCGATTAAAAAGCCCCCAGAGGTGTCACACGTCAGTTAACCGGTGGTAAAATATTCTCACCGTCACATACCTAGTATATTTTTATATAGATATAATAGGCCTACCTGATTTTGAACACAAGAGGGCAGTATAGCACTATGTTTGACTTTATTTATTTATTGTTTAGACTAAACAACCATTCTGGCAGTTTTTAAACTTAAACTTCATTCTTAAATTGAAAAAAAAGAATAAAATGAGTTAAGTTCTGATATTTGTATACTTTTATATAGTAATAAATGGTGTATAATTACATTTTTAGAATATATGAGCTTTTTAGCGTTTCCTTTTTAGACAATACTTTAATCCCTCGCCATAGCAAAACCGTTTGAGATATTTATTATCCGTTCACAATTTAGCATCATTAATATATTTTCATCATGTTGAAAAAGTTTGGTGGGAATAAAATAAACCACTTAGATAAAGGTGGCTAAAAATTCAGAGGCTGATTTTGCAAAAAAATCCACATTCAGACCAAAATATCTGACTTCCTGATGGTCAGAGCTAATGACTTTAAATTAGAAAGTTGTCCGGGTCGATGAGATCAATATATGAACTGAGTTTTTTTTACTGTAGTTAAAACTAACCCCCCCACTTTTGTCAAAAGCATGTTGAAAGTGACACACTTCCTGCTGCCAGTTGGTGGCGCTATAACTTTGAATCACAATAGCTACATCCATCTGATCGGCCTCTTACCACGAACACACTGCTGAAGTTTCATCAAGATCAGTTAATGTGTGCAGCAGTTATAACACTTCGTGTTTCTCTTTTCTCGCCATAAATTCGTGTCCTCGCCACGGCCAAACCGTTTGAGATATCAAAAATCCGTCCGCAATTTAGCATCCTCAATGTCTTGACTTCATGCACACCGAGTTTGGTGGCAATTTAATTAATTCTCTAGGAGAAGTGTTTCAAATTCCACAGCAAGCGTTCTCCAAACAACCCATAATTGCCGACTTCCTGTTGGGCTGGCGTAAAACTTAGAGCACGAAAGTTGTTCAGCCCGATGCGATCTATATGTGTACCGAGATTCATATCATTACATGCAAGTGTGTTTGATTTATGGACAAGTGTTCGGATCCCGTTCCAGGGGGCGCTGTTGAGCCCCCCTGCCACGCCTGGGTAGCAGCTTCAGCCCGGCCCTGATGGCCGCGGGTTCTGACCTGTGTGCAAAGTTTCAAGAGTTTTCGAGCACGTTAAAGGCCCCAAAAGCCCCTGAAACCTTGAAAAACAGGAATTTTAAACAAATCTCACTCAAAAGACAAATCCCCCCACCCCTCACACACACAGAGGCAGAGAGAAAGGGAGAGAATTCTCCAAAAAATCACATTCAAACCAAAATATCTCACTTCCTGTTGGTCACAGCTTATGACTATAAATTAGAAAGTTGTCCGGCTTGATGAGAACAATATACATAACGATTTTTGTGACTCTACTTAAAACTAAGCCCCCATTTTTGACTAAAGGTGGCGCTACTGAGCCCCTCACCACGCCCGTTTCTGAAACTTTGCACATGTCTACCGGCTAATAAATGTGATGTGTCTGTCGAGTTTCATGCAATTTCAAGTATGTTAAGAGTCTCAAAAGCATCTGAAAAGAATATTAAAGTTTGATGCATTGCCACGGCAACAGTATTTAAGATATCAATAAACCTTTCACAGGTCTACATCTGTGGTGTGTCTCCATTATACACATAAAGTTTGAAGCAAATCGGGTAAAAATAAGAGGGTGATTTCAAAGCATTTTGAAAGTGACACACTTCCTGCTGCCAGTTGGTGGCGCAATAACTTTGACTCACAATAGTCACATCCATGTGATCGGCCTCTTACAAAGAACACACTGCGGAAGTTTCATCAAGATCAGTTAATGTATGCAGAAGTTATAACACACTTCCTGTTTATCTTTCTCTTCGTTTCATTGCCACGGCCAAACAGTTCGAGATATCAAAAATCCGTCCGCAATTTAGCATCCTCAATGTCTTGACTTCATGCTGACCGAGTTTGGTGTGGATCGGATCAATTCCCTAGGAGGAGTACATTAAATTCCACAGCATGCGTTTTTCAAACAACCCATAATAGCTGACTTCCTGTTGGGCAGAGCTAATAACTTAGAGTGCGAAAGTTGTTCGGCCCGATGAGATCTATATGTGTACCGAGTTTCATACTAATACGTTCTTGTACGTGTCCAAGATTTAAGATTGTGTTCTAGGGGGCGCTGTTGAGCCCCCCTGCCACGCCCGGGTACCAGCTTCAGCCCGGCCCTAATGGCCGCGGGTTCTGACTTGCGTGCAAAGTTTCATGAGTTTTTGAGCACGTTAAAGGCCCCAAAAGCCCCCGAACCCTTGAAGAACAATAATAAATATAGCTGCGAGCAGCGATTGCGGGCCCAAGCCAGTGGCACCGCCACCCTGGTGCCTTTAGTTACACTAAAGGCACCGCGGTGGCGGTGTCACCGGCTTGGGCCCTCCATCGCTGCTCGCAGCTATATTTATATATATATATATATATATATATATATATAAATGTAACAATATATATATATGTATATATATATATATATATCAGACAAGTAATATTCTCTGTCTTGTCACAAAAAAAAAAATATATATATATATATATATATATATATATATATATATGAAGAGCTCTTTTCCAAAACGGGATAAACGCCATTTAAAAAAAAAAAGAGTTTGTCATGTCATTTTGCTGTGTTCTGAACCTATTCACTGCTCCATCAACGTTTCATGCCAAATCGCTATATTTACTTGTTTAAAATGTACTGCAAGATGCAGTTTCTTTCCAAAACGAGATAAGCGCCAAACCTATTTTTAGCCTAAACGGGATATATCCTCTCAACCAATCAGAATTCGGTGAGCGTTCTATGCAATCCAAATAGGCGGCGATCTGAACAGAGGTTTGTTACTTTGTTTATGTTCATTCATTCCTCAAAATTAGTGCTTTAAACTGTAGTAACACTTTTGATGGCCTTGATGAGCCAGTGAGACCTACACCTGGGGGTAGAAAACGCAGACTGGACAAAGAAAATCACAAAAAAACAACAAAAAAAGAAGGTTCGTCACTCGGGTGGCGCGTTAATACCAACAGTGGGATGTCAACACAAAGCTGCCGCCAAAGGTTTCTGTCAGGCCGAGAGGCTGTCGCCGGACGATCTGATGGTAAATTTCATCTATTTTTATGAAAAACAAAACAAGGTTGACCAGGACCAGGCCATACTTCATCTCCTGGACATCACGCGAGTGACAAGGAAGAGTCCGAAAGTCCAGGACATTAACAAACAAAAAGACCGGAATGTATCTGTTAAGTACAGTCTTTTGTGCAACAGTCATCTGGAGAAAGTGCCCGTTTGCAAGGCGACCTTCATAAAAGTGTTTTGTGAGTACAACTTTCGTTTCAGAAAGGTTTCCCCCTCGCGATAAAGATATTTTCTTGTAAAGAAGCCTGCTAACGTGACATTAAAAGTACTAAATAGTTCTATAGCCTACTGATAGATAGACTGGCCTTTGATACGTGCTATGGTAGATTGTGTGTAGTGATGATAGTGCAAAAGTACAAAATGCGGCCAGTAAACAGTGCAGGGATATGTGCAAAGATGTGATTGTTGTTACATATGATTGGACATTATGTTGTTGTTACATGGTATGTCATTGCTATAGAGCAGGGCTCACACACACATTTTCTATGAGGTTTTGATGCTTTGGCAATACAAAATGTTTTTTTTTTATGCCAATAAAGCATAATTATTGAATTTAGATAGAGAGAGAGAGATGTGTGTGTGAAAGGTGATATGTTAAGCAAAAGCAGTTCCTAACCCCTGCTAAGGAGAATACTGAAAGGGGGAGGGAGTTTATTTTACTATTTATTTTATTTGGCTTTTATTTATTTCATGCATTTGCACTTATTTAATTTATGTTCATTTATACTATGAGTACCTGATTATATGTTGCATGTTCTCTTGTTTGTTTGTTTTTTAAAAGACAAACCATAATTTCTTTCCAAACATTGATGGATTTATAGCATTTTGAAAAAATAAATAAATTAACTTTGAATTTATCATCAACAATATTGTTGTTTGATTTAATAATCATTGTTCAACATGTTCAGCCTGAGCCAAAAAAAAACATTTTAACAGGATAAATTGAATATTCACAAAATGTGTGGGTCTAGGTAAAAAATGTAATTTTCCTGAAAACTACTGAAATGGATTTATCCCGTTTTGGAAAAGAGCTCCTCATATATATATATATATATATATATATATATATATATATATATATATATATATATATATATATATATATATATATATATATGTAATGAAGATGAAGTTGAAATATGGTGAAATATGTTCACAATCCCCTATGATGTCTTTATGTCCTATGTATGTGTTCTGAGTGGCAGTTTCTAGATGATGAGGTTATGATCCATGATAGCATTGGAAATAATTAGCCAAAATGTAGGCCTACAGTATGAGCCCTTTAACGTGTTAAAGTGATATAAAGCCATAGAATAGCTTTAATATTTTTTTTGTGACTGGGTATGTTTAGGCATAAAATAATATTTAAAAAAAATATAAAAAATCTAACTTATTTAAAAAACACTGTGAGAGAGAGAGAGAAAATTCTCAAAAAAACCCACTTCAAACCAAAATATCTGACTTCCTGTTGGTCGGAGATAATGACTGTAAATTAGAAAGTTGTCCGGCTCGATGAGACCAATATACGTACTGATTTTTGTAACTGTTGGTAAAACTAACCCCCCCACTTTTGTCAAAAGCATTTAGAAAGTGACACACTTCCTGCTGCCAGTTGGTGGCGCTATAACTTTGACTCACAATAGTTACATCCATCTGATCGGCCTCTTACCACGAACACACTGCTGAAGTTTCATCAAGATCAGTTAATGTATGCAGAAGTTATAACACTTCGTTTTTCTCTTTTCTCGCCATAAATTCGTTTCCTCGCCACGGCCAAACCGTTCGAGATATCAAAAATCCGTCCGCAATTTAGCGTCCTCAATGTCTTGACTTCATACTGCCCGAGTTTGGAGGCGACTGAATTAATTCTCTAGGAGAAGTGTTTCAAATTCCACAGCAAGCGTTTTCCAAACAACCCATAATAGCCGACTTCCTGTTGGGCTGGCGTAAAACTTGACCGAGGGAAAGTTGTTCGGCCCGATGAGATCTATAAGTGCACCGAGTTTCATATTAATTCATGCAAGCGTGTTTGATATATGGATCAAGTTTTCAGATCCCGTTCAAGGGGGCGCTGTTGAGCCCCCCTGCCACGCCCAGGTACCAGCTTCAGCCCGGCCCTGATGGCCGTGGGTTCTGACCTGTGTGCAAAGTTTCAAGAGTTTTTGAGCACGTTAAGGACCCCAAAAGCCCCTGAAACCTTGAAAAACATTAAAAACAATAGAAAAATCCCCCACACCCCACACACACACAGAGAAACAGAGATAGAGAGAGAGAGAAAATTCTCAAAAAAACCCACTTCAAACCAAAATATCTGACTTCCTGTTGGTCTGAGATTATGACTTTAAATTAGAAAGTTGTCCGGCTTGATGAGAACAATATACATAACGATTTTTGTTAATGTAGGTAAAACTAATACCCCATTTTTGACTAAAGGTGGCGCTACTGAGCCCCTCACCACGCCCGTTTCTGAAACTTTGCACATGTCTACTGGCTAATAAATGTGATGTGTCTGTCGAGTTTCATGCAATTTCAAGTATGTTAAGAGTCTCAAAAGCATCAAAAAAGAATATTAAAGTTTGATGCGTTGCCACGGCAACAGTATCTAAGATATCAATAATCCTTTCACAGGTCTACATCTGCCGTGTGTCTACATTATACACATAAAGTTTGAAGCAAATCTGGTCAAAATAAGAGGGTGATTTCAAAGCATTTTGAAAGTGACACACTTCCTGCTGCCAGTTGGTGGCGCTATAACTTTGACTCACAATAGTCACATCCATGTGATCGGCCTCTTACAACGAACACACTGCTGAAGTTTCATCAAGATCATTTAATGTATGCAGAAGTTATAACACACTTCCTGTGTGCCTTATTCGCCATAAATTCGTTTCCTCGCCACGGCCAAACCGTTTGAGATATCAAAAATCCGTCCGCAATTTAGCATCCTCAATGTCTTGACTTCATGCACACCGAGTTTGGAGGAGAATGGATCAATTCCCTAGGAGGAGTAGATCAAATTCCACAGCATGCGTTTCCAAACAACCCATAATAGCCGACTTCCTGTTGGGCTGGCGTAAAACTTAGAGCACGAAAGTTGTTCGGCCCGATGAGATCTATATGTGTACCGAGTTTCATATTATTACATGCAAGTGTGTTTGATTTATGGACAAGTGTTCGGATCCCGTTCCAGGGGGCGCTGTCGAGCCCCCCTGCCACGCCCGGGTACCAGCTTCAGCCCGGCCCTGATAGCCGCGGGTTCTGACCCGTGTGCAAAGTTTCAAGAGTTTTCGAGCATGTTAAGGGCCCCAAAAGTGCCCGAAAGGTTGACAAAATAATAATAATAATAATAAATATAGCTGCGAGCAGCGATTGCGGGCCCAAGCCGGTGGCACCGCCACCCTGGTGCCTTTAGTTACACTAAAGGCACCGCGGTGGCGGTGTCACCGGCTTGGGCCCTCCATCGCTGCTCGCAGCTATATTTATATATATATATATATATATATATATATATATATATATATATAAAAATATATATATATATATATATATATATATATATATATATATATATATATATATATATATATATATATATATATAATAAACATATATATATATATATATAATATATATATATATAGATAGATAGATAGATATAGATATATAAATTAATGAACATATATATAATATATATATATATATATATTTAAGTGTGTGTGTGTGTATATATATATATATATATATATATATATGTATATTATTTTTTCCCCTATTTTTAATATATATTATTATTATACATATAATAATAATATATATATTTTATTATATTTTTTGGATGCTAAACTATTGTTTATTATAGGCTTTGTACTTCACTCACGTTCCAATATTGAAGGAAAAAATGATCCTCTTCACATGCGCAAAAATGTGCTTGGAAACATCACAGTTGAGCGGTGATTACTGTGAATAGTATGAATTGTACTACTGAATATTTAAACAGAGCACTGTTTTTATATGTTAGGTTGACTATTTTATTATTAAGGCTATAATGAACAGGCTGCGATGTCAAGATTGCAATGCTGGAATGCACAATATGTTGTTGTTGTTGTTGGTGTGTGTGTGTGTGTGTGTGTTTGTGTGTGTGTGTGTGTGTGTGTGTGTGTGTGTGTGTGTGTGTGTGTGTGTGTGTGTGTGTGTGTGTGTGAGGCTCAATCGAACAATGGAGACATAAAAACATACTCTGTCATACAGGATATCATTCAAACTGCAAAGTGTTTCCTTATATTTGTGTACACTCGCAATAAAACACAACATTGTGCTTTTGTCTAACTATAAACTCTTGTCAAACTGTAACCTACAACTGTCACCCAACCAAAATCTCTCTCTCACACACACACACACACACACACACACACACACACACATACACACACAGTTTAAAAAAATAAATAAAAATGTATCCAACCCCATTTAAAAACAGTCTGTCGTTGCCATCTTTTGGACATTCATCATATTGCATTGGATTTAATTGATTGTCCTCAAACCGAGCACTAATCTGTTTATTTTTAAGTCAAACATTCTACATTGATTAAAAAAGACAATCAAATGTATTTTTTAATGGTAGTATTATTTTATACAGAAATAAATTATTTATAATTCAGATGAGAATAAAGTTAGTGTTAACTAAAATTGAAAGGAAAACAAATATATTGATCTGAAATCTACTATAATTCGCTGCAAATAGGTTGACTATTTTATTAAAATGAAACTAAAATGCTCACGGCTGCATGGGCATTCATAATGGTGTGCGACTGCATGTCCACGGCGAGGAACGAGCAGAACAGTCAACGTTTTTTATTTCATTCCAACTTCCATAGGAATTCATTGAAAACACTCGCTCTACTCTGCACCATTATCAATGTCTGTGCAGACAAACATATTTTACTTTCATTGTTAAGTTAGCGATTCAAAAGCCCCCTGCGGTGTCACACGTCGATTAACCGGTGGTAAAATATTCTCACGTCACATACCTAGTATATTTTTTTATATAGATCCAATAGGCCTACCTGATTTTGAACACAAGAGGGCAGTATAGCCCTATGTATGACTTGATTTTTTTTTTTTACTTTACTGTTTTTAAACTTAGAATAAAATTAGAATAAAAATCTTTTTAAAATAAGAATAAAATGGGTTTAGTTCTGATATTTTTATAATTTTATATAGAAATAAATGGTATATAATTACATTTTTAGAAGATTTTAAGCTTTTAGTGTTTCCTTTTTGGACATTACTTTAATCCCTCGCCATAGCAAAACCGTTTGAGATATTTATTATCCGTTCACAATTTATCATATTTAATGTATTTTCATCATGTTGAAAAAGTTTGGTGGGAATAAAATAAATAGTTTAAGAGGAGTGGCTAAAAATTCAGAGGCTGATTTTGCAAAAAAATCCACATTCAGACCAAAATATCTGACTTCCTGATGGCCGGAGCTAATGAATGTAAATTAGAAAGTTGTCCGGCTTGATGAGTACAATATACAAACAATTTTTTTTTTACTGTAGTTAAAACTAACCCGCCCACTTTTGTCAAAAGCATGTTGAAAGTGACACACTTCCTGCTGCCAGTTGGTGGCGCTATAACTTTGACTCACAATAGTTACATCCATCTGATCGGCCTCTTACCACGAACACACTGCTGAAGTTTCATCAAGATCAGTTAATGTATGCAGAAGTTATTCCACTTCGTGTTTCTCTTTTCTCGCCATAAATTCGTTTCCTCGCCACGGCCAAACCGTTCGAGATATCAAAAATCCGTCCGCAATTTAGAATCCTCAATGTCTTGACTTCATGCACACCGAGTTTGGTGGGGATTGGATGAATTCTCTAGGAGGAGTACTTCGCATTCCACATCAAGCGTTTTCCAAACAACCCATAATAGCCGACTTCCTGTTGGGCTGGCGTAAAACTTAGAGCACGAAAGTTGTTCGGCCCGATGAGATCTATGTGTGTGCCGAGTTTCATATTAATTCATGCAAGCTAGTTTGATCTATGGAGCAAGTTTTCGGACCCCATTCCAGGGGGCGCTGTTGAGCCCCCCTACCACGCCCGGGTACCAGCTTCAGCCAGGCCCTGATGGCCGCAGGTTCCGACTTGTATGTAAAGTTTCAAGAGTTTTTGAGCACGTTAAGGACCCCAAAAGCCCCTGAAACCTTGATTAACAATATAAAAGCAATAGTCAAATCCCCCCTCCCCTCACACACTCAGAAACACAGAGAGAGGGAGAGAAAATTCTTCAGAAAATCCACATTCAAACCAAAATATCTCTCTTCCTGTTGGTCGGAGATCGTTAATGTAAATTAGAAAGTTGTCCGTCTTGATGAGAACAATACACATACCAAGTTTTGTTGCTGTTGATAAAACTAACCCCCCCACTTATGACTAAAGGTGGCGCTACTGAGCCCCTCACCACGCCCGTTTCTGAAACTTTGCACATGTCTACGGGCTAATAAATGTGATGTGTCTGTCGAGTTTCATCCAATTTCAAGTATGTTAAGAGTCTCAAAAGCATCAAAAAAGAATATTAAAGTTTGAAGCGTTACCATGGCAACAGTATTAAAGATATCAAAAATCCTTTCACAGGTCTACATCTGCCGTGTGTTTACATTATACACATAAAGTTTGAAGCAAATCGGGTAAAAATAAGAGGGTGATTTCAAAGCATTTTGAAAGGGACACACTTCCTGCTGCCAGTTGGTGGCGCTATAACTTTGACTCACAATAGTCACATCCATGTGATCGGCCTCTTACAACGAACACACTGCTGAAGTTTAATCAAGATCAGTTAATGTATGCAGAAGTTATAACACACTTCCTGTTTCCATTATTCGCCATCAATTCGTGTCCTCGCCACGGCCAAACCGTTCGAGATATCAAAAATCTGTTCGCAATTTAGCATCCTCAATGTCTTGACTTCATGCTGACCGAGTTTGGAGGCGAATGGATGAATTCCCTAGGAGGAGTACATTCAATTCCACAGCATGCGTTTCCAAACAACCCATAATAGCCGACTTCTTGTTGGGCTGGCGTAAAAAGTAAAAGTACGAAAGTTGTTTGGCCCGATGAGATCTATATGTGTATTGAGTTTCATATTATTACATGCAAGCGTGTCTGATTTATGGACCAAACTTTCGGACCCCTTTCAAGGGGGCGCTGTTGAGCCCCCCTGCCACGCCCGGGTACCAGCTTCAGCCCGGCCCTGATGGCCGCAGGTTCTGACCTGTGTGCAAAATTTCAAGAGTTTTCGAGCATGTTAAAGGCCCCAAAAATGCCCGAAAGGTTGACAGAAAAATAATAATAATAATAATAATAATAATAATAAATAATCCTACCGGAAACAATAGGGCCTTCGCCCTTTCAGGGCTTGGGCCCTAATAATAATAATAAATAGGGGTGGTGGTGGCGCAATGGATAAGACACATGCCTTTGGTGTGAGAGACCCGGGTTCGAATCCACTGTGAGACACCAATGTGTCCCTGAGCAAGACACTTAACCCCTAGTTGCTCCAGAGGCGTGCGACCTCTGACATATATAGCAATTGTAAGTCGCTTTGTATAAAAGCGTCAGCTAAATGAATAAATGTAAAATGTAAATATAGCTGCGAGCAGCGATTACGGGCCCAAGCCGGTGGCACCGCAACCCCGGTGCCTTTAGTTACCTAAAGGCACCGGGGTGGCGGTACCGCCGGCTTTGGCCCTCCATCGCTGCTCGCAGCTATATTTATATATATATATATATATATATATATATATATATATATTATACAAACATATATATATATATATATATATATATATATATATATATGTATTTATATATGTGTATATATATATATATATATACACCGTTCAAAAGTTTGGGGTCAGGAAGATTTTTAATGTTTTTAGGAGAAGTCTCCTCTGCTCACCAAGGCTGCATTTATTTGATTAAAAATACAAACAAAAACAGTAATATTGTGAAATATTATTCCAATTTACAACAGCTGTTTTCTATTTTAAAATATTTTACACTGTAATTAATTTATGTGATCAAAGCTGAGTTTTCAGCATCATTACTCCCGTCTTCAGTGTCACATGATCCTTCAGAAACCATTCTAATATGATGATTGATGGTCAATAAATATTAATTATTATTTTCAATGTTGAAAACAGTTGTGTACAGATTTTTTTTCAAAATGCGTTGATGAATGTAAAGTTCAAAAGAACAGCATTTATTTCAAATATAATTTTTTTAACATTATAAATGTCTGTACTGTAACTTTTAATCAGTTTAACTCATTCTCGATGAATAAAAGTATTGATTTATTTTATTTCTTTTCCCCAAAAATAAAATTAAAATTATTACTGACCCCAAACTTCTGAACGGTAGTGTTTAATGTTACAAAAGCTTTAGATTTCAGATAAATGCTGTTCTTTTGAACTTTCTATTCATCAAAGACTGTACACAACTGTTTTCGACATTTAAAATAATAATGAATGTTTCTAGAGCATCAATCATCATATTAGAATAATTTCTGAAGGATCATGTGACAGTGACGACTGGAGTAATGATGCTGAAAACTCAGCTTTGATCACAGGAATAAATAACAGTTTAAAATATATTAAAATAGAAAGCAGCTGTTTTAAATTGGGATAATATTTTACAATATTACTGTTTTTGTTTGTATTTTTAATCAAATAAATGCAGCCTTGGTGAGCAGAAGAAACTTCGCTTAAAAATCTTACTGACGCCAAATTTTTGAACAGTAGTGTATATATATTATATAAAAATGTAAGGGATAAGACACAGATAATTTTACTTGCCTGACCTGATTAGAACAATGAAAAAAACTTAAATGAAAAAAATTACTTGGGAATCAATAAAACGGGGGCGCGATTGAACAGTGGACACATAAAAACATACTCTGTCATTTTGTTCAGAACATCATTCAAACTGCAAAGTGTTAACTTATATTTTTGTACAGTAGCAATAAAACACAACATTGTGCTTTTTTTAAATACATTCAAGCAATCCGCCCCGAAAATGAAACTAAAATGCTCACGGCTGCACAGGCATTCATAATGGTGCGCGTCCTCAGCGAGGAACGAGCAGAACAGAGTCAACGTTTTTTAGGTCATTCCTCCTTCCATAGGAATTTATTGAAAACGCTCGCTCTGCTCCGCACCATTATCAATGTCCGTGCGGACGAACATATTTTACTTTCGTTTTTAAGTTAGCGATTAAAAAGCCCCCAGCGGTGTCACACGTCAGTTAACCAGTGGTAAAATATTCTCACCGTCACATACCTAGTATATTTTTATATAGATATAATAGGCCTACCTGATTTTGAACACAAGAGGGCAGTATAGCACTATGTTTGACTTTATTTATTTATTGTTTAGACTAAACAACCATTCTGGCAGTTTTTAAACTTAAACATTCTTAAATTGAAAAAAAAAGAATAAAATGAGTTAAGTTCTGATATTTGTATACTTTCATATAGTAATAAATGGTGTATAATTACATTTTTAGAATATATGAGCCTTTGAGTGTTTCCTTTTTAGACAATACTTTAATCCCTCGCCATAGCAAAACCGTTTGAGATATTTATTATCCGTTCACAATTTAGCATCATTAATATATTTTTATCATGTTGAAAAAGTTTGGTGGGAATAAAATAAACCACTTAGATAAAGGTGGCTAAAAATTCAGAGGCTGATTTAGCAAAAAAATCCACATTCAGACCAAAATATCTGACTTCCTGATGGTCAGAGCTAATGACTTTAAATTAAAAAGTTGTCCGGCTCGATGAGACCAATATACGTACTGATTTTTGTAATTGTGGGTAAAACTAACCCCCCCACTTTTGTCAAAAACATTTTGAAAGTGACACACTTCCTGCTGCCAGTTGGTGGCGCTATAACTTTGACTCACAATAGTTACATCCATCTGATCGGCCTCTTACCACGAACACACTGCTGAAGTTTCATCAAGATCAGTTAATGCATGCAGAAGTTATTCCACTTCGTGTTTCTCTTTTCTCGCCATAAATTCGATTCCTCGCCACGGCCAAACCGTTCGAGATATCAAAAATCCGTCCGCAATTTAGCATCCTCAAAGTCTTGACTACATGCACACCGAGTTTGGAGGGGACACGGTGAATTTTCTAGGAGGAGTATTTCACATTCCACAGCAAGCGTTTTCCAAACAACCCATAATAGCCGACTTCCTGTTGGGCTGGCGTAAAACTTGACCAGGGGAAAGTTGTTCGGCACAATGAGATCTATATGTGTACCGAGTTTCATATTAATTCATGCAAGCGTGTTTGATATATGGACCAAGTTTTAGAACCCCGTTCAAGGGGGCGCTGTTGAGCCCCCCAGCCACGCCCGGGTACCAGCTTCAGCCCGTCCCTGATGGCAGGGGGTTCCGACTTGTGTGCAAAGTTTCAAGAGTTTTTGAGCACGTTAAGGACCCCAAAAGCCCCTGAAACCTTGATTAACAATATAAAAGCAATAGTCAAATCCCCCCCTCCCCTCACACACACAGAGACACAGAGAGAGGGAGAGAAAATTCTTCAGAAAATCCACATTCAAACCAAAATATCTCTCTTCCTGTTGGTCGGAGGTAGTTAATGTCAATTAGAAAGTTGTCCGTCTTGATGAGAACAATACACATACCAAGTTTTGTTGCTGTTGATAAGACTAACCCCCCCACTTATGACTAAAGGTGGCGCTACTGAGCCCCTCACCACGCCCGTTTCTGAAACTTTGCACATGTCTACTGGCTAATAAATGTGATGTGTCTGTCAAGTTTCATCCAATTTCAAGTATGTTAAGAGTCTCAAAAGCATCAAAAAAGAATATTAAAGTTTGAAGCGTTGCCATGGCAACAGTATTAAAGATATCAAAAATCCTTTCATAGGTCTACATCTGCCGTGTGTTTACATTATACACATAAAGTTTGAAGCAAATCGGGTAAAAATAAGAGGGTGATTTCAAAGCATTTTGAAAGGGACACACTTCCTGCTGCCAGTTGGTGGCGCTATAACTTTGACTCACAATAGTCACATCCATGTGATCGGCCTCTTACAACGAACACACTGCTGAAGTTTAATCAAGATCAGTTAATGTATGCAGAAGTTATAACACACTTCCTGTTTATCTTTTCTCGCTATAAATTCGTTTCCTCGCCACGGCCAAACCGTTCGAGATATCAAAAATCCGTCCGCAATTTAGCATCCTCAACGTCTTGTCTTTATGCTGACCGAGTTTGGTTGTGATTGGACGAATTTTCTAGGAGGAGTATTTCAAATTCCAGAGGATGCGTTTTTCAAACAACACATAATAGTTGACTTCCTGTTGGGCTGGCGTAAAACTTAGAGCACAAAAGTTGCTCGGCCCGATGAGTTCTATATGTGTACTGAGTTTCATATTATTATATGCAAGTGTGTTTGATTTATGGACCAAGTTTTCGGACACCATTCCAGGGGGCGCTGTCGAGCCCCCCTGCCACGCCCGGGTACCAGCTTCAGTCCGGCCCTGATGGCCGCGGGTTCTGACGTGTGTGCAAAATTTCAAGAGTTTTCGAGCATGTTAAGAACCCCAAAAGTGCCCGAAAGGTTGACAAAATAATAATAATAATAATAAATATAGCTGCGAGCAGCGATTGCGGGCCCAAACCGGTGGCACCGCAACCCCGGTGCCTTTAGTTACCTAAAGGCACCGGGGTGGCGGTGCCGCCGGCTTTGGCCCTCCATCGCTGCTCGCAGCTATATATATATATATATATATATATATATATATATATATCACACACACACACATATATATATACATATATATATATATATATATATATACACACACACACACACACACACACACATATATATATATATATATATATATATAAGACAGAAAATATTACTTGTCTCTGATTTTATGATACACTCAAAATATTCCACAACAAATCCTTTAAATTTAATGTAAAAATAAAAACGAAAGTAAGCCATGTTGGTCTCACGTAACCCTCTCAGTAGAATCAAAATGTTTCAATATTTGCGATGTATTTGGATGCTAAACTATTCTTTATTATAGGCTTTGTACTTCACTCGTGTTCCAATATCGATGGAAAAAATCATCCTCTTCACACGTGCAAAAATGTGCTTGGAAACACCACAGCGGAGCACTGCTTACTGTGAATGGTACAAATTGTACTACTGACTATTTAAACAGAGCAGTGTAATTCGTATATGTTATGTTGACTATTTTTATTATTATATTGTATTAGGGCTATAATGAAAAGGCTGCGATGTCAAGATTGCAATTCTGGAATGTGTGTGTGTGGGTGTGTGTGTGACGCTGTTGCGGTTGAACAGTGGACACATAAAAACATAAATAAAATGTATTAGTTTATTCCTACTTCCATAGGAATACATTGAAAATGCTCGCTCTACTCCGCACCATTATCAATGTCTGTGCGGACGTCTGTATTTTACTTTCGCTTTTAAGTTAGCGATTTAAAAGCCCTCTGCGGTGTCACACGTCGATTAACCGGTGGGAAAATTGTATCACAGTCACATCCCTAATATATTTATATATAAATACAATAGGCCTACCTGAAAGAGAATTTTACTTGCCCGACCAGAGTATAGCCTGATTAGAACGTCAATAACAAAAAAAAAATAACTTGGGAATCACTAAAACGAGAGATTATTCTAATTTCATTACATTCATTTTTAAGTTGCAATCAGCAGTTAATAATAAATGTATTACTGATCAATGGTAACAAGGTTGCCCTGCTGAGGCTCATGCAGCTTCTCCAGGAGAATTGTAAACAAATGAGCGCAGCACACCAAAAAGCAACCCAGTTAACAACATTCTGACTATAAAAATTACAAATATGGAGTTTTTATATATTTTATAACATAGAGTTAAGCAACCTCACTTGACGAGTAGGCTACTATTTCCTGAATACAATCACGATTGAAACTGTGACATTGATTTCATACAACAGGTTAATAAACAGTTACAATTAAGTCACTTACATTTTAGATGCAATATTGACTGTTTTTGTTCTGTTTCAGCAGCAAAAATAGTTAAAGATCACAGCAGAACCGTCGCGCATCTCACAGCAACTTGTTTTCTCATTACTGAATGATTCAGCATTTAGAACGAATCGGTTGACTCAAAGATTCAATAATCAATACATAAACATCTGTCTCAATCATGAATGACTCAGTCATTCGAACGAATCGTTTGAACGAATGAATCAATGACTCGCTCATTAAGATGGTCGCCTGGCGACACCTAATGGCGGTTCAGTGTAATGTTTAAAAGTATCATTCTTTCCAACGTGCACCATTATCAATGTCCGTGCGGACGTCCGTTTTTTACTTTCACTTTTATATTAGCGATTTAAAAGCACCCGCTCGTGTCACACGTCGATTAACCGATGGGAAAATATCCTCACAGTCATATACCTAATACATTTATATTTAAATACAATAGGCCTACCTAGTAAAAGGTTTTATATACTATTTTGATATCCTTTTGGACACAAGAGGGCAGTATAGCCCTATGTTTGCTTTTTTTGTTGAACCAAATAGCACTAAATAGCCTGTTTTTAACTTTTTCATACTCCTTGAATTGCAAAAACAGAATAAAACGGGTTTAGTTCTAATATTTGTATAATTGTATATAAAAATAAATGGTGTATAATTACATTTTTAGAAGTTATGAGATGTTTCCTGCTTCCTTTTTGACATTAATTGAATCCCTCGCCATAGCAAAACGGTTTGAGATATTCAATATCCGTTTACAATTTAGCATCATTAATATATTTTTATCATGTTGAAAAAGTTTGGTAGGAATAAAATAAACCTTTTAGGAGGAGTAACTAAAAACTCAAAGGCTGATTTAGCAAAAAAATCCATATTCAGACCAAAATATCTGACTTTCTGTTGGTTGCGGCTAATGAATGTAAATTAGAAAGTTGTCCGGCTTGATGAGTACAATATACAAACAATTTTTTTTTTACTGTAGTTAAAACTAACCCGCCCACTTTTGTCAAAAGCATGTTGAAATTGACACACTTCCTGCTGCCAGTTGGTGGCGCTATAACTTTGACTCACAATAGTTACATCCATCTGATCGGCCTCTTACCACGAACACGCTGCTGAAGTTTCATCAAGATCAGTTAATGTATGCAGAAGTTATTCCACTTCGTGTTTCTCTTTTCTCGCCATAAATTCGTTTCCTCGCCACGGCCAAACCGTTCGAGATATCAAAAATCCGTCCGCAATTTAGAATCCTCAATGTCTTGACTTCATGCACACCGAGTTTGGTGGGGATTGGATGAATTCTCTAGGAGGAGTACTTCGCATTCCACAGCAAGCGTTTTCCAAACAACCCATAATAGCCGACTTCCTGTTGGGCTGGCGTAAAACTTGACCAGGGGAAAGTTGTTCGGCCCGATGATATCTATATGTGTACCGAGTTTCAAATTAATTCATGCAAGCGTGTTTGATCTATGGACCAAGTTTTGGGACCCCGTTCAAGGGGGCGCTGTTGAGCCCCCCTGCCACGCCCGGGTACCAGCTTCAACCCGTCCCTGATGGCAGGGGGTTCCGACTTGTATGTAAAGTTTCAAGAGTTTTTGAGCACGTTAAGGACCCCAAAAGCCCCTGAAACCTTGATTAACAATATAAAAGCAATAGTCAAATCCCCCCTCCCCTCACACACACAGAGACACAGAGAGAGGGAGAGAAAATTCTTCAGAAAATCCACATTCAAACCAAAATATTTCTCTTCCTGTTGGTCTGAGATTATGACTTTAAATTAGAAAGTTGTCCGGCTTGATGAGAACAATATACATAACGATTTTTGTTAATGTAGGTAAAACTAATACCCCATTTTTGACTAAAGGTGGCGCTACTGAGCCCCTCACCACGCCCGTTTCTGAAACTTTGCACATGTCTACTGGCTAATAAATGTGATGTGTCGGTCGAGTTTCATGCAATTTCAAGTATGTTAAGAGTCTCAAAAGCATCAAAAAAGAATATTAAAGTTTGATGCGTTGCCACGGCAACAGTATCTAAGATATCAATAATCCTTTCACAGGTCTACATCATCCGTGTGTTTACATTATACACATAAAGTTTGAAGCAAATCCGGTAAAAATAAGAGGGTTATTTCAAAGCATTTTGAAAGTGACACACGTCCTGCTGCCAGTTGGTGGCGCTATAACTTTGACTCACAATAGTCACATCCATGTGATCGGCCTCTTACAACGAACACACTGCTGAAGTTTAATCAAGATCAGTTAATGTATGCAGAAGTTATAACACACTTCCTGTGTCCCTTATTCGCCATAAATTCGTTTCCTCGCCACGGCCAAACCGTTTGAGATATCAAAAATCCGTCCGCAATTTAGCATCCTCAATGTCTTGACTTCATGCACACCGAGTTTGGAGGCGAATGGATCAATTCCCTAGGAGGAGTAGATCAAATTCCACAGCGTGCGTTTCCAAACAACCCATAATAGCCGACTTCCTGTTGGGCTGGCGTAAAACTTAGAGCACAAAAGTTGTTCGGCCCGATGAGATCTATATGTGTACCGAGTTTCATATTATTACATGCAAGTGTGTTTGATTTATGGACAAGTGTTCGGATCCCGTTCCAGGGGGCGCTGTCGAGCCCCCCTGCCACGCCCGGGTACCAGCTTCAGCCCAGCCCTGATGGCCGCAGGTTCTGACCCGTGTGCAAAGTTTCAAGAGTTTTCGAGCATGTTAAGGGCCCCAAAAGTGCCCGAAAGGTTGACAAAATAATAATAATAATAATAATAATAATAATAATAATAAATAATCCTACCGAAAACAATAGGGCCTTCGCCCTTTCAGGGCTTGGGCCCTAATAATCCTACCGAAAACAATAGGGCCTTCGCCCTTTCAGGGCTTGGGCCCTAATAATAATAATAATAAATAATCCTACCGAAAACAATAGGGCCTTCGCCCTTTCAGGGCTTGGGCCCTAATAATAAATAATCCTACCGAAAACAATAGGGCCTTCGCCCTTTCAGGGCTTGGGCCCTAATAATCCTACCGAAAACAATAGGGCCTTCGCCCTTTCAGGGCTTGGGCCCTAATAATAATAATAATAAATAATCCTACCGAAAACAATAGGGCCTTCGCCCTTTCAGGGCTTGGGCCCTAATAATAAATAATCCTACCGAAAACAATAGGGCCTTCGCCCTTTCAGGGCTTGGGCCCTAATAATAATAAATAATCCTACCGAAAACAATAGGGCCTTCGCCCTTTCAGGGCTTGGGCCCTAATAATCCTACCGAAAACAATAGGGCCTTCGCCCTTTCAGGGCTTGGGCCCTAATAAACAGAGCAATTCCACGAGGGTCCTCACACCATCGGTGCTCGGGCCCTAATTAATATTGAAAAAATAAAAAAAATGCACTAAATTAAATCTCGAGTTAACTAATTTCACTTGGAGAAACCGACTGCCTTAAACTGAACAACTGTCATTTAAACGTATTAACTAAAATTTATAATGCATAAATAATGTGAGCAAAGTATTACTGTGAACTTCTTTCATTTGAGACCACTAAAAAACTATTGAACATAAAAAGATTTCCACTGGACCAGCAACTACACAGTCACCGCCTGTTAAATAAAGCAACATGCAGCATATCAGCAATGTTTGTAGATCTTCTCCTGGACTGAAGCACAGGCTCTACTCTTCTGCACAATGGTGACCCAAAACATTTATTTTACAGTAAACTACTGGCAACAGTGTTGCCAGTATATACCTGTTTTATAACTTACAGTTTATTACTGTTAAAATACATTTTGTGGGTGTGTCTTTTTATCTTACACTGTTAACCCTTTCAACCCCACAGGAAAATCCACAATACAATGAGGAAAAAGTAACATCACTGAAGGAAAGAGAAACACAAGAACAGAAAATAGAGAAACACAATAACTACAGCCATTACACATTATTACACTTATTCTTAACCAGTATGACTTTATTTCTGTCATACATCTACAGAAGTTGTTATCGAGATGTTTAATTGAAAATGTTTGGTTTGAAGTTACCATTATAGAGATCAGTGCATGCTTTAGTTGGGCTGCTGACCCTTAACTTTTTTTAACTTAAGTTATCTTGCTTGAACTTTGTTTTTGCAAGCCACACTAATGCACACACACACGCATATATTGTTATTTTGAATATGATGATAAAATCATCATATAGCCTGTTCTTTCACTAATCTCACTCAGCGTTTAGTTCTGAATTGAAAGTGTTATTTACCACCACTGTGAAACTACAGTAATAAATTACAATGATAATTTTTTTAACACATCTTGCACAGCCTAAAAAAGAATCAGATCTACAATGTTTTGTAGAAACACAGAGATGTCAAAAATCTGCATATGTCTCTCATCAATGGTGGCAATAATTTATTTATTTATTCATGCAGGAGTGCATGCTGGGAGTTTTATACTATCCTGGAACCCAGCATGCATTGCAACATGAAAGTTTTGATTGTCACCATTGTTGAGATTCATGTGCTGGTTGTTGATGTCTGTGTGTGTCTAAAATAAACAGGAGCTCAAAATATTTTAAAGCACTATATTATTTCAATATTCTTAAGAAAAACTAATTACAGAAACATTGCTGTATTTCACTTTATAGATTAACAGATATGATTAATATGAAATACCCATAAATCCAAAGCTTTTACACTGGTTAAGATCAGAGAATCAGACATATCCAGAATGATTATGTAATCATCACAACAGTCATAAACAACTTATCACATTTCTCTTGATATTTTCTTGCCATAACAAATGTGTTTTATAATCTCATAGTTAAAGCAGCCAGAGAAAAAATGATATAATACAGTCAATGGTTCAAGAGCCCAACTAAAACAAATACTGATCTCCATCATGGTGATAATAACATTATTATTTTCAATAAAACATCAACAACTAAATATCTGTTAATTCTCAACAATAACTTTTGTACGAAAGAAATAATGTTAAACTAGTTTGTAAACTGGTTTCACACTTAGTGTGTCTGAAGTCAGTTGTAGTTCTTTCTATTTTCTGTTCTTGTTTCTCTGTCCTTCAGTGATTCTGCTTATCAGGTGTTCATCAGTGTCTCAATTCACTCACTTCTTTACATTCACTCTGTCAAGTGGACTACATTAGTGAACTAATGTAGGGAATAGTGAATGAGGGTATAGGGTGTGATTGGGAAAACAGCCTCTGAGTGTCAACTTTGAGCGCTGTTAATTCACAGTATATTCCTGTAGGCTATTTATACGGTATATTACTGTTTTAATGGAAAATGGTATGATATTGTCAGAATTTAGCCTTTTTTTTTACAGCAAGGGCTAACAGTGTACAATGCTCAACACAATGTAAATAGTTTTGTTTCGTTTTTGAATAATACTATATTGTGTCCTCCAATGCCAAAATTGTTAAAGTCTAAAATGTCAGAGTCTGTGTCAAGTCTGACTACAAATTCACCCGAGTGCATGACAAGTCTGAGTTGATAAAAAAATTGGACTTGAGTCCGAGTTGTTACACTATTATTAATTAATGGTGTGCTGTAATTCAATTATACAAAAACTAACAACACATCATCATAATTAAAAAATGTATTACTCAAAATCACCTGAACATATATTCTCTTTCCGTTTTTTCCATAACAAATGTATTTTATAAAGCAATCAAGCAAACAACAAACACAAACATTGATCACCATCACGGTGACTAACTAAACATTTTCAATAAAACATAATGAGAATTAACAAAGGTTGCGATGTTTAAGACCATTTGTAGACTTATGACAGAAATAACGTCAAACTGGTTATAATAAGTGAAGCTGTGTAATCAACAGTTTAATCAATAGTTTTGAGTCAAAAGTGACTTTTTGCATTATTAATTTCAATCATATCAAATCAATCTATATTTATGAACAGCAGGATTCAATGACAGTATTGTTTTGTTTAAATTCGAGTTCTATTTCTTATGTATGTATTTTTTTTTAAATTTTTTTTTTTTGTATATTGCAAATACTATTATTAAGTAAATTGGACAATATGTGTTTTCAATTTTTTTAGTGTTTGCTCTACACTGCACATGTGCATTGGCTGAACAAACCTGAAATATACCGTTTTTAGCTGTAATTTAAGGGTAAGAAACAACATTTATGATACTATTAATGTCTGTTTTTGCAGATTATAAATTTTACTGAAATTTGAGTTTGATCAATGAGATTTTCCCCATTTAATTAGTTAGGAGCTGTACTTCATAATAATCTGTACTTCATCATAATTATTTAGAAAACTACTAATATAAGACTCAAATCTTACCTGAACTGTATGCCGTATCACCAACACCTTGATGTTCTCAAAATCAAAGGTCACAACCACGTGATTCATATGCATTACCATAGACTTTAAACACACATCCACATATTTTACAGTTCAGCAATGAAAAAGTAAATGCACTATTTGTTTAAAACTGATGTATTAAGTCTAAAGGTTTCAAATTCAAACATAAATGTTCGCACACTAAAGTTATTTAAAAACTAAGACTATTAAAACTGGTGAGATATGGTAAATTGTAGTAATATTTTATTTTAGACTACTGTGGTTAAAAAAATATATATTTTGCTAAAAAAGAAAAAAATGCTACAATTTTGAATGACAAAATTATCAACTTTAGATCTTTCATTGGCATGTATTCCAATAGCAAATCTTGGCGTTAACAATGTGAACTAAACTGCATGATCTGACAGCTTGAATGCAATGCAAGTCACAAAAAAAAAAACATTTTCTAAATTCATACATGTAAATTTTCTTATCGAAACACACCTTGGAAGTTTTATGACTGTTTGCTTTATTGGATCGTCAGGTAAAGTTCAAAGTGATAAGAAAACAGGAATGTAAAACAAAAACGATCTCAACATCACATCAAAAAGAAAAGCCCACCAGAACTTATTTCAGGTGAATTGAATGACATGCACCTAACATGGATGTACTAAGCAGGAAGAGGAGTGAACACACTGCATAACTCAACTGATGGGGAACAAATGTCTTAGAACATTCTTAAGGGGGGTTGGTCAGCAAGCTGTGCTTGTAAGATCTCTTGCATAATGTCCCACTTCTAGAGAGGGCACCTACACTGTAAAACCTGATGAGTTAGTTCAACTCAAACCGTTTGAGGAAACCGATTGCCTTAAATCATTTAAGTTTATTAACTCAAACAATTTAAGCATAAAAAATATTTGATTTGTGTCCAAGCAACTCAATAACTTATTAAGATAACTTGGGTAAATAAAGTTAATACTACTAAGTTCATTCAATTAATATAACTCAAATCTATGAATAAGTTGGCAGAACTCAAAACATTTAATACAATCATTTGTTTTAAGTTCTGAAATTCAAAGTACATTAATTCATACAATTAACTGATAACTTTCATTTAATCTCAATGTGAACACTTTTATTAGTATAAACTTATCTTTTAAGAGTTAATCTTCTAACATTCTAATTTGCTAACATTTTAACAATAGTATGTAGAAAAAAGTGAAAGTGACAGCCAAGTATAGTAACCCATACTTGGAATTTGACCTCTGCATTTAACCCATCCAAGTTTAAGCACACACATTAGGAGCAGAGTAGTGAGTAATTAACACACACACACACTGCAAACGTGGATACACACACCCAGAGCAGCAGGCATCCTTTATGTGGCGCCCGGGGAGCGAATAGGGATTAGGTGCCTTGCTCAAGGGCACTTCACTCATTTCCCACTGGCTCTGGAATTGAACCATAAATCTTTGGGTTACCAATCTAATTCCCTAACCACTAGGCCATGACTGCTAGTTAAAACTTAAAAGGTCAAGAGTCCAACTAAAGCAAACACTGATCTCCATCATGGTGACATCAAACTTTATTATTTTCAATAAAGCTTCAACTTCTAAACCTCTGTTAATTCTCAATAAGAATGTTAGTATGAAAGAAATAAAGTTGGGATTGTATTAAGTGAAGATGCTGAGATCCTGAGAGATCTGGTAGTGTTTAATGTTTTGTTGAGATGTAAAGTGTTTCTGTATGGTGTGTTTCGTGTGTCACCATTGTGTTGAAGAGTAGAGCCTGAGCTTCAGTTCAGGATGAGCAGAGAAACACAGATGAAATGCTGCATGTTGCTTTATTTAACTGACAGTAACTGTGTAGTTGCTGATGCAGTGATGTATAGTCACAGCGAATCATGCACGTAGTTAACTGCATGTTTTTCAGTAAAAAAATTCAGAAAATAAATGTGAAATAACTGTGTTTCTGTTAAAAAAGATTAATTGAAGATTTCTGTAAAAGTATTTTGCACTTATTTAAATTAGGATATTTTACATTAATTTTACGGTTTTTGTATGGCAGCCATTGCTGACAGTCATTTGACTGTTTTTTTTATGGGATTTTTTTTTTAAGTGAAGGTGTGTGATCCAGAGTTGTATAGTCCAGAGGCCTGTTGCACAAAAGTAGAATTAAGACATCCGGGATAAATGACTCAGCTGAGCTCAATGAAGCCAAAACATGTGCGTCCATGCTTAATTGGTTGCACAAAGACCAAGCCAGGATGAGCAGACACGGATTCATTAAGCCAGGTGAAACCAATCCTGGATAGGTGCGCGGCGCGCTCACGGCTTACTCAAATAGACCCCGCCACAGATCACAGATTAACTGATTTACCATGGCAACTAGAGCCGCGTACTTTTCCCCGTCGGAAGCACAAATCCTCATGGAAGCATACGAGGAGGTAAAAGATATAATTAAGAAGAAAGGCAACACCGCCACAGTGATAAAGCAAAGAGAAAAAGCGTGGCAAAGTATTGCAGACCGCCTGAATGCGTAAGTAGTGCACAATTACACACTCACCGCTCCGCTGAAACATCACAATTACAATTCAAATATTTAATTCACATCTCCAAAAACGCAGTTGTACTGTAATTATGAAACGGTTAAATTTTTAATTGAAATGCACTGCAGATATGAGTGAAATTGTGTAAATTAACTCCATCACACTGTATAAAGCTATGATAAATTATTATTAAAGCCTTACATTATTATTTAACGTTACTACGCTCAGTACGGTTTAATCTTAGCCGTTGTACTCTGCTTCTTATGTTGTCCACCGTTTTTTTGTGTGTTTCTCCTGCTTTTATTAATGTAAAGCTGCTTTGACAGAATGAAACAATTGTGAAAAGTGCTATAAATAAAATTTTATTGAATAAATAGATGAGCTATAATAATAATCACTTTAATTTATATAGCGCCTTTCAAAGGA
The DNA here is from genome assembly GCF_965113295.1 of Leuciscus leuciscus. Taxonomy (NCBI): domain Eukaryota; kingdom Metazoa; phylum Chordata; class Actinopteri; order Cypriniformes; family Leuciscidae; genus Leuciscus; species Leuciscus leuciscus. The sequence continues at coordinate 28,070,159 of NC_138725.1, read as the reverse complement.
CCCAAGGTCGGTTGCTCACTGCACTGCAAAAATGTCTTACTTACTTAGTATTTTTGTCTTGTTTTCAGTAAAAAAAAAAAATATCTAAAAAAAATCTTAAATATTTTCTTGAGCAAAATTACCTAGGAAAATAAGCAAAAAAATCTGCCAGTGAAACAAGAGGACTTTTCTAAAATTAAGTGTTTATGGAAAAAGCAAACTTATTTCAAGAGAATTTTTCTTATTATATTGACAGATTTTTTATTTTTTGCTTGTTTTAAGCACACATTTACTTAAAGTTTATATTTTTTGTCTAAACTATACTTATTTTGCTAGGTCATTTAGCAAATCAAGAAAATACATCTTTATTTAAGATTTTTTTTTTTTTTTTTTTTTTTTACTGAAAACAAGACAAAAATACCAAGTCATTTTTTGCAGTGTGACTCCATTAAATGTTCTTGTGATAAAGAATGTGTGTGTGTGTGTGTGTGTGTGTGTGTGTGTGTGTGTGTGTGTGTGTGTGTGTGTGTGTGTGTGTGTGTGTGTGTGTGTGTGTGTGTGTGTGTGTGTGTGTGTGTGTGTGTGTGTGTGTGTGTGTGTGTGTGTGTGTGTGTGTGTGTGTGTGTGTGTGTGTGCGTGTGATGTAGATTAAACATGAACGGGCCAAAACGGACATGGCAGCAGGTCAAAATCAAATACAAGAACATTCTGCAGAATGGTATGGTCCCTGACTAATATTTAACAAAGCACAAGCATATATTGTACCCAGAAGGTGCCTGCTCACACATTGTCTGTACTGTTTTAGCAGTGAAAAAGAATACCCACAGACAAGGCACGGGTGGTGGGTCACCAAAGGCTGACCTTACCCCAGCAGAGGACATGGCCTTGGAGCTAAATAAAGGCAGGCCCGTCTTAGAGGAGATCCCTGGGGGGAAAGAGACGAGCATAGGTTCCTCCCAAGATGCCACCCGCTTCATTCAAGGTATGTCCTTCCATCTCTACATGGGATACAACCACATTCATATTGAATCAATTTGCTGATCCAGTGAGTACTCCATCAAAGGCATACTGTAGGCCTGGCATGTCTTGTCTACTAGCTTCAATATGAATCCGATTAAATGTGATAGGGTGAAAGCCCCAGTGCAGCAGCAACAGCACATGATGGAGACGATGATGAGGAGGAGACCATCTCTCTGGATTCCAGAAGGCATGAGGTATCATGTTAAGACTGTGAAAGTACTATTTACTCTACAATGGTGAGGAGTCCTCATCAAAATCAAAAAATCTAATTTCTTTTACAGGACCCAGATGCTATACAGTGGGAAAACCAGCCTGGCAACATAGTGCGTATTAATAAAAGGACACCACATCCTGCCAAATTCCAGCTGCGCTAACTGTATTGTGTTCACAGAGCTCACAAGCTATCAGAAAGTTGTATGGCAACCACCTCCGGCGCCAAATAGAACTGGCAGACATAGACATTCAGTACAAGAAGAAAAAGATGGAAAATCTTGCACTGGAGTCCGAAATAAAAAAGAGGACAATTAGGAAACTGGACCTTGAAATAAAAAAACTTGAGAGGGAGGTGAGATATGCCTTCAATGTACACTGTATGCTAACTGTAACACAAATGTATTAATCATTATTTTTCTTTCCTCCCCCAGCTCCAAGAAGATGACACAGCTCAAAATAAAAATTAGGTATATTCTCGTAAAGTCAAGTGAGCCATGACATATGAGCTCTTATTGTGAGCACACAGGACGGTGGCATCTTTCTAAGGTTTTTTTTTTATTTTCCCAGCAATCAGTACAACCAAGTCATCGTTATAAGGCACCGGCCTCTTTTGCCCACCCCCCCAGCACCAGGTGTGGCCACTAGCCTATATGAAGGCCCAAAATTGTGTGTTCCTTTCTGGTCTGACAATGGCATGCCCATTCTTGCGAGATGTGGTGGATGAAGAAGCACTTGTGCTGAGGAGAGCCTTCAGGCGAGAAAGGGTCTTCAGGGACCGGTTGGACCCACTGGCCTTCCCTGATGACCATCTATATGAAAGATACAGGTTTTCTGCAGATGGCATCAGGTATCTATGCAGACTACTGGGTCCCAGGATTAAGCACCGCACTGCACGGAGCCATGCACTGAGTGTGGAGCAAATGGTTTGTGTGGCCTTGCGCTTTTTTGCTAGTGGAGCCTTCCTGTACTCAGTGGGGGATGCAGAACAGCTGAACAAGGCCACAATTTGCCGCACAATAAGGAGTGTGTGTCTGGCTATCAAAGCATTAGCAGATGTCTTCATCTCCTTCCCTGGCCACAGAAGACTCTGTGACATCAAAGAGGAGTTCTATAGGATTGCAGGTAAGAGGATCTACAAATTACAGGACAACTGTTAACACATAGTAGGATACTCATTACTTTGTGTGACAGGTTTCCCCAATGTCATTGGTGCAGTGGACTGCACACACATAAGGATAAAAGCCCCCTCAGGTGCCCATGAGGCCGATTTTGTGAATAGGAAATCCTTTCACAGCATTAATGTTCAGGTGAACATAACTTTTTGATATTGTCCATTGACGAACACTTTGCATTGCCAGTGATGTGCATTGATTGGTGTAATATTCCTCATCTTATGATTTCAGATGGTCTGCAATGCTGACTGTGTGATCAGCAATGTTGTGGCAAAATGGCCTGGCTCAGTCCATGACTCCAGAATCTTTCGGGCCTCTGAAATCTATCAGTGCCTATCACAAGGTAAGCCACACAACCCCTATTTATAACCATCATGGCTGTGTCAAGAATATCACTGTGTTTATGAGGTAGTAATGATGAGATTTTGTGTTGACAGGTGAATTCTCTGGTGTGTTGCTGGGAGACAGGGGGTATGGCTGCCAGCCTTTTCTCCTGACACCTTTCACAGACCCCCAGGAAGCACAGCAGGCCTACAACCATGCCCATGCCAGGGCCAGAGTTGAAATGACCTTTGGCCTCCTGAAGGCACGCTTTCACTGCCTTCACAAATTAAGGGTCAGCCCTGTTAGGGCATGTGATATTACTGTGGCTTGTGCTGTCCTCCACAATGTGGCCTGCCTGAGGAAGGAGAGGGCCCCCAGAGTGCCACCAGCCATGGACTGGGACAATCCGGCAATCTTCCCTGATGACGACAGTGGTCGGCTGCTGAGGGACCAATATGTGTTGAATTATTTTAGTTAGTATGTGTGCTTTCAATTTTGGTTAAATATGTCCTGCGGTGGCAGAGGAATTTGGGTTTTTTTGGGTTCGTTTTTTTACGAATTTGGCCTCTTATGATGTTTGTGGGGTATGTGTGTAATACAAGGCTGCAGGGAGGCTACTGCATCCATTCATTTGTCTGTTCAGTTGCTGTGTATGGATTTGTCCTGCATTTATTTTAGTGTGCAGACATGCATGGTGTGTTATATACAGACCTTTGAATGTGTATGTATCATTTTGTATAATATGCTTTGATTCTGTGCTTTCCATCTTGTAGAGTCACTGTGACTTCAGTTTCGAAAGGAGCTGATGGTTTACCTGCTTTGTTTTGTCCTTATTCAATAAAGGAACATAATGTTACACATTGTGTTTTTATATTCATATGGAATGTGTATTTGTGTATTTGTTTATATGACAGAGTGCTAGGGCCACACTGAGGAAAAAGGATAAAGTCATACATTTATGAGGCTGGTTCTTTCTGCAGAAAAGCTTCATATTCTTTTTACAGTTTTGATACTTATGACAATGTGATACTTAATATTCTGGCACATCAGCATGTCTTTGTTTATGAAATCATACTGAAGTACAATTTCACGAAATGCCCCACATCTGTCATTTTAACAACTGTCCTCCTTTAAAACAACTGGTTACAATATTATGACTTGTCTTTTTTTTCCCTCTGTGGCCCTAATATTCTATCATTTTATATAGCCTTATAGTCTATGGGAAACTGTAAATTATCTAATGATAGCAACATCTAAAAATCATTATTTATCCAAAATGATTGAAATTAATGATCACAAACGTTTAAATAATGACAGTGGTAGTTATATGTGATAACAATGTATAGTGAGCAGTGAAATAACTATTGGTTTCCATTTGTGGTGACTGCTGACTGACATTAGGGATGAGATTAAATAGATCCTGGAATTTAGCCTGGTCTGGAGCAGGCTAGCTCCACAGAATAAATCTCCATGGTAATTTATACCATAACATATCCTCCTGCCCCCTATCCAGCTTTAGTGCAACCGGATTACGGATCAATTGAGCCAGGATCACCAAGATATCCTGGCTTAATCCCTTATCCTAGTTTTGTGCAACAGGCCCCAGGGGTCAGAAAGTAGAAATCCTGCCATATGTTTATTCCACCCATGAACTCAGTCAGCTGATTTCTATCTCCTGGCTGAAAAACTGCTAATTAGCAAATCCAGGTGATTGGAACAAAATTCTGAGCAGGACTTTTACTTTCTGAACCTGGACTTTACACCTCTGAAGAGAACAGAAAAAGAGCCGAGCAGAAACACAAGAACTACAACTGACTTCAGCCACAGTCTCAGATGAAATCACCTGAAGAGAAAAGAAGACATTAAATCTGTGAAGATCTCAGCAGAGGAGGATTAAACAACTCCACAAACAGCATTACCAGCTTCACTTATTACTAACCAGACTGACTTTATTTCTGTCAGAACTCCTTATTGAGATGTTTAATTTGAAGTCACCATAACAGTGATTAGCGTTTCCATTAGTTGGACTCTTAACTCTTAATATATTATTTAATCTTTTTTGGCTGCTGTGACAGTGTGTTTGTCAAACACATTTGCAGCAGCAAAGAAGGCTAAATTTATTCATGCCAGTGCAGGTGATGATGGTTACCTGTTGATGGCTTTTGTAATCATGATGCTATAGCCTGAATCACTGATGTGATTTGCATAATAAAATTGTTTTGTTGAAATAACATCAGAAACACTGTTTTACTGCAGCATGAGAATATCAGTTAAAATATTTTAACAGAGACTTTTAAACAACATTGAGAATAAACGTTACCTATATTGTGACACACACACTTATCAACAATCAGCATGTGTGTCTCAACAATGGTGACAATCAAAAATATTCAGATAAACTGATCAACTCTGAACATTACTAAAAAGCTACTAAATGTCACTACAAAAACAACAGCAAAAAATAAAAGCAAATATTTAAAATTATACAAAATTATAGGACAATTCAGCTGCATAATTTATTCATGTTGCAATGCATGCTGGGAGTTTTGGACTATGCTGGTACCCAGCATGCATTGCAGCAAGGTACTTTTGATTGTCACCATTGTTGAGATTAATACGCTGATTATTGATGTTTGTCATAGAAAATTATCATTTAGTGCTTAAGTTTATAAAATTCTTCTAATTGATTCTTATAGTACTGCTGTATCTCATACTGAAGTAACTCAGGGTTTATGATGTGAAAATATTATTGGAACACAATTGTTAGATTTGAAAAGCGTCAGTGGAGCAGGATACTTCATGATGATTATAAATCAACAGGTAACCATCATCACCTGATATAATTTCACTTTAGCTTTCTTTACTGCTGCAAATGTGTTTAACAAACACACTGTCACAACAGCCATAAAAGACAAAAGATATAATCAGAGTTAAGAACCCAACTAATGGAAGCACTAATCACTGTTATGGTGACTTTAAATGAAACACAGAGTTAAACCTCCGTTAATTCTCAATAAAACTTTTGTAGACGTCTGACGGAAATAAAGTCAGTCTGGTTAGTAATAAGTGAAGCTGGTAATGTTGTTTGTGGAGTTGTTTAAACCTCCTCTGCTGAGATCTTCACAGATTTAATGTCTTCTTTTATCTTCAGTGGATTTGATCTAAGACTGTGGCTGAAGTCAGTTGTAGGTCTTGTGTTTCTGCTCGTCTCTTTTTCTGTTCTCTTCTTTCCTTCAGTGATTCTGCTTGTTAACAGGCTTATTAAGGCTGAAATTACTCCATATTTAATATACACAGATTTTGTGGCTCAGATAAGGTCCAGTTCTGGTTTATTTCTTTACTCTTGGCTGACATGTAGTCAGAGGTGTGAAGTCCAGGTTCAGAAAGTAAAAGTCCTCCTCAGTATTTTGTTCCAATCACCTGGATTTTCTAATTCAGACAGAAGAGAGAACTAATTAGTGAAATCAGCTGACTGAGTTCATGGGTGGAATAAACTATGGCAGGACTTCTACTTTCTGACCCCTGGACTATACAACTCTGGTGTGATCGTAATAATTCAGCAAATAGCTGTAAAATAACAGTGTTTTTCTGTAAAACATTTAAGGAAAATTTCTGTAAACGTTTTTTGCACTTCATTTAAATAAGGATGTTTTACTTTATTTTTACGGTTTTTGTCTGTCAGCCATAGCTGACAGTCATTGACCCTTTTTTAAAGATTTATTTTTTTACGGTGTACCACAGTTTTTTGCAGGTAAAAAATATCTGCTAAAAAATTAAATGTGTGAATGACACCATAAACAGCAAATGCTAACCAGACAACCCACAGATCTGGCTGTAATGAGAGAAAGCAATGAGCATTGCACATGCAGCGGACTGAAGGATGAACTGGAAAAGCAGCTTCAGGTGTCACAACACACTGAGACAACAGCAACAATTCAGACTTGGTCAATGAAACTCGGTTGACATCTGGAATTAAAATTGCAACTGATATGATAATGGAACAAGTAAAAGAATTCCACACGTCTGAATTGAATGTTTTTGAAATATTGGAATTATCTGTGGTTCGCTCTCCTCTGTTTTCTGTCTCAGGCTTACTTCTGCAAAATCCTCGAAAGACGAATGCCAGGAGGGGCAGGAGCCCACCTGGAGCAAATCCAGGACAGCGGAATTGTTAGAACATAACCTGAGACTCGGGAGATGGGTGAAAAGATATTATAAAATGCCTTTTCACACGTCACACTATCACATTACTGCATAAATATGGCCTCCCAGTTTAGAACTGGATCGAAATTTGCAACACAGTTGTTATAGATTAGATTCCACCCATCTCCTAGACATGAACACTGAACACACACCTCCATCACTATACCCTCACAACTGAACACTACACATCATATGAAGATGTATCATCTTTAGGGCGGGGAGATATATATCGTGAGATTGTTATGCGCATCTCGTCAGTAAAGCCGTTTCCTTGATTAGTAGTAAATCACCATCACCTGCTTTCAGATGGAGCGGCATTTACTACAAAGAGCCGTAGTTAACTGACAAGCTGAGCCATATCGCATTAATTATTGCTGCCGATACGTCCGCGATATTAATGCGATATGGCTCAGCTTGTCAGTTAACTACGGCTCTTTGTAGTAAATGCCACTCCATCTGAAAGCAGGTGATGGCGATTTACTACTAATCAAGGAACCGGCTTTACTGATGAGATGCGCATAACAATATCGTGCGATATATCGCCCATCCCTGGGTGAGTAAATTATGACAGAATTTTATTTTTTGGGTGAACTATCCCTTTAAAAAATTAGTCCGACATTTTTTGTGATTATATAGTCAGTGAATCATTTTTCAATGATTATTAACTATGAATTAATTTGCTGAAGCATGTCTGTTTTCTTGCAGTTTTTAAAGTCTTAAAATGTCTTAATTTTTACAATATTAAGCCTTAAAGGTCAAATAGTCAACCATTTAATTGATGGGGTCTTAATTACAACAATAAACATTAGCATGTTATTTCAGCCATACTGATGTCTAGAGAGAAAGCCATTTTACCTGGCCCACTTTAGGTGGAATAAAGTCCTGCTCAGATGTATTACAGTAGCTGCTTTCTGTCTAAACAAAAGAAAGATTAAAGTAACAATTTCTGCAATAATGTGTTTAATTACCCACCAAATTGGTATCAAAAATTAACATCTGCACTGGACAAAATATTTAGACCTACCTTGCTTAATATGAAATGTCCTAAATACATGGAAGTGCTAAAAATATGAAATAAATGTCATAGAAAGGATAAAATTTTACTTTCTAACACATGTTGAGACATTGTTACAACATTAATAATTTTATATTTAGTGTTCAAATAATGTTTTAGCAGATAGAACCTTATAATTCTAAGCGAAAAGTGTTTTTGTAGAATTAGAAGGTTCTATCTGCATTTGACCCATTCAAAAAATCCCCATTTACAAATTTGAGAGGATTTTGATATTGTATATTTAGAATACATTTAGGGTCCCTGTTATTTTCATGTTTGAAAGAAACTTGTTCCCCATATAAATTTTCCTATATGTAATGCAAAAACTTTGAAGCTCAATATCTCACAACTGCTCAGAACGCAGATAGAACCTTATAATTCCAAGGGGACGAAATTACATAATTTTTTTTAAATTAATCCAAAGTATAATTTTTTTCAGTGTGTGTTAAGAATCGACACAGGTTGTGTGTTAAATCTGACACAACATGTGTTGTCCCTGAGCACACACACACTATGTGTTAAAATCTACACTACATGTGTTGTCCTTGAGCACACACACTACATGTGTTAAAATATACACAACGTATAATTTTTAGCAACTCTTTTTACAGGTTGTGTTGTTTTCAACTCATCATTTTGAGTGCCGACACTCACCATCACTGTGAATGTTTGCTATGTTCTCAAACAAACAGGCCAGTGAAAATACAAGTTATTTATATACAATATTTTGTCAGTTGCTACATTTTAATTAAATTCAAATTGTAAACTCTGTGAACTGTTATCTCTTCATGAACTTTTGAAGCAGCATTATCAATTAGGGGTTGAAGTGTGAATAACTGAATAATGTCCAGTACAGTGAGTCTGTCCAGTCATTGAGCTTGAAATATTGTCTTGTACTTTGTGTGCACATGCATTCTGTACTCGACTATTGATTAAATGGTTAATATTTTTGCATCTGGCCCTTTCGCTTTATTTTTTTTAAATGACACAATTTGTGTGTTAAAATGACTTACACATTTATTGTGTTAAATTTGACACAACATGTGCTGTCCCTGAGCACACTCACTACATGTGTTAAAACTGACGCAACGTGTCATTTTTAACACATCTCTTTTTAGAGTGTAAGACTGTGTCTGAAGTCAGTTGTAGTTATTGTGTTTCTGCTCGTCTCTTTTTCTGATTCTGCTTGTTAACAGGCTTATTAAGGCTGAGATGACTCCATATTTAATATATACTCAGTTCTGGTTTATTTCTTTGGTCTTGGCTGACATGTGGCATTGCTATGGCCTGCTTGTGGCCCAGATCTGGCAAACAGGAGCGGTCCAGTCAAGTGCCATCATTCCACGCTGCATGTGGGCCAGATCCGCATTCCACAAGTGCCAGATGTGGGCCGGATCTGGGCCGAAACAATGTTGCTATGTGGGACAGAAGCTTTTAATATGCGGTTAATACAAAATGCTCAATACGAGAAAATATAAAGGTTTAATGAGAGTAATAATTACCTGAGAATTATGACGAGGGGTATCAGCATCATCTCCTCAGATCATTTTATAGAAACACTGCTGATGATTCAAGATAGTGTGGGGAAGCACTCCCCAGCCAGCAATGACATGTGGGGCCCAGATGAGGGCTTCATGGGCGGCAAATGTGGGCCCCATTATGGGCTTGCACCCGGGATCCACATTGGGGCAAGCCGTGGAAGCCCAGATGTACTAAAAGTGGGACATGTCGGACCCATTTGGGCCCCACATGTCATTGCTGGCTGGGTGGTGACTAGCGTGACTTGAAATGTATTGAGTTACAATTACACTGTAAAAAATAAAATCGTAAAAAAACGGTCAATGACTGTCAGCTGCGGCTGTCAAACAAAAACCATAAAATAAGTAAAATATCCTAATTTAAATAAGTGCAAAATACTTTTACATAAACCTTTTTTTAACAGAAACACAAGGTTAAAACACAGTAATTTCAAATTATTTTTTTACTGAAAAACATGCAGTTAATTATATGCATGATTTGCTGTGACTATACGTCACTGCATCAACAACTACACAGTTACTGTCAGTTAAATAAAGCAACATGCAGCATTTCATCAGTGTTTCTCTGCTCATCCTGGACTGAAGCTCAGGCTCTACTCTTCAACACAATGGTGACACACGAAACACACCATACAGAAACACTTTACACCCCAACAGAACATTAAACACTAACAGATCTCTCAGGATCTCAGCATCTTCACTTATTACAATCCAGACTTTATTTCTTTCATACTAACATTCTTATTGAGAATTAACAGAGGTTTAGAAGTTGAAGCTTTATTGAAAAGAATAAAGTTTGATGTCACCATGATGGAGATCAGTGTTTGCTTTAGTTGGGCTCTTGAACTTTTAGTGTTTGATCTTTAAAGTTCCTTTGGCTGCTCTAACTGTGTATTTGATACACATTTGTTTTAGCTATAAATGCAGGAGAAAATATCAGATGATCTTGATCATTCATTGATGATGTTATAGTCATCATATGATGATTTAATTTATTGATGTGTCAGCCAAATCTTTGAATAAATTAGCTTAGTTTACATAATATGTAAATGGGGGTTAGCTTTATAAGAAAGTCTAAAATTAATATCATAATTTTTCACATAATCCTTGAAATATTGTGAGATCAGTATTATAAAACAAAAAAAAACAAAAAAGTTATATATATATATATACATATTGTACAGTAAAAGTTTAGAGCTGATTCATTTTTATTGTAGTATAGAGACATCAAGAATCAACATATGAATCTCAACAATGGTGACAACCAACAAAGCCTTTTTGTGACTTTATATAGTAATTCAGATTTTTTTTCAATGTCACCATTGTTGCGATTCATACGCTGATTCTTGATGTCTGAGTGAGTCTATATGATCCTGTCAAAACATTTTCTGTATAATGACTTCATAAAATCTGAGTATCACAGCACTGCAGGATCTTCTACAGCAGATTTATCATGCAAAAATTAACAACTAATATTTAACGACTTAATCAGACATTAGGGCTGGGCGATTTAAATCGCGATATTGTTATGCGCATCTCGTCAGTAAAGCCGGTTCCGTAAATCATCATCACCTGCTTTCAGATGAAGCGGCATTTAGGGCTGATGAGATAATTAAGTGATTAATTTAGTGATGATTGAGCATTATTGAAGACACCTGATGTTAACAAGCGGAATCGCTGAAGGAGAAAATCACAAATTGTAAGTTACCATTAAGGTGATGGGTGTTTGCTTTAGTTGGGCTCTAGACCATTATATGTTTACTTTAATATTTACTGTTGTTTGTTTGCTGTTATTGATTTATAACAGTTAAATGAACAAAGTAAAATGTTATCTTGTAGTGTTGGTTATGTTATGACATAATCATGCTGTGATCTGAAAAATGAAACTTATTGAGGTAGTTAGGTTTAACTTGTTAGCAGCAGTTTTGTGATTCTTCAGCATATGATTATCAGTACTTTACTTATAATTCAAAATATTTAATAAACATTGTTTTGCTCAAAAGACATCTAGATAAATTAATTTAAAACACAGACATCAATAAGCAGCCTGTGAATCTCAACAATGGTGACAATAATAAAGCATGTTGGAGTGGCTGCCACCAATCACAACTCATTAATGGTTCCCATCATGCATTGCGGTATGAATAAATTATGATCTGAATTGTCTATGTAATTTACTTTTCCTAATTGAATATTCTGCTCCTCACCATTGTTGAGATGCATAGACTGAATCTTGACATCTGTGTGTGCCTAAAAGAATGATTTTTTTTTTTTTAAACAACTTTTAAGAAATCCTTTATATTATATCAACAATTCTGGGCATTTATGCAGATTCACAGTTATGCTGTAACCAACAACATAAATCGAAGTCAGAAAGAAGGATTTTAATGAGTTCAGTGATCAAGTTCAAATGATGATTGTTATAACCAACACCATCAGATCACTTTTTTTTTTCTTTGTTCAACTGGCAGTTATAACTCAGATACAACAGCCAAACAAAATCTAAAGTTAATAATATATGGGTCAAGAGCCGAACTAAAGCAACCATTGATCGCCATAACGGTGGCTTACAATTTGAGATTTTCTCCTTCAGTGATTCTGCTTGTTAACATCAGGTGTCTTCAATAATGTTCAATCATCACTAAATTAATCACTTACTTATCTCATTAACTTAAACACTTTTGAGTGTGGACTCATACACTCCCAGACATTACACTTCAGGTGGTATTAATAAAGCAGGACACTACAAGATGACTATTATCACTAAAAAGTGACCAACATCATCTGATCTGAGTTTCTCTTGGATTCCTGCAGTAACAAATATGCATCAAAGACACACAGTTAAAGGTCCCGTTCTGCGTGATCCCATGTTTCAAACTTTAGTTAGTGTGTAATGTTGCTGTTAGAGCATAAATAATATCTGTAAAATTATAAAGCTCAAAGTTCAATGCCAAGCGAGATATTTTATTTAACAGAAGTTGACTACAAAAAACGGCTCGATTGGACTACATCCCTCTACTTCCTTCTTTAATGATGTCACTAGAACCGTTTCTTGACTAACCTCCGCCCACAGGAATGCTCCCTCAACTCTACTGGCTACTTGCGCACTTCTTATAACTTAGGCTACTGTGTTTACTCAGCTCTTACGGTGATTTTCTGAAGTAAAACTGACGCTTCATCTTTTGTGTGATGTACAATAAACTTTATTAAACTCATCAGTACATGTTTGATCATCATTCAGACAGCAGACTTGTAGGCTATTAATAAATAATGGATACATAGCCTACAAGCAGATGACAAATACGTTATAATAACCGTAATTAAACTACTAAACCATACCTGTTTCATCTCTATACAGCACTCTGACTCTGTAGGCATTATTGTCCGACTCGAAATGAACGCCGTTACTGAGAGTTTCTGATATTATCAATCATCATTCCGTGAGATGAATTTTTCCTAACAGACTGAGCGCGAGCTCATGAAGCTCCGCCCCCTGTGTCGTCCAGCAGCAGCTCATTTGCATTTAAAGGGCACACACTGAAACAGCTCGTTTTTCTGAGACCCAAAAAATGTCAATTTAAACATGCTGTAAAAAATGATCTGTTGGGTATTTTGAGCTCAAACTTCACATACACACTTTGGGGACATCAGAGACTTATTTTACATCTTGTGAAAAGGGGCATAAAATGAGACCTTTAAAGCAACCAGATAAACATTATTATTAAACACTAATAGGTCAAGAGCCCAACTAAAGCAAACACTGATCTCCATCATGGTGACATCAAACTTTATTCTTAAAACTTCAACTTCTAAACCTCTGTTAACTCTCAATAAGAATGTTAGTATGAAAGAAATAAAGTCTGGATAGTAATAAGTGGAGATGCTGAGATCCTGAGAGATCTGTTAGTGTTTAATGTTCTGTTGGGGTTTAAAGTGTTTCTGTATGGTGTGTTTTGTGTGTCACCATTGTGTTGAAGAGTAGAGCCTGAGCTTCAGTTCAGACTGAGCAGAAAAACACTGACAATTTGCTGCATGTTGCATTAATTAACTGACAGTAACTGTGTAGTTGCTGATGCAGTGACGTATACTCACAACAAATCATGCATAAAATTAACTGCATGTTTTTCAGTAAAAAAAATAAACACATAATTGCGATATATCTGTTTTAACTGTGTGTTTCTGTTAAAAAGATTTATGAAGATTTGTGTAAAAGTGTTTTGAACTTATTTAAATTAGGATATTTTACTTTATTTTTACGGTTTTTGTTTGACAGTCGCAGCTGACAGTCATTGACCGTTTTTTTACAATTGTATTTTTTACAGTGTAATTGTAACTCAATACATTTCAAGTCACGCTAGTAGGGCTGGGCGATATATATCGTGAGATTGTTATGCGCATCTCGTCAGTAAAGCCGGTTCCTTGATTAGTAGTAAATCACTATCAGCTGCTTTCAGATGGAGTGGCATTTACTATAAAGAGCCGTAGTTAACTGACAAGCTGAGCCATATCGCATTAATATCGCGGACGTATCGCCAGCGATAATTAATGCGATATGGCTCAACTTGTCAGTTAACTACACTGTTAACCCTTGCTGTAAAAAAAGGCGTAATTCAGACAGTATCATACCCTTTTCCATTAAAACAGTAATATACCGTAGAAATAGGGCTGTGCGATATATATCGTGAGATTGTTATGCGCATCTCATCAGTAAAGCCGGTTCCTTGATTAGTAGTAAATCGCCTTCACCTGCTTTCAGATGGAGCGGCATTTACTACAAAGAGCCGTAGTTAACTGACAAGCTGAGCCATATCGCATTAATATCGCGGACGTATCGCCAGCGATAATTAATGCGATATGGCTCAGCTTGTCAGTTAACTACGGCTCTTTGTACACAGCAAAAAACTCCAGTGTTAAATTAACACTCCTGGGAGTGTATGAGTCCACACTCAAGAGTGTTTAAGTTAATGACATAATTAAGTGATTAATTTAGTGATGATTGAACATTATTGAAGACACCTGATGTTAACAAGCAGAATCACTGAAGGAGAAAATCTCAAATTGTAAGTTACCGTTATGATGATCAATGGTTGCTTTAGTTGGACTCTTGACCCATATATTATTAACTTTATATTGTTTTTATTTGTTGTTTCTGAATTATAATCACCAGTTGAACAAAGAAAAAAGTGATCTGATGGTGTTGGTTATATTTTGACCATCATCATTTGAACTTGATCACTGAACTCATTAAAATCCTTCTTTCTGACTTCGATTTATGTTGTTGGTTACAACATAACTGTGAATCTGCATAAATGGCCAGAATTTTTGATATAATATAAAGGATTTCTTAAAAGTTGTTTAAAAAAAAAAAAAAATCATTCTTTTAGGCACACACAGATGTCAAGATTCAGTCTATGCATCTCAACAATGGTGACGAGCAGAATATTCAATTAGGAAAAGTAAATTACATAGACAATTCAGATCATAATTTATTCATACCGCAATGCATGATGGGAGCCATTAATGAGTTGTGATTGGTGGCAGTCACTGCAACATGCTTTATTATTGTCACCATTGTTGAGATTCACAGGCTGATTATTGATGTCTGTGTTTTAAATGAATTTATCTGAATGTCTTTTGATCAGAACAATGTTTATTACATTTTTTTAATTATAAGTAAAGTACCAATAATCATAAGCTGAAGAATCACTAAACTGCTGCTAACAAGTTAAACCAAACTATCTCAATAAGTTTCCTTTTTGAGATCACAGCATGATTATGTCAAAACATAACCAACACTATAAGATAACATTTTACTTTGTTCATTTAACTGTTATAAATCAGTAACAGCAGACAAACAACAGTAAATATTAAAGTAAACATATAATGGTCTAGAGCCCAACTAAAGCAAACACCCATCACCTTAATGGTAACTTACAATCTGTGATTTTCTTCTTCAGTGATTCTGCTTGTTAACATCAGGTGTCTTCAATAATGCTCAATCATCACTAAATTAATCACTTATTTATCTCCTCAGCCCTAAATGCCGCTTCATCTGAAAGCAGGTGATGGTGATTTACTACTAATCAAGGAACCGGCTTTACTGACGAGATGCGCATAACAATCTCACGATATATATCGCACAGCCCTACGCGGACGTATCGCCAGCGATAATTAATGCGATATGGCTCAGCTTGTCAGTTAACTACGGCTCTTTGTACACAGCAAAAACTCCAGTGTTAAATTAACACTCCTGGGAGTGTATGAGTCAAGAGTGTTTAAGTTAATGATATAATTAAGTGATTAATTTAGTGATGATTGAACATTATTGAAGACACCTGATGTTAACAAGCAGAATCACTGAAGGAGAAAATCTCAAATTGTAAGTTACCGTTATGACGATCAATGGTTGCTTTAGTTGGACTCTTGACCCATATATTATTAACTTTAGATTTTGTTTGTCTGTTGTTACTGAATTATAATCTTTAGTTGAACAAAGAAAAAAGTGATCTGATGGTGTTGGTTATGTTATGACAATCATCATTTGAACTTGATCACTAAACTCATTAAAATCCTTCTTTCTGACTTCGATTTATGTTGTTGGTTAGTGAGTCTGCATAAATGCCCAAGATTTTTGATATAATATAAAGGATTTCTTAAAAGTTGTTTAAAAAAAAAAATCATTCTTTTAGGCACACACAGATGTCAAGATTCAGTATATGCATCTCAACAATGGTGAGGAGCAGAATATTCAATTAGGAAAAGTAAATTACATACAATTCAGATCATAATTTATTCATACCACAATGCATGATGGGAGCCATTAATGAGTTGTGATTGGTGGCAGCCACTGCAACATGCTTTATTATTGTCACCATTGTTGAGATTCACAGACTGATTATTGATGTCTGTGTTTTAAATGAATTTATTTGAATGTTTTTTGATCAGAACAATGTTTATTAAATATAAGTAAAATACTGATAATCATAGGCTGAAGAATCACTAAACGGCTGCTAACAAGTTAAACAAAACTATCTCAATAAGTTTCCCTTTTCAGATCACAGCATGATTATGTCAAAACATAACCAACTGTATAAGATAACATTTTACTCTGTTCTTTTAACTGTTATAAATCAATAACAGCAGACAAACAACAGTAAATAGTAAAGTAAACATATAATGGTCTAGAGCCCAACTAAAGCAAACACCCATCACCTTAATGGTAACTTACAATTTGAGATTTTCTCCTTCAGTGATTCTGCTTGTTAACATCAGGTGTCTTCAATAATGCTCAATCATCACTAAATTAATCACTTAATTATCTCCTCAGCCCTAAATGCCGCTCCATCTGAAAGCAGGTGATGGTGATTTACTACTAATCAAGGAACCGGCTTTACTGACGAGATGCGCATAACAATCTCACGATATATATCGCACAGCCCTACGTAGAAAACAAAACTAGCCTACAGGAATATACTGTGAATTAACAGCGCTCAAAGTCGACACTCAGAGGCTGTTTTCCCAATCACACCCTATACCCTCATTCACTATTCCCTACATTAGTTCACTAATATAGTCCCCTTGACAGAGTGAATGAAAATAAGAGAGTGAATTGAGACACTGATGAACACCTGATAAGCAGAATCACTGAAGGACAGAGAAACAAGAACAGAAACACAAGAACTACAACTGACTTCCAGCAACACTGAGTGTGAAACCAGTTTACGATTATTTATTTCATACATGTACAAAAGTTCTTGTTGAGAATTAACAGAGATTTAGTTAATAATAAAGTTTGTTGTCACCATGATGGAGATCAGTATTTGCTTTAGTTGGTCTCTTGTCCCTTGACTTCTTACCTTTCATCTATCTCTGACTGCTGTAACTGTTTATAAAACACATTTGATATGGCAAGAAAAAGTCAAGAGGAAGATGATCAGGTGTTTTTATTCTTTTGTGATGATGTCACAATCATCTTGGTCATGTCTGATTTTCAGATTTTTCCTGTATATATTCATTGAAATTATGGGTATTTCATATTTAGAATATATCTGTGTATCTACAAAATGAAATCATTATTTCTGTAATCAGGTCTTCTGAAAAATAACAATCATAGTGCATTCAATTTTATTTTACTCCTGCTTGGTTCAGACACACACAGATATCAACAATCAGCATATGAATCTCAACAATGGTGAAAAGAATGTCGCAATGCATGCTGGGTTCCAGGATAATTTAAAACTCCCAGCATGCACTGCTGCATGAATAATAATAATACAAAATAAATATTGCCACCATTGTTGAGATTAATGTGCTAAATTGTGATATCTCTGTGTTTCTAAAACATAGCTCTGTTTTTTTTGGTTTATGCATGATGTGTTTAAAAGCACTGATCTCTATAATGGTAACTTCAAACAAACATTTTCAATTAAAAACTTCTGTTTGACAGAAATAAAGTCATACTGGTTAATAATAAGTGTAATAATGTGTAATGGCTGGAAGTCAGCCGTAGTTATTGTGTTTCTCTATTTTCTGTTCTTGTGTTTCTCTTTCCTTCAGTGATTCTGCATGTTAACAGCAGGTGTTTGTTCATCACTAATGCTCAACAATCACTTATATTCACTTAATTATCTCACTGCAACACTGTCTCAATGTTACTTTTTACTCTTTGTAGTGTGGATTTCCCTGTGGGGTTGAAAGGGTTAACAGTGTAAGATAAAAAGACACACCCACAAAATGTATTTTAACAGTAATAAACTGTAAGTTATAAAACAGGTTTATACTGGCAACACTGTTGCCAGTAGTTTACTGTAAAATCTTATTTTTTGGGTCACCATTGTGCAGAAGAGTAGAGCCTGTGCTTCAGTCCAGGAGAAGATCTACAAACATTGATGATATGCTGCATGTTGCTTTATTTAACAGGCGGTGACTGTGTAGTTGCTGGTCCAGTGGAAATCTCTTTATTTACAAAAGTTTTGTTGTGGTTTCAAATGAAATAAGTTCACAGTAATACTTTGCTCATGTTATTAATGCATTATACATTTTAGTTTAATACATTTAAATGACAGTTGGTCAATTTAAGGTTTCTGCAAGTGAAATTAGTTAACTCGAGTTTTAGTGCATTTTACAGAAACATACTGTAGATTACAGTAAAGAACTGCACAATTAACAGTAAATTACTGGCAACAGTGTTGCCAGTATTTTACTGTAAAAAAAACGGTAAGGTCTAACAGTGTACGGCTCTTTGTACACAGCAAAAACTCCAGTGTTAAATTAACACTCCTGGGAGTGTATGAGTCCACACTCAAGAGTGTTTAAGTTAATGATATAATTAAGTGATTAATTTAGTGATGATTGAACATTATTGAAGACACCTGATGTTAACAAGCAGAATCACTGAAGGAGAAAATCTCAAATTGTAAGTTACCGTTATGACGATCAATGGTTGCTTTAGTTGGACTCTTGACCCTTATATTATTAACTTTAGATTTTGTTTGTCTGTTGTTTCTGAATTATAATCACCAGTTGAACAAAGAAAAAAGTGATCTGATGGTGTTGGTTATATTATGACAATCATCATTTGAACTTGATCACTGAATTCATTAAAATCCTTCTTTCTGACTTCGATTTATGTTGTTGGTTAGTGAGTCTGCATAAATGCCCAGAATTTTTGATATAATATAAAGGATTTCTTAAAAGTTGTTTAAAAAAAAAAATCATTCGTTTTGGCACACACAGATGTCAAGATTCAGTCTATGCAACTCAACAATGGTGAGGAATATTCAATTAAGAAAAGTAAATTACATAGACAATTCAGATCATAATTTATTCATACCGCAATGCATGATGGGAGCCATTAATGAGTTGTGATTGGTGGCAGCCACTGCAACATGCTTTATTATTGTCACCATTGTTGAGATTCACAGGCTGATTATTGATGTCTGTGTTTTAAATTAATTTATTGAATGGCTTTTGAACAGAACAATGTTTATTAAATATTTAGAATTATAAGTAAAATACTGATAATCATAGGCTGAAGAATAACTAAACTGCTGCTAACAAGTTAAACCAAATTCTCAATAAGCTATCAATAAACTATCTCTGGCCTTTTTCAGATCACAGCATGATTATGTCAAAACATAGCCAATACTGTAAGATAACATTTTACTTTGTTCATTTAACTGTTATAAATCAATAACAGCAGACAAACAACGGAAAATATTAAACTAAACATATAATGGTCTAGAGCCCAACTAAAGCAAACACCCATCACCTTAATGGTAACTTACAATTTGTGATTTTCTTCTTCAGTGATTCTGCTTGTTAACATCAGGTGTCTTCAATAATGCTCAATCATCACTAAATTAATCACTTAATTATCTCCTCAGCCCTAAATGCCGCTCCATCTGAAAGCAGGTGATGGTGATTTACTACTAATCAAGGAACCGGCTTTACTGACGAGATGCGCATAACAATCTCACGATATATATCGCCCAGCCCTACACGCTAGTCACCACCCAGCCAGCAATGACATGTGGGGCCCAAATGGGTCTGACATGTCCCACTTCTAGTACGTCTGGGCTTCCACGGCTTGCCCCAATGTGGATCCCGGGTGCAAACCCATAATGGGCACCCCATGAAGCCCTCATCTGGGCCCCACATGTCATTGCTGGCTGGGTCAGCATGATGTTCAGCAAAGGAGGCTGTTTTACAGAAATTAAAGGAACATTACCAACCTTAGGCATCACTATCAGTCTCAAAATAAGTAAAAAAATAATATATATACACTGTCATATACAATATATTCAATATAGTGATCAGATACAGAATGCGACTGAAAGTTCTCTGACAGAAATTCATAATCACTCCGCTTTATTGTGCATCTATTTTGTTGCTGAAAGTCTCTCTTGTCTTTGTCATTTACATTTTGACTCATTCCCACAGGAACTGTATCTTGAACTTTTACCTGCACCTGTTGTTCAAGTGGGACAGTAAAAGTTTTTTAACCTTTGTATCATGACTGACTCCTCCCGCACACACAGATTTCATCTTGTTCTCATACAGGTAATGAGGAAAGAAACTTCCAAGAATGACTTCTAAACCTCCACATAAAGGTAACACATTTAACTATAAACACATTACTGTTTGTTATATGAATTAGACCTTAGTCAGGGTAATATATTTAGTTTTTGACGGAATGATGAGGCTGTGATGGACAGAAGTGGGCCTACAGTGTGTTCAATGGATTTAACTGTTGTTTAACATTATGCCAATTATTTATCTGACAAAACGTCTTTCCAAAAAACTTTCAGTAGAATAAAAGCGTTTTGAAAAGTTGTGAATTGAGAATATGACGTGATCTAGGACCTTTACACAGTGCGTATGACGATGACGATTATATGCCAAGCCCTCACAGAATCACTTTCATCCATTTTAAATTCGAAATGGCGTCTTTCTTAAGTCTATGTAAATGTACAGTAACATACGACATACCGGTAAGTTTAGTTTAATGATGAAAGTAAAGTCCATTAACTGCAGTGATGCTAGTGAGTTTTTTTTTTTTTTGTTTTTTTTTTTTTGTCACAGAAGTACAGTATCAGCAACAAATCAGTGTAAAAGCAAAGCCCGTCTACGGAAAGCCTGTTCACTCCAACACCATTAAGTCCTATTGGTTGTAGTTACAATCAGAGTTCCACTGGGGGCGCTCGCCATGAGTGCAAAATGAATGGGAGTCAATGGGGCTAGATTTGTCTCTTTCACCCGATTGCCGTTGAGAAATCTCAGATTTGATTGTAGGTTTTGCAAGTTCAACATGGGTTATAGATCGAAAGTTGAATGAACGAGTACTTATTTATTTTCGATTTCTTACAGGTTGAGTTGTTATTGCCCATAACCAGAGTTGTATAGTCCAGGGGTCAGAAAGTAGAAGTCCTGCCATAGTTTATTCCACCCATGAACTCAATCAGCTGATTTCACTAATTAGTTATATCTCCTGTCTGAATTAGCAAATCCAGGTGAATGGAACAAAATACTGAGGAGGACTTTTACTTTCTGAACCTGGACTTCACACCTCTGACTACATGTCAGCCAAGAGTAAAGAAATAAACCAGAACTGGACCTTATCTGAGCCACAAAATCTGTGTATATTAAATATGGAGTCGCCTTAATAAGCCTGTTAACAAGCAGAATCACTGAAGGAAAGAAGAGAACAGAAAAGTCTGGTTAGTAATAAGTGAAGCTGGTAATGCTGTTTGTGGAGTTGTTTAATCCTCCTCTGCTGAGATCTTCACAGATTTAATGTCTTCTTTTATCTTCAGTTGATTTCATCTAAGGCTGTGTCTGAAGTCAGTTGTAGTTCTTGTGTTTCTGCTCGTCTCTTTTTCTGTTCTCTTCAGAGGTGTAAAGTCCAGGTTCAGAAAGTAAAAGTCCTGCTCAGAATTTTGTTCCAATCACCTGGATTTGCTAATTAGCAGTTTTTCAGCCAGGAGATAGAAATCAGCTGTCTGAGGTCATGGGTGGAATAAACATATGGCAGGACTTCTACTTTCTGACCCCTGGACTATACAACTCTGCCCATAACACGCTAGCATTCTGCTAATGACGTCAGCATTCTGAAAGACTTTTTAAAGCAAATAAGTGACTCTAAAAAATCTAACACCAAGCATTGTGTAATTTCTTTGCATCCCCTTTCGAAAACACCATTCAAATTACTAGATAAAAAATTATATCCTAAGAAAAGTGGATTTTGAGCGGTATAGCTCCATAGACCTCCATTCATTCTGCACTCGTCCTGTGAGCGCCCTCATATGGAACAAGAGTGGAACTGCAACCGGAAGTTTATTGAGTGGCACTTCTCCCCTTATTAG
Organism: Leuciscus leuciscus; assembly: GCF_965113295.1. Taxonomy (NCBI): domain Eukaryota; kingdom Metazoa; phylum Chordata; class Actinopteri; order Cypriniformes; family Leuciscidae; genus Leuciscus; species Leuciscus leuciscus. The sequence goes on along the minus strand of NC_138725.1, from coordinate 28,047,793 downwards.
ACATTCTCTGGTAAAAGGCTGTGTTCAGTGTTGCGAGCAGGGCCGTTCCCACATTTGACATTTCCCACATAACTGCCTAATATTAACTCTATTTTGTTTGGTGCTGCAAGGGATATTGCTCAATGCCAGGATTGAAGTTATGAGTGTGCATAGAAAGCTTAGCGCCGTAGTTGGTGGCATAGTGTTTGGCCATAAACCAATTACATACACAACATACATACAAATTTTTTTTTTTTTTTTTAGTAAGGGGAAAATCCAAACAACATGGTTATACCATATCATCCATATTCATTTTGTTAATAGAAGTTTAATGTTTAATATAAGCAAATTTTTCATTGTACTATTTTGTTGATGTGTTTTAAGGGGAAATTCCAAAGACCTTTCATTTATTTTTGTTACAACGTGGGCATATGTCATCATTCTGCTTGCTATCATTAGGTGTCTTCAATGCTCAATCATCACTCAATTAATCACTTAATTAATCTCATTAACTCTAACACTGCATCAGTTTTACTTTTAACACCCTGCTGGTGGTCATATAAACACAGAGCGGTGTTAAATTTAACACCAGGGATTTTACTGTGCAACTGTCTTAACCTGCTTTTAATGATTCAAATCATTCAGTTTTATTTAGTTTTATATAGTTCAGTAAAGTGGTGAAATCTCTGAATCTCATACAGGATGATGAACAGAGAGATGTCAGAAATCAGAGAATATGATGGATTGAGGACTAAAGAAAGAGACGGAGGAGAGAGTATAAACATGTCAACTGCTGAGACCAGAGGTGAGGATCACAGATAGATTCAAATGATTCCGGAACATTTTACTAAATAGAATTAAAGTTTATTTACATGCAGAAGCCTCATCAATTTTTAAATGATGTTGACCAAGAGCAGCTAGACGAGACTCGTCATGAATATTGAGTGTTTCATACCTTAGAATTCAAAGACCCTCCCATAATGGCCCTATCAGGTGCTATCAGATCCTATGAGGAACCTTGCACAAAGAATGAAGATAGGGATGGGCGATATATCGCACGATATTGTTATGCGCATCTCGTCAGTAAAGCCGGTTCCTTTGATTAGTAGTAAATCGCCATCACCTGCTTTCAGATGGAGCGGTGTTAAATTAACACTCCTGGGGCTGGGAGTGTATATAGGCTTGTTCGACTTGAACCGGCGCTTAGGGCTGGGCGATTTAAATCGCGATATTGTTATGCGCAGCTCATCAGTAAAGCCGGTTCCTTGATTAGTAGTAAATCGCCTTCACCTGCTTTCAGATGGAGCGGCATTTACTACAAAGAGCCGTAGTTAACTGACAAGCTGAGCCATATCGCATCAATATCGCGGACGTATCGCCAGCGATATTTAATGCGATATGGCTCAGCTTGTCAGTTAACTACGGCTCTTTGTACACAGCAAAAACTCCAGTGTTAAATTAACACTCCTGGGAGTGTATGAGTCCACACTCAAGAGTGTTTAAGTTAATGAGATAACTAAGTGATTAATTTAGTGATGATTGAGCATTATTGAAGACACCTGATGTTAACAAGCAGAATCGCTGAAGGAGAAAATCGCAAATTGTAAGTTACCATTATTGTGATGGGTAGTTGCTTTAGTTGGGCTCTGACCCTTTCATGTGTACTTTAGATTTTGTTTGGTGGTTGTATCTGAGTTATAACTGCCAGTTGAACAAAGAATAAAAAGTGATCTAATGGTGTTGATTATATTATGACAATCATCATTTGAACTTGATCATTGAACTCATTAAGATCCTTCTTTCTGACTTCGATTTATGTTGTTGGTTACAGCATAACTGTGAATCTGAATAAATGGCCAGAAATTATGATATAATATAAAGGATTTCTTAAAAGTTGTTTAAAAAAAAAAAATTCTTTTAGGCACACACAGATGTCAAGATTCAGTCTATGCATCTCAACAATGGTGAGGAGCAGAATATTCAATGAGGAAAAGTAAATTACATAGACAATTCAGATCATAATTTATTCATACCGCAATGCATGATGGGAGCCATTAATGAGTTGTGATTGGTGGCAGCCACTGTCACATTCTTTATTATTGTCACCATTGTTGAGATTCACAGGCTGATTATTGATATCTGTGTTTTAAATGAATATGTCTGAATGTCTTTTTGATCAGATCAATGTTTATTAAATATTTTGAATTATAAGTAAAGTCCTGATAATCATAGGCTGAAGAATTACTAAACTGCAGCTAACAAGTTAAACCAAACTATCTTAATATGTTTCATTTTTCAGATCACAGCATGATTATGTCAAAACATAACGAATACTATAAGATAACACTTTACTTTGTTCAGTTAATTGTTATAAAACATTAACAGCAACGAACAACAGTAAATATTAAAGTAAACATATAATGGTCTAGAGCCCAACTAAAGCAAACACCCATCACCTTAATGGTAACTTACAATTTGTGATTTTCTTCTTCAGTGATTCTGCTTGTTAACATCAGGTGTCTTCAATAATGCTCAATCATCACTAAATTAATCACTTAATTATCTCCTCAGCCCTAAATGCCGCTTCATCTGAAAGCAGGTGATGGTGATTTACTACTAATCAAGGAACCGTCTTTACTGATGAGATGCGCATAACAATATCGCGATTTAAATCGCCCAGCCCTATTTGAAAGTCTTTTGATCAGAACAATGTTTATGAAATATTTTTGGATTATATGAAAAATACTGAAAATCATATACTGTAGAATCACAGAGCTGCTGTAATTAACAAGTTAAGCCAAACTATCTCAATAAGTTTCTTTTTTCGGATCACAACATGATTATGTCAAAACATAACCAATACCATCAGATCACATTGTCTCTTTGTTCATCTGACTGTTATAAATCAATAACAGCAGACAAGCAACATCTAAAGTAAACAAATAAGGGTCAAGAGCCCAACTAAAGCAAACACTGATCACCATAATGGTAACTTACCATTTGTGATTTTCTCCTTCAGTGATTCTGCTTGTTAACATCAGGTGTCTTCAATAATGCTCAATCATCACTAAATTAATCACTTAATTATCTCCTCAGCCCTAAATGCCGCTTCATCTGAAAGCAGGTGATGGTGATTTACTACTAATCAAGGAACCGTCTTTACTGATGAGATGCGCATAACAATATCGCGATTTAAATCGCCCAGCCCTACCGGCGCTGCACAGACCGATCGGTGAATGACATCAAAGTACCGCGAGAGCAATTCAAAAGCATATAGGAGCCGTCTACTTTCTATTCGCTCTCGCGGTACTTTGATGTCATTCACCGATCGGTCTGTGCAGCGCCGGTTCAAGTCGAACAAGCCTAATGAGTCCACACTCAAGAGTGTTAAAGTTAATGAGATAATTAAGTGATTAATTAAGTGACTATTGAGCATTATTGAAAATACCTGATGTTAACAAGCAGAATCACTGAAGGAGAAAATCACAAATTGTAAGTTACCATTAAGGCGATGGGTGTTTGCTTTAGTTGGGCTCTAGACCACTATATGTTTACATTAATTTTTACTGTTGTTTGTCTGCTGTTATTGATTTATAACAGTTAAATGAACTAAGTAAAATGTGATCTGATACACAGTAAATTCCACAGTGTTAAATCAACACTGCTCAGAGCAAATATGGTCCCACTCTACAGAGTGTTGAAGTAACACTAAAGCGGTGTTAAAGTTAATGAGATAATTGAGTGATGATTGAGCATTATTGAAGACACCTGATGTTAACAAGCAGAATCACTGAAGGAGAAAATCACAAATTGTAAGTTACCATTATGGTGATGGGTGTTTGCTTTAGTTGGGCTCTTGAGTAACAGTGTTGCCAGTATTTTACTGTAAAAAAAACCCGGTAAGGTCTAACAGTGTATGTAAGTTGTATATTTTAAAAGACTGTCTGGAGTATTCCTGTGGATCATGGATAATTTAGAGTTTTGTAATTATTTGCTATTACTATTTAAGTTTTATATCAAAAGTCATTAGTTTAGACACTTAACATCCGTAATGTGAAAATGTCACATTCATAACAGTGGTTTTGCCTACATAATGTATTATAAAAATGAGTTTCAAAAACACACTTATTGTGTTCAAGCAAGTCTTTTTCATGCTACATTGGTAACAACAAACAGCTTTTTAAACAAAAAACAAACAAAATTAAACTCATTCCCACTGTACATAGTAGAACACTTAAGTAAATGTCCCATTGAAATTAATGGGATTTTATGGATTTAGGTGAAGAAAGTGTACACATAATACATTTTGGTCTGTACCATGAAGAGAAAACTGATTCAACTATATAAACTATATATTTTCTGAAAGCGTAGACTCTCAGGATGTGATCTAACATGGCATGAAACATGTCCCACCCACCTCATTAGTATACTGCCCAAGCATAACACATTGGGTATTGGTAAATCGGGTATATGGCTGATACCTAAAAAAAGTAGTAGTATGTGCATGTCTGTCTGTGTGTGTGTATGTGTGTGTGTTTGTGTATGTGTGTGCAGAGGTGGAGAGTCCAGGGGTCAGAAAGTAAAAGTCCTGCCATATATTTATTCCACCCATGAACTCACACAGCAAACACTCCAGTGTTAAATGAACTCTCCTGTGAGTTTATTTGGCTCCAGACTCAAGAGTGTTAAAGTTAATGAGATAATTAAGTGATTGTTTGAGTGATGATTGAGCATTATTGAAAACACCTGATGTTAACAAGCAGAATCACTGAAGGAGAAAATCTTTTTTAAGTTGCCATTATGGTGATCAGTGTTTGCTTTAGTTGGGCTCTTGACCCTTAAACTAATAACTTTAGATTTTGTTTGGCTGTTGTATCTGGGTTATAACTCTCAGATGAACAAAGAGAAACGTTGATCAGGTGGTGTTGGTTATGTTTTGACATAATCATAATTTGACCTGAATCACAAAACTCATTTAGAGAGTTAAGTTTACTTTGTTGATTATAGCTGCCTGTGATTCTAATATTATGCCATGTTAATCATTTTCAATGTAATCAGAAAGATTTCTTGAAAGTTGTTCTGATCAAAAGACTTTGTAAAATTATATTATTTGGACACACTGACACCAAGAATCAGCCTGTGAATCTCAACAATGGTGACAATAATAAAGCATGTTGCAGTGCATTCTGGGTGCCACCAATCAAAACTCATCCATGGCTCCCATCATGCATTGCGGTATGAATAAATTATGATCTGAATTGTCTTGTTTTCCTAATTGAATATTCTTTTTGTCACCATTGTTGAGATTCATACACTGAATCTTGATGTCTGTGTGTGCCTTAAAGAAAGATTTTCTTTTTCTTTATCAGAACAACTTTTAAGAAATAATTTTAATTATATTGAAAAATCTGGAACTAACTCTGTAGAATTACTGTGAAGTTGTAATGACCAATATACATTTAAGTCAGAGATTAGGCTCTAATTGAGTTCAGTGATTCAGATCAAATTATGATTATGTTCAAATATAACCAACACCACCTGATCAACTTTTCTTCTTGTTCATCTGGCTGTAATAACTCAGATCAACAGCCAAACAAAATCTAAAGATAATCATTTGAAGGTCAACTGCCCAACTAAATCGAACACTAATCGCCATAACGGTGTCTTTCTTTGCTGCTGCAAATGTGTTTGAATTTTGTTCCAATCACCTGGATTTGCTAATTAGCAGTTTTTCAGCCAGGAGATAGAAATCAGCTGACTGAGTTCATGGGTGGAATAAACATATGGCAGGACTTCTACTTTCTGACCCCTGGACTATACAACTCTGGACATGTGGCATTGCTATGGCCTGCTTGTGGCCCAGATTTGGCAAACAGGAGTGGCCCACCCAAGTGCCGTAATTCCACGCTACATGTGGGCCAGATCATCTTTCCACGTGTGCCAGATGTGGGCCGGATCTGGGCCGACACAATGTTGCTATGTGGGTATTGTGGTCACAGTTTGAGCACACAGTGAGAGCGCTGTGAGGTTACACTTTTAGATCACTGTGAACTCAGATTGCTGACGGTGTGACCACATGGTGACATCACTGTGAGATCAAAGTGTTGACTGGGTATTAGCCTTTTTATCCGTTATCAATCTAAATTAATCTCGTTTTTAATTTAACTTAATTTCGTTTTTCTTTATTTAAATTTCGGGTTTTTCTTTATTTAATTTTCGTTTTTTCTTTATTTAAATGTCATTTTTCTTTATTTAAATTTCATTTTTTTCTTTATTTAAATTTAAATTTTTTCTTTTTTTAAAATTCGTTATTCTTTATATAAATCTACCCTTTACTGTGTCAGTAATTTATTAGTCAGAAAAATATTAGACTACCTTAAAAGTATTGCTTAAGTTAACAGACCCATGCGTGAACATCTCCACAATAAACAGTGACAATTACTTTGTCTAGAGACCATTTACCGGTAAATAACAGTTGTGAATATATTGCGAATATATAATAAACTTGAACAGTTGTCAAAAACAAATGTTTGCTGATACTTTACCTCACAGAGTTATTCGGCTATCCAATGCTGAGCTTACGGAGACGCTTAGATCGGCGAGATGCCTCCACAGGGCCGGAGATTGACAGCTTTGACACCAAATGGATATACGTGAAAATCAGATGACATGATTTCACAACTTTTCATTGGTCATTTAGACATGTGAAGCATACTGTATACGGAAATGAACCTGGACATTCTATCCGTCGAAAAATCTCAAAATCGGCAAAATGGACATACGCGGTTTTCATCGGACAGCGACGATATAGACCTAATTGATTTGGTTAAATATATAATCTATTGTATCTGTGCTACTTAATAGAAAACCAGTGGTTTCAGAAGCACTCAGCCATCATTACTGTACCTATCAAGACTAATCGTCTGCCTTTTCCACCCAAATGATCATGTGAAGAGTCAAAGATAGACACTGGACAATTACAACGATTCAGTCATGATGCATTATTGTGTATTGTTAATCATGGCATCATATAGGGATTTGTATCATACTCTATAGTAGTTAATGATATCAAGTCACATAGTAAATTTGAGTTAAAATATTAAACTAACAAGGTTATGAGTATAAGACTTATTTGATTAATAATTTATTTTCATCTATAATTAAAACATAATTGCATAAACAGGAAATGTATGAACTGATTACAGACTTCCAGTTTACATTTGATTCAATGAAATCTAAAATAAACAATATCTAAATATGTTATAGTAACACACGTTCTTGTGTTTAAGGAGGTGTAGGTGCCACCAGACAACAGAAGCTGAACTTGGTGTTGTGTGGAAGGCATGAAACACTGAAGAACTCTGTTTCAAAACTTATAAGAGCGAAGAAAGACGTGGATCTTCATGGTCATGTGATCAGTCTGGTGGAGCTTTCAGCTCTTATTCAGCTCTCAGAGGAGGAAGTGATGCGTCAGACTCTCCGCTGTGTGTCTCTCTGTGATCCTGGAGTTCATGTTTTCCTCATCATTATTCCTGATGCTCCACTCAATAATGAAGACAAAGCAGAAATGGAGGAGATCCAGAGGATCTTCAGCTCAAGAATCAACAAACACATCATGATCCTCATAATGCAGAATTCAGAGCATCAGACAGCAGAACTCAATGAAGAAACACAGTCTGTCATTGAGAGTTTTGGAGGACGACATAATTTCTTTGGTCCCACCACCCAAGTGTCCATGTTGATGGAGAGCATTGAGCGAATGGTGGAAGAAAACAGAGGAGAGTTTTTCTCCACAGAGACATTTCTGGAGGCACAGATGAAAAAACTGATGAAATATGAAGAGATGAAAAAGAAAATTCATTCACTAGAGACACTTTTACTATCACAAGGTAATGACCAGAAAATCATTTTAAATCATAATCAGTGGAGCTAGAAAAAATACCAAAACATTTTTTTATTTTACTTTTAAATTCTACAGCAGTTTTATTATTTAGTATCGTTTTATGAATTTGAATTTGTAACAGAAAAACTGCAACATTCCAAAGTTCAAAAATGTAAAAATGCAAAAATGTAAAAAAAAAAAAAAAAAAAATTCTGATTGTGAAATCCCCAAGGTTAGATCTCAGAAGGGAAGTTAAACAACTCCACAAACAGCATTACCAGCTTTACTTAATAATAACCAGTTTGACTTTATTTCTGCCATTCATCTGCAGATTTTCTTATTGAGATTAACAGAGGTTTAGCTGTTGATGTTTTATTTTGAAAATATTTGGTCATCATTATGGTGATCAGTGTTCCCTTTAGTTGGGCCGTTTGACTCTTGGCTTTTGATGTGAGTTTGTGGTCTTTGTAACAGTAAAAAAATACATAGTTTGTTGCAAAGGAAGCCAGAAACAAAGATGATCAGGTGATATGGTTTTCAGCATTATAAAGTAGAATAAATTCTGTTTTTAATTTTCAGGTTCAAGAGAAAACACAGATGTGAGGATTGTGTTGCTGGGAAAAACTGGAGTTGGGAAAAGTGCAGCTGGAAACACAGTCTTAGGAAGAAACGCATTTACAGCAGAAACATCTCAAGAGTCAGTGACTAAAGAGAGTCAGAGAGAAACATCTGACATCAACGGCCGACACGTTACTGTGATCGACACTCCAGGACTGTTTGATACTGAACTGACTAATGAAGAGATCCAGAGAGAAATCAGCAACTGCATCTCTATGATCCTGCCTGGACCACATGTGTTCATCATTGTGCTCAATTTAGGACAACGATTCACTCGAGAAGAAGCAACATCAGTGAAGATCATCCAAGAGACGTTTGGTGAGAAGTCTTTAATGTTCACCATGGTGCTCTTCACCAGAGGTGATTATCTGAAGGACAAAACCATTGAACAGTGTTTGGGAAAACCTGGATCTCCTCTGATGAATCTGATTGAAGTGTGTGGAAACAGATATCATGTGTTCAACAATAATCAGACTGGAGACCGAACACAGGTGTCTGATCTACTGGAGAAGATAGACAACATGGTGAAAGCAAACGGAGGGAGTTTCTACTCGTGTAAGATGTTCAGACAGATGGAGAGAGAACAACAAGAACAACAGATGAAGATCCTGATGGACAGAGTCAGAGAAAGAGAAGAGGAGATGAACAAACTAGAAGAAGATAAAGAGAGAATGAGAATGGTGATGGAGGAAGAACAACAGAATCATGACAATGAGAGAAAGAGAAGAGAAGAGGAGCTCAAAAGAGAAATACAAGAACAAGAGAAACATCAGAGAGAAATACGAGACGAGATGAGACGAGAACGAGAGACATTTAAACATGAAATAGAGGAAACGAGACAAGAAAAGGAGTACATAAAAACAGAAAAAGACCAATTTCAGAAGGAAATAGAGAGACTGATGAAAAGAATAGATAATGAAAGACAGAATCATGAAACTGAGAGAGAAGAACTGATGAAGAAACATGAAGAAGAGAAAGAGAGAATGAAGATGATGATGGAGGAAGAACAACAGAATCATGATAAAGAGAGAAAGAGAAGAGAAGAGGAACTCAAAAGAGAAATAAGAGAACTAGAGAAACATCAGAGAGAGATACGAGACGAGATGAGACAAGAACGAGAGATATTTAAACATGAAATGGAGGAAATGAGGCAAGAAAAGGAAAATGTGAAGAAAGAAAAAGAAAATCTACAACAGAATCATGATGAAGAGAGAATGAGAAGAGAAGAGGAACTCAAAAGAGAAATAAGAGATCAAGAGAAACATCTAAAAGAGATACGAGACGAGATGAGAAAAGAGCGAGAGACATTTAAACATGAAATAGAGGAAACAAGAAAAGAAAAAGAAAATCTACAGATCAGATATGACACAGAAATAGACAAACTGATCAACAGAATAGAAAATGAAAGACAGAATCATGACAAAGAGAGAAAGAGAAGAGAAGAAGAGTTTAATGCAAGAGTAGAACAATATAAAACACTAATGAAAGAGAAAGAAAAGAGTGAGGAGAAGATGCGTGAGGAAATGAAGAGAGAACGAGAGACATTTAAACATGAAAAGGAGGAAGTGAGGCAAGAAAATGAGAAAATAAAAACAGAAAAAGACCAATTTCAGATGGAAATAGAGACACTGATGAGCAGAATAGAGAATGAAAGACAGAATCATGAAACTGAGAGAAAGAGAAGAGAAGTAGAGTTTAATGAGAGAGAAGACAATTTTAAAATAGAAATGAAAAAGAAAGGAGAACTGATGAAGAAACATGAAGAGAAAGAAAGAATGAAGATGATGATGATGGAGGAAGAACGACATAATCATGATGAAGAGAGAAAGAGAAGTGAAGAAGAACTCAGAGAGGTAGAAGTAAGATATAAAAGAGAAATGAAAGAAAAGGAGAAGCAGATACGAGATGAAATGAAGAGAGAACGAGAGATGTTAAAAAATGAAATGGAGGAAATGAGGCGAGAAAATGAGATTGTGAAGAAAGAAAAAGAAAATCTTCAGATCAGAAATGACACAGAAATAGAGAGAATGATGAAGACAATAGAGAATGAGAAGAAGAAAAGAGAAGAGGAGTTTAATGAGAGAGAAGAACAATATAAAACACAAGAGAAAGAAGGAATGATGAAGAAACGAGAAGAGGAGAAAGAGAGAAATGATGAGGAGAGAAAGAGAAGAGAAGAATATATAGAGAGAGAGGAACGATATAAAAGAGAAATTAAAGAGAAAGAAGAGAGTGAGGAGAAGATGCGTGAGGAGATCAAGAGAGAACGAGAGGAATGGGAGAAACAGAAACTAGAAGAAAAGACGAGGAGAGAAGAAGAGGATGAGAAAAGAAGAGAGAAAGAAGAGAGAGATTGTGATGAATTTAATCAGAGACTGAAAGAAGAGAGAGAGAGAATGGAAAGAGAGAAAGAAGATCTTCAGTCTAAACATGAAGCAGAAGAAAACACATTCAGAGAGAGAGAAGAACGATATAAAACACTGATAAAAGAGAGAGAAGAAAAGGAGAGTAAAATGCTTGAGCAGATGAAACTGGAACGACTGCAGTGGGAAAAACAAAAACAAGATTTAACACATAAAAGAGAAGAAGAGAAGAAAAAAGGAGAACAGAAATCTGAACATCACAAGAAACAAAGTCCAGCTACTGATCACACAAAGAGTAAGTTGAACTTACACTCTAAAAAGAGAATTGGTAAAAAACAACGTGTTGATTGTATTTTGACACGTAGTGTAGATTTTTAACACACAATGTGTGTTAAAATGTAACTCTGGATAGAATAGCACTGGGTGGCAGTTTGTGATTAAACGTTGAACATCGGTCTCCTCGGCTGTGAACCGCTCCTGGCAAATCCGCCATTATAATAGCAATCCGCCATGGAACAAGCGCGCCTGCTCTTAAAGGGAATGTGAGATGACACTCTGATTGGTTTATTTCACATTACGCCCAAATCACACCTATGAATAATGAAGCTACTTCAGAGCAACCCATTTTAGATTTGCGTCGGGCGCAAGAGTCATTTATCCCGCCGGTATAATAGCAACAGCGCCCAAGACCCGCTCACAAAGTGATACTTTGATACTTTGAAGCTTGATACTTGCGTTTCAGATCGTTAAAATAGGGCCCTCACTGTCTTCATCAAAATCACACTTTTCTGAGGAAAAAAATGAGGAGCTTTATCAAGAAGATGATGGAAAACCGAAAGAAAGAGAGAAGTGATGAAGTGTTCAAGGTCTTTTTTTTTTTGGTGTACGTTTTCAGAAATGAGCTTCTAAGATTATGATAACTACAATTCAAATATACAAATACTTCAAAAACATCTAAATAGATTTTAAAACAAACTGTGTAATGTGTTTTTTGTATTTAGTTTCAAGACAATTTTCATTACTCAGTATAGTCACACTTAATGTTCTTAATAGGTTTTTTAGTATTTCCTCAAATGCAGAAATAAGCTATAATTCAATCAAGTGCAATATTGAGTGCCGTGTGTTTTTATAAAGTCCCTCACAGGGACATGCTAGGAAAGTCCCAGCTTGGAGTTTGCAGCAATTAGTCATAAATGAAGTCCATCTCAGATCCTTTTGTCTTTGGACAGACTGAGCAGTGCTTACTCTGGTGCTGGTGTTGAACATTGACCTTGTTGCTTGTGTTCTGGAAAATTATGCAGTGTTGCTTAAGATAAAATAATTAATTGAGAAACAGGGAACAGGGTGTGGACACTTGAAGTGGGAGAAAAAACACAGCATTTACACTTGTATTATATTAAAGATGCATGCAGATTCAAAATAAGAAATTGAATTGTATAGCATGAGTGTTAACATTTTATTTGAAGATCTCTTATTATGTTTTTCAGTGTCAGAAAATGTCTCTGGAAAACAGAAGCTGAACCTGGTGCTGTGTGGAAGTGATGGATCACTTACAGTCTCTGTGTCCAAACTTTTACAAGGGAAAAAGTTAAATCTTTCACATCAGAAGGCGAACAGTAAAGAGTGTGTGAAGAGAGAGGAGATGATACATGGACGTGTGATCAGTCTGGTGGAGCTTCCAGCTGTCAGTCAGCTCTCAGAGGAGGAAGTGATGCGTCAGACTCTCCAGTGTGTGTCTCTCTGTGATCCTGGAGTTCATGTTTTCCTCCTCATTGTTCCTGTTAGTCCACTTAATAATAACAACAAAGCAGAAATAGAGAAGATCCAGAAGATATTTTACTCCAGAAAGCATTTCATGGTGCTCTTCATCTCAGATCTTTCTGTTGAAGATCCAGTGACAGATTTAGTCAAATCCAGCTCAGATTCCCAGAGATTAATCAATCTCTCTGGAGGTCAGTACAGAGTGATGGGGTTAAAGGAACCTGAAAACTCAAGACAGATCCCAGATCTACTGGATTATATAGAGAACATGAAGACTGAACCATATTCACTTCAGACATATGTGAGAGTTCAAGAGAACAGAGGCATACGTGAAACAGAAAAGAAATATATAGAAGAACTGAAGAGATTGGAGAATGAAAATAAAGAATTACAAGCAAGGATTCAATCAGACGGTGAGTTGATGGACCTTCTTGATATGAGGAGACAGTGGGTCTCATTCACTAATAATTGCATGGATTATTTCATATTTGTACACTTCATACGAAAAATCTCTGCCTAATTCTCCACACGTTCGTTCGCACATACATTTGTTCTTAACCTCATTCTGATGTTAGTGAATTTGGAGTATTCGAGATGACCGGCTGCGGGCACGTTTGTCATTTGCATAAAACACGCCCAAACCATCTCCATACAAGAGCTTTCCTTAGAGCCTTTCGTCACTCTCGTCAAACTTGCAGACTTTCTCGCCTGATCCTCGATGGCATACTTGCCAAGTGTGCCATTCTCATCAGTTCTCACAATAAACGCCTTTAATACCCAGATTACAGACCTCTCATTAGCCAGCTGTATATGCTGTACATGAATGTATTAAATATTAAAATAAATTATTTAATAATTTTCTTATATAATTTTATATATGGATTATATAGGCCTAATACAATTAATGCAATATACTTCAATATAATTATAGTCGTGTTAGGATGAAATATAAATTTTTAACATGATTATAAGGCCATACAGAGTAAGTGCTCTTTGTGTACGTGTGGTTTCAGTTGTTCCTATATTTTTCCTAAATTTAGAATACATTTTATTACGAAATTTTTGGTGAATTGTGATTTGTTCTTAAAATTGTTTGTTCATACATTTTACGCACACGTGTGCGCATGCATACTTGGTGAATGAGACGCAGTGTTTCCCACTGAGCCACTGAGCTGCCCTTGATCACAAACATAAGATACAGATACTTGTACACAGCAAAACCCCCAGTGTTTCATAATTTAAAAAAGTTCAGTAATTTACTCTCCCCTTAAACCCTAACCGTCCCGCCGGCGGGACGCCACCCCATGAAAAAAATTCATAATCAAATTACTAAGCAACCACTGAATGATATGATACAAAATAGGTATCATTTTAAAGCTTAGAATCTCAGCTTTTCAATGCACCTATACATTTTATTCAACTCCTAAAAGGTGCTGAGTTATTCCTTTAGAACGGATTATACCGCCGGAGGGCGCCACCTAGCTATGGAAAAAATTAATTGTCATATTTTTCAAAACTACTGCATTGATCAACACAAAATAGGCATCATTTGAAAGATTAGAGTCTAAACTTTACAATGAATGTAGCCATTATGATTATCTCCAAAGTAGTGCTGAGTTATTTGCTGATAAAATGATTTTTTTTTTATATATATAATTTATGAGGAAGGGGAAATTATTATGTACTGCAATGTGTCAAAAACATCATACTGCTCAGATAGTCATGTGTCATATGTCATTTGAAAGGTCTCAATGAGTAGAATACAACAAGCATAATTGTTTCAGGCTTTTACTAAACTTGAGCAAGGTTTTTGTAAAATAAGCCCCTCAAGAGACCCATGGGTAAACCATATATGGATGCTGAATTTTAGACACATTTCCGCTTGTAACTTCATGAAACATGCTCCGATTTGTGGAAAATGACACACCATTATTTACAGCAGATGCTTACAATTAAAATGAGTCCAAACTCAACGTAATCCATCACTCAGAACTAAAGATACTCCTCATGGAGTTATAATACACAAAAAATACACAAACGCACGTAGCCAAGCGAGGTAGCTTAGACTTGGCCTTTTTACTCGTATCTTCATGAAACATACATCGATCATGAAAAATGACACATCGTTATTTACAGCAGGAGCTCACGATTAAGAAGAGCCCAAACTCATCAATCACATCTAAAGATATTCTTCATGGCGTTCTAACACAGAAAATACCAAAGACGCACCTAGCCAAATATATACTCATGAAGCACTCGCGTTTGGTTTTCACTTATAACTTCATGAAGCATGCACATATCGTAGAAAAATGCACAGCATTATTTTCAGCAGACTCTCACGATTAAAAAGAGCCCAAACTCAGCATAATCCATCACTCATATCTAAAGTTATTCCTCGTGGAGTTGTAACACACGAAGCCAAAAATGCGCACATAGATCTTTATTATAGATGTAGCACTTATGTCGCGTTCTAACTCATACCTCAATGAAGCATGCATCAATTGTGGAAAATGGCACATCATTATTTACAGCAGATTGTTAAGATTAAAAAGAGCCCAAACTCACCATAATCCATCACTCAGATCTAAAGATATTCCTTATGGCGTTCTGACACAAAAAAATACCAGTGCCGCCTATGAAGTAGCAATAGCAGTGATGCTATGTTGTTTTGATGTGACGTTTCAGCTCATAACTCAATAAAACATGCATGGATTGTGAACATAACAACATAATCCATTGCTTTGATCACGAGATATTCCTCACGAAGTGATGCATACTTGGCTACAAAACAAGTCTCTCATCCTTCTGGGGAGCAAAGTGTTTTCCAATTTTCCCGGAACCGTCGTTTTCAAATGTGGAATAACACAAAATATGTATCATCTTAAAGCTTAGAATCTCAGCTTTTTAAAGAATCCAACCACTTCAATCAACTCTGAACGAGTGCTGACTAGTCTCTCTAAACCGGAGTGTACCGCCCGCGTGCGCCACCCATGGCGCCACCTAGCTGCGAAAATATTCATTATCATATTTTTCAAAAATATTGCCTTGATTCAAACAAAATTGGTGTCATTTGAAACCTTAGAGTCTGAACTTTACAGTGAATGTAGCCAATTTGAAAAACTCCTAAGTATTGCTGAGTTATTTGCTGATAAATATAAAAAAAAATCATAACCTATAAAATACTTTTTTGTACTATGTACTGCAATGTGTCAAAAACATCATACATCTCATGAAACATTAAAAAAATCGTTGAAAATGGCACTTTGGTTTGGCAGTCATGGCCTAGTGGTTAGGGAGTTGAACTGGTAACCCGAAGGTTGCTGGTTCGATTCCAGAACCGGTGGGAAATGACTGAGGTGCCCTTGAGCAAGGCACCTAACCCCTAATCGCTCCCCGGGCGCCACACAAAGGCTGCCCGCTGCTCTGGGTGTGTGCATCCACGTTTGCAGTGTGTGTGTGTGTTAATTACTCACTACTCTGCTCCTAATGTGTGTGCATTAACTTGGATGGGTTAAATGCAGAGGTCAAATTCCAAGTATGGGTTACCATACTTGGCCGTCACTTTCACTTTCACTTTCACTTTATTTTTTACAGCATATTAATACAATTAAAATGAGCCCAAAATTAACTTTATCTATTGCTTTTATGATAAGATATTCTTCATGGTGAAACACTATCAAAAATGCCCATGAGGGGGCGTCAAGGTCTCAACAAAAAGGCTATCTTTTTTTTTCTTGCTGTAACTTTTGATTACTTTATCCAATCACCACAAAATTTTATCCAGATGCAGCTCATATGTAGAGGGACTTCCCCAAAAAAGAATTTTCCTCCTACCTTATTTCCTTCCTGAGTTATACCATGTCAAATAAGAAAGATATGCATTATCATTATAAAATATATATATATTTTTTGCCTTTTATCAGCATTTTCTCGGCAGCAGAATGTCCAAATGTAATGTAATTTATATTTTCAAAAAATTTGAAAAGTGTTCTTTCAAACGATACCTACCTTTTGACCCTTTTTTTTTTATTGCTTTCCAAATGTGCGAGGACTAAACAACCCAGCCAGCACAGCCATGTGGGGCCCAAATGGGTTTGACCTGGGCTATCTAGATGGGACCCAGACAGTTTTGTCCTCGGTTTCCATGTAGGCCGAGAAGAGAAACACAAGAACTAGGCCTAGGCCTAAACAGCCACTGCCTTGGATGAAATCAACTGAAGATAAAATACATCAAATCTCTCAAGATCTGATTAAACAACTCCACAAACAGCATTATTACTAATAGAATTACTTTACTAAATTATTACTTATTACTAACCAGACTGACTTTATTTATGTCAGACATTGATTACTTATTTGAAAGTAATAGTTTGATTTGATGTTACCATTGTGGCGATCAGTGTGTGCTTTAGTTAGGCTCTTGAGTTTTTAACATTATTTTTTTCTCAGGCAGCTGTATCTGTTTGTTATGGTGAGAACAGCAAGAGAAAATATAATCAGATGCTATAAGCTGATTGATGATAAGAATATAATCATCATATAGTGGCTTAACTCATTGATTATTTGTGAGGTTTATACGGGTAGTATGTTATTCTTTTTGTTTTATTGTTGTGATTCTATAGCAAGAGATCCAGCACAGTTTAATCAGAACAGTTCAATCGGAACATCAAATGATTTTTAAAACACCATTTACACATGTTGGATTCCAGCAACTTCTACTTGCACACAGACATCAAGAATCAGCATATGAATCTCAACAATGGTGACATGCTTCATGCTGCAATGCATTCTGAGTGCATCATACGAAACTTATCCATGGCTCCCAGAATGCATTGCACCATGAAGCATGTCACCATTGTTGAGTTTCATATGCTGATTCTTGATGTCTGTGTGTGAGTAAGATTAGGGGGAGGCCAAAATATGTAAATAGTGTGTTAAAAATAATAGACGTTCTAATTAAATTATATTATTCTCTCGTTGCAGAATCACAACAATAAAACAAAATGAATAACTTAAACCTCACACATAATCAATGAGCTAAGCCACTATATGATGAGTACATTCTTATCATCAATCAGCTTACAGCATCTGACTACATTTTCTCTTGCTGTTCTCGCCATAACAAACAGATACAGCTGCCAGAGAAAAACTAATGTTAAAAAGTCAAGAGCCCGACTAAAGCACACACTGATCGCCACAATGGTAACATCAAATCAAACTATTACTTTCAAATAAATAATCAACATCTTAACCTCTTCTTAATTCTTTTCTGTAGATGTCTGACAGAAATAAAGTCAGTCTGGTTACTAATAAATTAAGTTGGTAATGCTGTTTGTGGAGTTGTTTAATGAGATCTTGAGAGATTTGATGTATTTTATCTTCAGTTGATTTCATCCAAGGTTGTGGCTGGAAGTAGTTCTTGTGTTTCTCTTTCCTTCAGTGATTCTGCTTGTTAACAGCAGGTGTTCATCAATAATGCACTATCATTATTCAATCACTTAATTATCTCATTACCTCCAACACTGATTAAGTGTTACATTAAACAGCCTGTACTGTGCACACTAAGCAGTGTTCATTTCATCTGGGCAAACCCATGTGGGGCCAACATGGAAACCGAGGACAAAACTGTCTGGGTCCCAGTTAGATAGCCCAGGTCAAACCCCTTTGGGCCCCAGGTGACTGTGCTGGCTGGGAAAAAGGCTACCTTTGTTCCAAATGCTGTAACGTTTGAGTACTTAATGCGATCACCACAAAATTTGATGCAGCTCACATTTAGGGGTACTTCCCCAAAAAATTATTTTTCTGCTACCATATTTCCTTCCCAAGTTATTGCATGTCAAACAAGAGAGATATGCAAAATCATAATAAAAATTATGTTTTTTTTTTTTTGTATTTATCAGCAGTTTCTCGGCAGGAGAATATCCAAATGTAATGTAATTTATATTTTCAAAAAATTTGAAAAGAGTTCTATCAAACGATACCTACCTTTTGACTCTCCTTGTTATAGTTTTGAAGTTATGAGTCTTTACTTTTTTGTGTGTCACTCAGACAAAACAACTCCAAAAATGGCCTCAGGGTTTAAGGGGATAATAAATCATCAACATCTAAAGCTCTGTTAATTCTCAAAAAAAACTGTAGATGAATGACAGAAATAAAGTAAATCTGGTTAGCATATACTTTCAAATCCGATGACGATCAGCTGAGCTTTGTTGCGCGCAAGCAGCGTGAGCATCACTGATGCATGACTGCAGAGGAATAGCGGCAGTTTCGTGACACAATAAAACTTTTCTCTTCTTCTTCATATTATTATTGTTGTTGTTGTTTAAGGTTTAAATTAATCAATAAAATAGGCCTATACTAAATAAAAGTAAGCCTATGTATACTGAATCAAACTTAGGCTTAGTATAATAATAATAATAGGATAGGTGGACGATGACGCAATTTTCTTCTAGAAACAAACTTTGTTGTATTATTTTCATGTTATCACTGTGAAGCTGCTTTGAAACAATCTGTATTGTAAAAAGTGCAATATAAATAACCCAGCCAGCAATGACATATGGGGCCCAGATGAGGGCTTCATGGGCGGCAAATGTGGGCCCCATTATGGGCTTGCACCCGGGATCCACATTGGGGCAAGCCGTGGAAGCCCAGACGTACTAAATTGTACAAGTTACAATTGTAACTCAATACATTTCAAGTCACGCTAGTCACCATGGTGACTTGACTTGAATAATAATCGTATTCTGGCCTCACAGAACCATTGGGTTCCTCCAGAAGCTGGCTTTAACATAAGAGATCTTCCAGGAACCACTTAAATGTTAAAAGATCTTACAATAACCCTTTTATAGAATTCTGGTTCCTCTAATTTCCCCCAAAGCACTTCGAGGTCTCATGGTAATGAAAAGGTGACTCCAGAACCTCTGAACTGAATACAAAGTGCTTAAAGGATCATATAAGTTCCAGCAAGAACCTCAAGATTGTCAATGCTCCTCCAGTAACCCTACTAGGAGAAAGAGCTTTGAGGCACCTAAATTACATTTTGAAGTTCCTTGAGTATCCGATATTTGAGGCACCTTTAGTTTTTACAGTGTATACACTGAAAAAAATGATTTGTTGAATTTAATAATTTTTTTATGGTAGGCTAAGTGGTTGCACACAATAGATTTTAGCTACATTTAAACAAATGCATTAAGTTGAACTTAATCAATTTTAGTTCATCTTAATGCATTTGTTTAAATGTAGCTAAAATCAATTGTGTGCAACCACTTACCATATTTTTTTTTTTAATTAAATTCAACGAATAATTTTTTTCAGTGTAGGCTTCATTAGCCTACTATAATATTGAAGGTAACAAATAACTGATTTGTATACAAACACTTAAAATGCACTTTTATTTATTTTTATAATAATAAAGTTATATGAAATTATATAAAAATTTAAATGGTGGCTGTCATAAAAAACTTTACAGATTTATTCAAACATGCATTAAATATTGAAGAACATTAAAAATTGTAATGAATATGTTATATGGTGCATATATTTAACAAAATTCTCCTCTAGAGTTAACTTTTCTAGCTGACTAACGAGTTTATGGTCACTGGATATGTTTTTTTCTGAGGTAAATGTGACCTTACATGACATTGTTTACTAACATCTTTCCACGGTTGAAACAGTGATTGAGCGATTCCATGTGACATGATACGGACTCGATAAGTTGTACTCTATCTTTTAACACACTTTCAGATGCTCATTCATCTTTATTTCGTGCGGTAACTGGTATTAAGGCGGAAGAGAAGATCACATGTGCTCCGCGCTGCTGCTTCTCTTGAGCTCACGCCACAGCGCCAAAACGGTAATTATGTTTTTGAATTTCGTAAGAAAATGGACATAATTTGAAATCTGAGACTTTGTTTCATATCAATAATAATAAAAAAGTACAAAGATCATTGCGATTTATTGGATGGAATGCGTGCAACAATGTTCCATTCATTCATCAACTGAAAACAGGATGACTAATCGATTCTTGGGATTTAAGAATCAATATCGTTTCATAAATATGAGAATCGAATAAAATCGAGAAATCCCTACCGATTACCATAATGGAGACCAAACATTTTCAATAAAACATCGACATCTAAACCTCTGTTGACTCTCAAAAATAACTTCTGCTGAGATCTTGACAGATTTATTATCATCTTTTATTTGCTGTTGATTTCAGGCATAAGTCAGTTGTAGTTTGTTGTGTTTCATTTTCTGAGAGTGCAAGTATGAGAATGAACCAACATCACATTGTAACATTGATTCAATGCCATTACCATTGATTTTTGGATTAAAAAAAAACAAACAAAAAAACATTAATTGGAGGTGCAAAAGTGATGTTGATTCAATGCAGTTAAAGGGTTAGTTCACCCAAAAATGAAAATTATGTCAGTAATTACTCACCCTCATGTTGCTCCAACCCCGTAAGACCTTCGTTCATCTTCGGAACACAAATTAAGATATTTTTGATGAAATCTGAGTGCTGGATCACTTCTCCATAGGCTTCTAAGGGACTGAAACTTGCTGGCCCAGAAAAGTTATTAAAGAGATCGTTAATATAGTCCAACTGACTCCAGTGGCTCAATCTTAAGTTTATCAAGCGACGAGAATACTTTTTGTGCGCTATAACAAACAAAAATAACGACTTTATTCCACTTTTCATTTCCTTCTCTCTGGGCGTCGAGTCTTTTCGCGTAGTGTTTAAGCGTAGCGCGTCTGTGTTGCACGTCACCACGTAGGCTCATTATTGGCCGACGCTGGTCATGTGTGTGATACGTGGTGACGTGCAACAGACGCGCTACGCAAAAACAGAGAGAAGGAAATGTTATTTTTGTTTGTTTTTGCGCACAAAAAGTATTCTCGTCGCTTGATAAACTTAAGATTAAGCCACTGTAGTCACTTGGACTATATTAACGATTTCTTTAATAACCTTTTCATTTTTAATAATTCATTTTTACCACCCATGCGCACCACCATAATGCGCATTATGTGCACCCCTGATTATATTAATACATGAATTCTTGCATGATTTCAGGTGCTGAAAATGAAGCAGATGATCAGGAGTGTCTGAGGATTGTTCTGATCGGGAGGACAGGAAGTGGAAAGAGTGCAACAGGAAACACTATTCTGGGAAGAGAAGAGTTTGTGAGTGAATTAAACACAGATTCAGTGACGACTGTGTGTGAGAAGAGAGTTGGTGAAGTTGATGGTCAATCAGTAGCTGTTGTTGATACTCCAGGACTCTTTGACACGACACTGTCAAATGATCACGTGGTGGAAGAAATAATGAAATGTGTTTCTCTGTCATCACCTGGACCTCATGTGTTCATCATTGTGTTGAGTTTGGGCAGATTCACCAAAGAGGAAACAGACACTATGGATCTGATAAAGAAGATCTTTGGTCATAAATCTGCTCAGTTTAGCATCGTTCTGTTCACAAGAGGAGACGAACTGAAGGGTAAATCTATACAAGATTATGTGAAGAGAAGTAACTCTGCTGAACTGAAGAAACTGATCAGAGATTGTGGAAACAGATTCCTGGCTTTCAATAACAATGAAAAACGAGACAAAACTCAAGTAACTCAACTGTTGAACATGATAAAAGAAGTGAAAAATAGTAATGAGGGTCGATACTTCACTAACAGCATGTTTGAGGAGGCAGATATGTCCATTAAAAAGAGAATGGAGGAAATAATGAAAGAGAGAGAGAGAGAAATTCAGAAACAGAGAGAAGAGTTACAAGCCAAATATGAGATGGACATGGAAAATATGATGAAGAGGCTCGAGGAACAGAAACAAAGAGCAGACGAAGAGAGAAAGAAAATGGAAAATCAAATCAGAGAAAAAGAGGAAAAACTGAGAAGGGAGTTTAAAGAGAAAGAAAAAAAAGAACAGAAGAATCGAGATATTGAAACCCACAGACGATCAGAAGAGGAAAAATGGAAAAGAGCTGAATATCATCGAAATATAGAAGAGATGAAGAGAGAGATAGAAAATCAGAGATCACAGTATAAAAAACATCAAAAAGAAAGAGAAGAAGAAGATAGAAAGAGAGAAGAGAAATACAGACAAGATCAAGAAAAGATGAAAAATGAACAAGAACTAATTATAGCAAAATTAAAGATGAAACAACAAGAAGAAATAAAAAAGAGAGATTCGGAGGAGAAAATGAGGATTGAACAAGAAGAGGAAGAAAGACAGAGATGGGAGAGAGAAATAAAAGAGGCTGAAAATGACAGAAAAGAGACTCAAGAGGAAATTAAACGACAGCAGAGAGAATGGGAGGATGAAAAGAAACGTCAGATGAGAGAACGAGAGGAAAATGAAAGAAAGAAAAAAGAGAGACACGATGAACAGCTGAAGGTTAAACAAGAAGAACTGGAGAAAGCAAGAACGGGATTTGAAAGAGAGCGAGAGAAAGAAAAACAGAAGATAGAGCAGGACAGACAGAAACAGAGAAGAGAAAGAGAAGAAAAAGAGAGAGAATATGAGGAAAAGAGACAGCAAACAAAAATACATTATGAAAGACTGGAGCAACAGAGAAAAGAGGAGTGGGAGAGAAAAAAACGAGCAGATGATGAGAGACGAGAAGAAGAGAGAAAGAGAGGGGAGAAAATGATTGAAGATCTGAAACAAGAACAAGAAGAAGAGTTCAAGAAAAGAGAAACAGAGAGAAAAAAAAGAGAAGAAAAAGAGAGAGATGACATGAAACAGAAATATGAAACGGATATAAAAATAATAAAGAAGAAACATGAAGATGAAGCCAGAAAACAAGCAGAAGAAACAAATAATTTAAAAGAGAGAAAAGAAGAGCTCCAAAATATGCTGGAAGACCATCAGAAGCAACATGCAATTCTGGAAAAAATCTATCAACTCATGGGACTCCAGAAAGGGGTAATAGCGCAATTCTATGATTTCCTAAAAGGGAAAAAAGTTGAAAATCTCCATGAACGCCTGCAAGTTACGGAAGGAGATGAATTAAAAGAGCTACAAGAAGAAGTTGAAAAACTTTGGAAGGAATCAAAAAAATCAAAATGTGTCATTATGTGATTTTCACATGACAGCTCAAATAATAATTAGGTCGCTTATTCATAACAAAGGCATGATGACGCTGTGGATGAGTGTGGATTCATGGGAGTTGTCATCTTAACCTACACAGCCAATATACACTCACCTAAAGGATTATTAGGAACACCTGTTTAATTTCTCATTAATGCAATTATCTAATCAACCAATCACATGGCAGTTGCTTCAATGCATTTAGGGGTGTGGTCCTGGTCAAGACAATCTCCTGAACTCCAAACTGAATGTCAGAATGGGAAAGAAAGGTGATTTAAGCAATTTTGAGCGTGGCATGGTTGTTGGTGCCAGACGGGCCGGTCTGAGTATTTCACAATCTGCTCAGTTACTGGGATTTTCACTCACAACCATTTCTAGGGTTTACAAAGAATGGCGTGAAAAGGGAAAAACATCCAGTATGCGGCAGTCCTGTGGGCGAAAATGCCTTGTTGATGCTAGAGGTCAGAGGAGAATGGGCCGACTGATTCAAGCTGATAGAAGAGCAACTTTGACTGAAATAACCACTCGTTACAACCGAGGTATGCAGCAAAGCATTTGTGAAGCCACAACACGCACAACCTTGAGGCGGATGGGCTACAACAGCAGAAGACTCCACCGGGTACCACTCATCTCCACTACAAATAGGAAAAAGAGGCTACAATTTGCACGAGCTCACCAAAATTGGACAGTTGAAGACTGGAAAAATGTTGCCTGGTCTGATGAGTCTCGATTTCTGTTGAGACATTCAGATGGTAGAGTCAGAATTTGGCGTAAACAGAATGAGAACATGGATCCATCATGCCTTGTTACCACTGTGCAGGTTGGTGGTGGTGGTGTAATGGTGTGGGGGATGTTTTCTTGGCACACTTTAGGCCCATTAGTATGGAAGCATATGGGTAGCAATATTCAATTTGAAATGTAATATGCAAAATGACAATGCAATATGTAAAATGGCAATGCATTTCTGTAATTAAATTTTAATTTTCACATCATTTGTGCAACGTTTGGTGCAAAATGAAAATGAAAATTAAATTATAAAATTTACATTTGCCATTTCATACACTAGTTTTAATGTAAATTGAATACATATTTTAATGCTTTATAAGTTGCAAAATTAAAATTTAAATGTATTACAGAAATGATTAGATATGTTTAACATGTTCAAGCAAAAACTGTAGCAAAATTGTAATTTAAATGTTATTTTTTCTTAATTGCATTTCGTTGTTTAAAATATTAGACACTGAATTCTTGACGATGACGTCACCAGCCCTCGACCTGCTCCACATTCACCCAAAAAAGGCAACACTGAAAAAAATTATACTTTGGATTAACTTAAAAAAATTGATGTAATTTGTTAAAGCTAATTTTTTTAGATTTTCTCAAATTGTATTTATGATTTAGTTAAACCCATACATTTTGATTTAATGTCAAACCAAATTTTAAATTTTTTCCAACTCAACTCAACTCAACTCAAGAGTGTTAAAGTTAATGAGATAATTAAGTGATTAATTGAGTGATGATTGACTATTATTGAAGACACCTGATGTTAACAAGCAGAATCACTGAAGGAGAAAATCACAAATTGTAAGTTACCATTATGGTGATGGGTGTTTGCTTTAGTTGGGCTCTTGCCCCTTATATGTTTACTTTATGTTTTGCTTGTCTGCTGTTATTGATTTATAACAGTCAGATGCACAAAGAGTCAATGTGATCTGATGGTGTTGGTTATGTTTTGACATAATCTTGTGATCCAAAAAATGAAACTTATTGAGATAGTTTGGTTTAACTTGTTAATTACAGCAGCTCTGTGCTCTCTCACAGCATATGATTTTCAATATTTTTCATATAGCCTAATCAAAAATATTTAATTAATATTGTTCTGATCAAAAGACTTTCAATTGAATTTATTTAGAAACACAGACATCAATAATCAGCCTGTGAATCTCAACAATGGTGACAATAATAAAGCATGTTGCAGTGGCTGCCACCAATCACAACTCATTAATGGCTCCCATCTTGCATTGCGGTATGAATAAATTATGATCTGAATTGTCTATGTAATTTACTTTTCCTAATTGAATATTCTGCTCGTCACCATTGTTGAGATGCATAGACTGAATCTTGATGTCTGTGTGTGCCTAAAAGAAAGATTTGTTTTGTTTTTCAAAACAACTTTAAGAAATCCTTTGTATATTATCTAAAATTCTGGATATTTATGCAGATTCACAGTTATTCTATAATCAACAACATAAATCTACGTCAAATAAGGGTCTTAATGAGTTCAGTGATCAAATTCAAAGGATGATAGTCATAATATAAACAACACCATCAGATCACTTTTTTTCTTTGTTCATCTGGCAGTTAAAACTCAGATACATCAGCCATACAAAATTTAAAGTAAACGTAGAAGGGTCAAGAGCCCAACTAAAGCAAACACCCATCACCATAATGGTAACTTACAATTTGTGATTTTCTCCTTCAGTGATTCTGCTTGTTGTTAACATCAGGTGTCTTCAATAATGTTCAATCATCACTCAATTAATCACTTAATTATCTCATTAACTTTAACACTCTTGATTGTTAATTTAACACTGGAGTTTTTGCTGTGTACTTTGGGTTAAGGTAAAACGTTGAGTTGGAAAAAATTAAAATTTTGGTTTGACATTAAATCAAAATTTATGGTTTTAACTAAATCATAAATACAATTTGAGAAAATCTAAAAAAAATTAGCTGTAACAAAATTACATCAATTGTTTTAAGTTAATCCAAAGTATCATTTTTTTCAGTGATAGAGGGCATAACACTTACTTTGAGGCAAAGTGAAACCAGAAGGTATAAACTGAAAATCACAATTTTCCATTGGACCAATGTAAATATATACTTTGAATGAATTGCACTGATGTTTCATGAATTTGACCCGTCAGATTCCGTGACCCTGTGTATAAATACCTTAAATATGCTTTATAAAATAGAAAGGGGATTCACATGTCTGCCTCATATTTTATGATTATACAGCTGCAAACAGAGATGGTCACACACATCACATTCATCACTTTATTGAACATTACAGTCCGTTATTAAAGAGCGGTCACGTTTTTCGGTAGCTATTAATACCGAATACCAATGGAGCTTTGTCATATTATGTGATCACAGAGTAATAGGCCTATGCATTTGTATGGAAAAACTATAGGATCTCCAACATTATTGGGTATTAAAGTTAACAGTAATAAGAATAAAGATAAGCATGTATTAGACCAGTGGTTCCCAAACCTATCCTGAAGGCCCCCCAACACTGCACGTTTTCTTTGTCTCCCTAATCAAACACACCTGATTCAACTCATCAGCTCATTATCACATGGGTTAATTGAGCTGATGAGTTGAATCAGGTGTGTTTGATTAGGGAGACAAAGAAAACGTGCAGTGTTGGGGGGCCTTCAGGACAGGTTTGGGAACCACTGTATTAGACAATGAGAATATTTTATACAAAATGAAACCATCAACACAGTCCAGCATCAGACAACAGCAGCTCAGCATATGTTGACGCCTGATAAGGCAGAACATTCTCCCAGACCCAGACGGTCCAACATCGTACTGGTTCTATCACCTGCAGACGCGTAATAATCTTCAGAAACACTACCATTTCTCTGTCCACGCTCCACTTCATCTGCTATAGTGAATGTTACACTCGTATCAGATCTGCCGCCGTGTTTCCTTCCAACACCTCAAAATACGCACCTTAGCTTATGTTTACCTGTTGCCGAGCAACGCAGTTGATTGACAGGGCGGGGCGGGCACGTGATCGGCTCAGAATGCATTTTCAAATTGCACATTGAATTTTGCTACATTCATTGCGGGACACTTAATGGAAATGCAATCGCAAGTGTCTTAACTGTGAGTGTAAATGCAATTAAGAAACAATAACATTTAAATTACAATTTTGCTACAGCTCTTGCTTGAACATGTTAAACATATCTAATCGTTTATGTAATACATTTTAATTTAAATTTTGCAACTTATAAAGCATTAAAATATGTATTCAATTTGCATATTAAAACTAGTGTATGAAATGGCAAATGTAAATTATATAATTGAATTTTCATTTTCATTTTGCTCCAAATGTTGCACAAATGTATTGGAAAATTTTAATTTAAATATAAAGAAATGCATTGCCATTTTACATATTGCATTGTCATTTTGCATATTACATTTCAAATTGAAATTTGCTAGTGCTACCCATATGCTTCCATACCTTAGTGCCAATTGGGCATCGTTTAAATGCCACGGCCTACCTGAGCATTGTTTCTGACCATGTCCATCCCTTTATGACCACCATGCACCCATCCTCTGATGGCTACTTCCAGCAGGATAATGCACCATGTCACAAAGCTTGAATCCTTTCAAATTGGTTTCTTGAACATGACAATGAGTTCACTGTACTAAAATGGCCCCCACAGTCACCAGATCTCAACCCAATAGAGCATATTTGGGATGTGGTGGAACGGGAGCTTCGTGCCCTGGATGTGCATTCCACAAATCTCCATCAACTGCAAGATGCTATCCTATCAATATGGGCCAACATTTCTAAAGAATGCTTTCAGCACCTTGTTGAATCAATGCCACGTAGAATTAAGGCAGTTCTGAAGGCGAAAGGGGGTCAAACACAGTATTAGTATGGTGTTCCTAATAATCCTTTAGGTGAGTGTATGTTTCTATCATGACAACTCTCTGGAAATTTTAGCATGGTAATAGATATATGTAATTTGACAATGTTAATGTATTTGGTCTTGCTGGAATGGACATAACAGTGATTAGTGTTTCCATTAGTTGGGCTCTTAACTCTTGTTATATCTATTGTCTTTATTGGCCGCTGTGACAGTGTGTGTTTGTCAAACGCATTTGCAGCAAAGGAAGCTGAAGATATTAAGTTTTATTGAGAATTAACCAGCTTCACTTCGGCTTCACTAACCAGACTGACTTTATTTCTGTAAGACGTCTACAAAAATTTTTTTATTGAGAATTAAAGGAGACATATCATGCTTTTAAATCGTTCCTTTTTACATATAAATCATACATTTGTAGTCTATATAAAGCGGAACTGCAATGCTTGGGTCTGAATTCCTCATTATTATAGCTCCACAGGCCCCTTTTCTACCCCTTTTCTGATGTGCGTCTGAGAGCAACTTGTTTTGGTGTGGTCTCTTTAAATGCAAATGAGACACGTCATACCCCGCCCCTCTCCAGGTTGTAGAGGTGACACTCGGTTCAACTCCACCACATTCGGCCATTTTTGTAGTTTGATAGCAGAGATACGATTATCTAGCGGCACAGAAACTTTTGGACATCCAAGATTTGTGTCAACACAGAAAACATTTCATCATTGGATAGTTTTTTTTTCGTTTTATTAAAGTGTTGTTTTATGTCAGCTTAATGCCCGGAACACTTTTCAGAAAAGATAAAGCAACTTATTTAGCACAATTCACACGGTAATTCAGGAAAAAAATCTCCGAATGCTCCACATAAAACTTTGGTCTTCCGACCTTTTACCACCGTGTCGATTTATTTTGATTAATATGTACGAGGGAGAGAGAGCAAGACAGCGCCTAGTTTGGAGACGGTGAAGTCTTGTTTACACTTTCACCTGGCTCGAAAGAGAGAGAGTGCGCGCGCGCGCGACCGGGTCTCTCTCTGCTCGTTCTTTCAGTTAAACATGTGCCCTGTCACAAGCGCGGCAGTTCATCTACATTACTCACCGATCAAATAAGACTTTGGCGGGACAAAAAAATCGCTTTAGGCTATGTTCACACTTAGCGTCTTTTTTCAAACTGCCAGCGTCTGTTCTACATTATAACCCTATGGAGTAAACCGTTTTTTCAAAAAAGTCCTGAGCGCTTTTTTAGACGCCACCGCCGGCGTCTTTTTCTGCAGCTCAGAGCGTCTTTTTAAGTTGAAAAAAGTTCAACTTTTCTGAAAAGAACGCCCTACGTCAAGCGCCTTTTTGACAGCTGACCAATGACAAGCGAGTAGTGTTGAAGATTTTATTATTTAGAAAATAAGTAATTTAACTGTTTTTTGTACACTATTATTTCCTTTCTGTCTGTGTATGTCTTTGGGTGACTTTGGAACCTGAGAGCTGTGTGGTTACAGCAGAGAATTCTATTTCAGTAATGTCACATGGTACAAACTATTTCTCAAAATACCTATAGAATGTATTACCATATTTGGGAGAAGGAGAAGGTATATACGTTTGCTGGACAATCTTTCTGGAGGGGCTCTTTCTGCGGAGAGTCTCTCGGCTTTGTTTGTTAATAAAGTCTAATATTTCTGGTATCAAAAATCTCTGAAGTCGTTTCCCTGAAAGGAAAGAATTAAACCACAACAAATGGCGACCCCGGCAGGACTTGGCTTAGGAGCTGAAGAAGCCACGAAGGGCTCGCTGGTGACTTACACAGACAACAGTGGCCGCTGTACTTTGAGGTGAGCAGTTTTGCTTTTGAATAAGGTATGTGTTAGTCACCAGTGGCCCGGATGTGGTAAGAAAAAGCTTCTCCAAATTTAAAGAACTTAAAAAGTGATTTTTGATATCAGAAATAATTGCATGCATTGTCTTTGTAAATGTCAAGTAGTGGGGGAGCTCCCGATAGTGTTTGCTAGTACTTGTTTAATCCTGAGTGGATTCTATAACTACTGGGGATGCTGATTTAGCGCTAAGAGTTTTGACGTACGTACGTAAAGTTCTGTGTTTGTTCAATCAAGAGGGCCTTGAAGGATGATGAGCAAAAAGCATGCACACAAAGTGTTTGAGTTTATTGATAAGGATATCAATTATTGATTTGTGGGTTCTTGTAAGTGGGCCTTGATGGATACAAGAATAGCATGAACACAGAAGAAGTTTTGTCTTACTTGTCAAGTGGGCCTTGATGGATGACAAGCGTACTGATATAAGGATATCAGTTATTTATGTTTTATACCTGTAAGTGGGCATTGATTGATACAGGTGTAGTTTAGCTTATATAGATGGTTGATCTGCAGACATTTGTAAGAGGGCCTTGAAGGATACAAATGAGCATGATTGCAGATTAAGTCAATTTCCGGGTACCTTATTACTCTAATAAGAGTTTGCTCAGGGGAATTAAGATCATATGTGACTCTGTTGTGTTGAGGAAGTGAATCACAGAGGTTTATGGAATAGGATAGTTAAAAGTGTAATATTTTAATGTATTGTTCAGATCTGACAGAGTAGAGAAAGAAAAAAAAAAAAAAAGTGTGTGAGATCATGTTGGTGTGCCTGTAGGATCCTGTGACTGTGCCTGTGGTTGAAAATAAGTGACCTCTGACTAGGGCTGGGCGATTTAAATCGCGATATTGTTATGCGCATCTCGTCAGTAAAGCCGGTTCCTTGATTAGTAGTGAATCACCATCACCTGCTTTCAGATGGAGCGGCATTTAGGGCTGATGAGATAATTAAGTGATTAATTTAGTGATGATTGAGCATTATTGAAGACACCTGATGTTAACAAGCAGAATCACTGAAGGAGAAAATCACAAATTGTAAGTTACCATTAAGGTGATGGGTGTTTGCTTTATTTGGGCTCTAGACCATTATATATTTACTTTAATATTTACTGTTGTTTGTTTGCTGTTATTGATTTATAACAGTTAAATGAACAAAGTAAAATGTTATCTTATAGTGTTGGTTATGTTTTGACATAATCATGCTGTGATCTGAAAAAGGAAACTTATTGAGGTAGTTTGGTTTAACTTGTTAGCAGCAGTTTTGTGATTCTTCAGCCTATATTATCAGTACTTTACTTATAATTCAAAATATTTAATAAACATTGTTCTGATCAAAAGACATTCAGACAAATTCATTTGAAACACAGACATCAATAATCAGCCTGTGAATCTCAACAATGGTGACAATAATAAAGCATGTTGCAGTGGCTGCCATCAATCACAACTCATTAATGGCTCCCATCATGCATTGCGGTATGAATAAATTATGATCTGAATTGTCTATGTAATTTACTTTTCCTAATTGAATATTCTGCTCCTCACCATTGTTGAGATGCATAGACTGAATCTTGAAATCTGTGTGTGCCTAAAAATTTTTTTTTTAAAACAACTTTTAAGAAATCCTTTATATTATATCAACAATTCTGGCCATTTATGCAGATTCACAGTTATGCTGTAACCAACAACATAAATCGAAGTCAGAAAGAAGGATTTTAATGAGTTCAGTGATCAAGTTCAAATGATGATTATCATATTATAACCAACACCATCAGATCACTTTTTTTCTTTGTTCATCTGGCAGTTATAACTCAGATACCTCAGACAAACAAAATCTAAAGTTAATAATAAATGGGTCAAGAGTCCAACTAAAGCAACCATTGATCGTCATAACGGTGGCTTACAATTTGAGATTTTCTCCTTCAGTGATTCTGCTTGTTAATATCAGGTGTCTTCAATAATGTTCAATCATCACTAAATTAATCACTTAGTTATCTCATTAACTTAAACATTTTTGAGTGTGGACTCATACACTCCCAGGAGTGTTAATTTAACACTGGAGTTTTTGCTGTGTACAAAGAGCCGTAGTTAACTGACAAGCTGAGCCATATCGCATTAAATATCGCTGGCGATACGTCCGCGATATTAATGCGATTTGGCTCAGCTTGTCAGTTAACTACGGCTCTTTGTAGTAAATGCCGCTCCATCTGAAAGCAGGTGATGGCGATTTACTACTAATCAAGGAACCGGCTTTACTGACGAGATGCGCATAACAATATCGCGATTTAAATCGCCCAGCCCTACCTCTGACCCTGGTTGCTTGAAGGGACAGAGAATGTGTGAATGAAGGGATGTTAAATGGTGTGTATTAAGAAAGAAAAGTAAGGGAAAACAATTGTTCCAAGATATTAACTATAAAGAATATTGTATAAAATAAGTTAAAATAATAAGATATATGTTTAATCAATAAATGTAATGATATATTAATAGATGAATACAAATAAGATTGCACGTGCTTAATATATTATATATTATATCTGAAGACGTCTAAAATTTGTATCTCATTATCCCTGAAGACAGAGTGGAAAAAGTATTCCATTGCAGATTAATAAGTTTGTGTTCAGAGAAAAATAACTGGTGCAGTGCTGAAGGTTAACAAGATTGAGTGACCAAGTTTCAAAAGTCATGAATACGTTCAGAAGTTGATGAGAGTAAATAAATAAGAGGAATTCCTTGATGTTTGTGAGAAACATACTAGATTATTGTGAACACTGCATGCAAATATAGAAGAAAGATTGAAGTCTAATTTTATGATAGGGGAAATTATTCAATTGTATTATTCTCAGATCATCAGAGTTATTGCTGATATAGAAAAACAGAACTAGATTGCTTTTTCCTGCAATGAAGAACTGCTTTACTAATAGAATTGGGGAAATGCTATTGTCAACCAGTGAGATTTTATATAAAAAGAAATAGTGAAAAGATGCAGGTTAAAAAGTGGAATGTGATAAAGAACTAATAGCTTATATGTGAAAGTTCAATTTGATTCATGCAGATCTCTGAGTGTTCAAATTGCAGATGGCTTCAGTGTCCGGTGGAAGCAACAAGAGGGCAAAGGGCAAAGACGCGAATGCAGAGAGAAGAAGAGAGAAGTGGGTGAGGGGTTCTCAGCTCCCCTCCTGAAGTTGACCAATCAAAAAGACTCAGAAAGACTGAATTAATATGGGAAAAGGTGAAACTTTCACTTGAGACTTTTCCTGAGGACAAAGAGAAATACTGAGATGCAAAACTGGCAGGATCGATAAAAAGCCCAAACTAAGAAGAGGCAGAGAAACAACAGAGCCTATTCTCCACTCTGCAATGGCCTTTGAGTGACGGCTGGCAAAACATGCAGAGCGACAGCCAAGCTAAAAACAGCAGAACAGACCCTTACGACACGACAGGTGTGACAAAACTTATGAACACTCTAGAGACTGCTTCAAATTTGGTTAATTATTATATTAACGTTATTCATTCTGATTATTCACTGGTCTCATAGCAATTCTTTATATTCTCTGCTAAACTAACCCTCTCTGCTTTTTCAGTAGGTACAAGTCCAGCTCTATAAGAAAAAGAAAATACAGAGAAGTGGGTGCTCAGCTCACCAAATAGTTAAAACTGAGGCTGGATTTGGTATAGTGAGGGCTATTATATTAGACATATAGGGCTAAAAAGCCTGATAGAATTATTCTAGGGCAAAGAAAAAACACAAAATGTCAAAGAATTATTAATTTTGTTTGCAAAACCATGATACTGGTCACTCCATCTTGTTTTAATAATTTTCTAGAGATAGATTGGAGAAGGAAAAATAACTCCAAAAGTCCAAAAAATTATGAAATCAAAAATGATGTCGAGACTGGGATAATGAGATGGAAATGTTATTGGCCATGGATACAAGATTAGGTAGAGATCTCCAATTTTCCAAGATTAGGTAGAGATCTCCAATTTTCCAAGATTAGGTAGAGATCTCCAATTTTCTTCTTAAAGCAGCTCATGAGCAAAAATAAAAAGAATATGAAAAAGTAGACCAAACAAATGAAAGACAAAATGCATTTGAGAAATTACAATTGGCTGTCTTACTCTCAACTGCACCATACTAAGGCCTATTATTCTGAAATATTTAATCTATTAGAGTTTGAAAAAAGAAAAAAGGGTTTATAACAACGGTGTTAAACTAAACATTAAGATCACTGACACTTCTGAATAGTGTTTGCGTAGCTGTGTGTGACGTTGTCCGTCAGACCTTTGGAATTCCACAGCTAAATTTACAAGATCCGCATATAAAGCACAACCTGAGGAAGAAGAATGTGTGATGGCCAATGAGTGACTGAGTATGAATGAGTGAGAGATGGTGTACACCAAGGCAAATCCGTTATTTTGCCTACAGCTGTATCTAAATTTGATATGTGGGCCCACAGGGCATATTCTGCCCAATAATGACCATGGATGGATTTGGTTAATTTCCTGGTCGAAACTGTAGTGACAATAGAAAAGAAAAAAGAAAACAGTAGCCTACTGCATTTTGCGCAGCGCCTAACACATCTGACTTTCCTTTCAGAATTGAAGGAGCATAACACATCTGATTTTCTTTTCAGCATATCATGAAGGAGCTGACGTTTTGTCAAAAGTATGAAATATTGTTGTGTAACTTTTGTCTTTTAGTAAAGTGGGTTGAGTGTTGTCTAAGATGCCTGATAACTAGTATGCTGATAGTGGGACTCAAAACAATGAGATAACTGAGCTGAATTGACTAATTGTAAAAAGTAATATAGGGGTTAAGACCCCCAGAAGGGGACAGAACACCAGTCAGCTCACATGATCATTTTACAGGTGACAGCAAGAAGGACAATGGGCCAGATGAGCAGATGATTTAATATGTTGTTGTCACTAACTGAACTAACAGAAATAATGAAGGTTTCATTCACAGATGAGAACAGTTCAGTTCCAGGAAGGTTACTAAGACGATTCAGACAAAAAGAACCAGTGACTGCTTTGTCATCTCAGAAGAGCATTGATCAGCAAACTGACATTTGAGTCCATGCCTCTCAATTTAAAATACACCAAACGACTCCAGTAACCCCCCACAACAGGAAGTGAGGGATCAAGGTCTTGTGCTAGTAACAGCCTCCCTCGCCGTCGAAGGAAAGCCCATTGCAACGGCTCGTAAAGAGTCACCCTGGTGAAACTGAATGATCAACATGAATGCAAAAAGAAGACAAACGACAAGAAAAACTTTAAATGAAAATTTGCAGAATGTGGAAAGCTCACGAAAAGTTGTGCAAAGAAAAGAGAATCAACAGAGATGAGTACAAGTTCAAAGTCTACTTCAACCAAACTTTATTTAAAGGTAATGTTAAAGCCCTTGAATATACTAGTAGCAACTTAATAATAACCCCACCAGAAGGAAAAATATTGAATTAAAGAATATATCAAAAACAACGTAGAAAAGAAATTATAAATGATTTAAAAAGAAACAAAATAATGAATAAGCGACTAATTCAAGTAATTGTCATAGCATAGTGAGAATTAAGACAAGTCATGAAGGAAAATACAACTAGAACTAAATGACATTTAAAAAAAAAAAAAAGATCATAAATGGTGGGCCTACTCGAATGTAATTTGTCAATACAGGAGTATAAGTAATTAATTTAAGGCTACAGTTGAAAATTAAAGAAAATATTAACACTGGCTATTAACAAATATTTGATTTCAATTTAAGTTATAAGATTATGATTTGATTCAATATGCTATTGACTAATTTAATGTATTTTAAATGGTGCTAATAGAACGACCACCTCAGTTGTAAGTTGTTCAAATTCAATAACAAACAGGCATTATGAACAATTTATATGGTACCAGAGGGGGGTAAGAATGACAGGTTATTGCACAAAAACATACTTTTGAATATTCTCAATACAGATGCGCATTGTTTTCACCAAGTGCGCAAGGGGGGAGTAAAGAGGGATTAAGAATAAGGAAAGAATTAAAAGGCTAAATTAAGAATTAAAGGAAAATTAAATAAAAGGCATTTTTTGCAATTTCTGACTGTACACATGAAATTTGTGCCAAAAATAAAGGTAAAAAAGGAACAGTGACACAAATAGGCCATATATCAGTACCAGAAGGACTAATAAACACCTAATGGATTATATGAGCAAGATAGAGAAAGGTAAAGGCAATGAGATCAACAGAGGAGGGTCAGGAGAAGTAATTAAATATTCCCAAAGAAGTATTTCTTAGATTTTAAATTCTATCAGAAATAAGTTTAGATAATGAGACAGCAGTCATTCCAGAGAAATTGAAGATTAAAATTATTTGTGTGCAGAGACTTAAATTATAGAAAGGAAGTTTTAAGTTATAATGCTTTGTGTTTGAAATGAATAAGATTAAAATTAGATATACAGAAAAAGAAATGTACGTATAATGAATATGTAAGATAGTATAAAAAGTTATTTTTGAGAATTATTTTTTCTAATTATCTAATGAGTTTATTGAATGACTTGTATGAAGTAAATGTAACATTGCTCTTAAAGCTTTCTTAGTTTGAGTGATTACATGTGACATAATTAAGTTTATTCATGATAGTTCATTTAGAAATTAGTAGAAAGGAAGAAAAGGTATTCAGTAAAGGTGTGCTTGAACTGAGGAGCTATAATGAGAAGAAGCTGCAACACGTGAGATTAAACATGGTATTTATTGTTTAAATTTGGTAATAAAGTAGACAGAATTTGAAATGTAAAACGTTATAACGAAGCATATTGCGATTTAATGGATAGAAGGTGCCCTACAATGTTATGTTTGTTTAATCAACTAAAAATGACTGACTAAAAGATTGATTCTTCAAATTTAAGAATTGATATTCCTTCATAAAAATAAGAAACGAATAAAAATGAGAGGAAGTAATTTTTCCCCAGCCCTATTTTAAATCAAAATTCATATGGATTATGCAAAATGAAAAAGCAAACTAAACCAATGATTCTACTATAATCAGCAGAGATTTATTATAATGATTTGTCTTTATTATAATGAAAACATTACATGAAAAAAGTAGAATGACTTATGTTTGGAGAAAAGTTAGCAAATACGATTGAGTCAAAAAGTTAAGGAAAACTTGATTTAAAGATTAAGGAATGTTTTCTGAAGTTGCAATATTGAAAGGGGGTTATTATTCTGTTGTGTACTTCCCATATCAAGAAGATAATGAAAACTAATTTTAAAGGGCAAGTAAATCATATATTATTAAGATTGGGCTTATAAACCAAATTGAGATTTACAATCAATGGACATTGATGGAAGTACCTCGATTGAGAATGAAGAAGAAAATGAATAAGCCAGATCCTGGGTGTATGTGTCAAAGAGGATATCTACAATGCAAGAACTTTTAATTGCATAAGGGATTTTTATGTTTGACATATTATAACTGTGACAATAACAGACAATGCTGAACCAATTTCATCAACACACTTGTAACAATGTTTGATGTTTGATTAGGGAGGATTCGAGTCTTTTACTTTCTCCATTGAAAGAAAGAAAAACAACTGAAAGAAAGAAAATGTATGGAGAAAGATGTTTGGCTCGATTGCTCCTCCAGGAGTGTGGTGGCATAATTTCAGACATTGAAAATAAGAATGAGTGACTTAATTTAGTCACTAAGGTAGTATAACGGAGGGGACTGGATTTTGAAACTACACTCTGGACAAGGATAGCAAATGTGGGGCTTAAATAAGCCCCAGAGGAGGGAATGTTGAAGATTTTATTATTTAGAAAATAAGTAATTTAACTGTTTTTTGTACACTATTATTTCCTTTCTGTCTGTGTATGTCTTTGGGTGACTTTGGAACCTGAGAGCTGTGTGGTTACAGCAGAGAATTCTATTTCAGTAATGTCACATGGTACAAACTATTTCTCAAAATACCTATAGAATGTATTACCATATTTGGGAGAAGGAGAAGGTATATACGTTTGCTGGACAATCTTTCTGGAGGGGCTCTTTCTGCGGAGAGTCTCTCGGCTTTGTTTGTTAATAAAGTCTAATATTTCTGGTATCAAAAATCTCTGAAGTCGTTTCCCTGAAAGGAAAGAATTAAACCACAACAGTAGCGAGACCTGTCGTTTCCATAACAACAAGAACAACTGTCTGTCGTGCACCCACAAACGTCTTTGTGAACCGACATTCTCCTCCCCGGTAACTTCAAAAGCCAACGCAAGAGCCAACTTTCTCTTTCTCGACATTTTTTGCATCACACAGCACTAGGCTACTGTTGCAGCTCTTGTTATAGCAGCCCGGTCTCACCCCAAAACGTCATATACTGACGCGTCTTGACCATGCGTCAACATACGACGAAAAGGGTACCCCTTTAACGTCAATATGAGACGCAGACAGAAGCGCACCAGCAGCGCCTCCTAGCGGTGCCCTAACGCATACCTAAACCTACCCATAACCCGAATCGTCACATATGGACGTTATGGGGGTACCCTTTTCGTCGTATGTTGACGCATGGTCAAGACGCGTCAGTATATGCGCCAGCCACAAAAGACGCGCTCGGCTGCTATTTGTAACCGAACGCTGCCAGCGTTTTTTTTTGCTAAAAAAACGCCGTTGTCAACTTTTTCTTGTCAAAAAAGACGCTAAGTGTGAACATAGCCTTATCGGGCGCTAAAACAAGTTCAATGCAGGAAAAACCCTGTTGTTGCTGAAGTAGTTATCCTTGAAGTGCTTCGCATTCGCGCACACAAAAATAACTTTATGGGTACATTTCCGTTAAAAATAAAACTCAACCAGGCACTTCGAAGAGGTTCTGATGCTGGGAGATGGTGTAATGAAGCGTATGGGTTACTACATCCAACAACCGAACATTTTGACTTACCCTCTCGTAAGTTCTGCATCTTTGAGCTTGCACTACAAAATCGTAGCGAGAAATAAAAATGGCGGATTGCTCGAAGTGTTGAGCCAGGAGTAGATGTCCTTATTTGGCAGTTCCGCTGCAAATACTGTGACGTAATTGTTCACAAAACGTCATAGAGAATAGAAAAATCGGAACAGGTTGAAAAATAAGGCCAAAACAGAATATAAAGATATCAACGAAACACCTGAAGAGACTAATTAAAAAAATTTCTATACTTCTAAACACTAAAAATATACAACAAAATGCATTTAAGGGCTAAAAAAGTGGATTTAGCATGATCACTAATCACTATGGTGACTTAAAATGAAACACATTAGAGTTAAACCTCTGATAAAGGGGACATATCAGAGGTTTAACTCTAATGTGTTTCATTTTAAGTCACCATAACAGTGATTAGTGTTTCCATTAGTTGGGCTCTAAACTCTTCATATATTTTTGTCTTTAAACCCACAAACTATTAGGAGTTATTAGGAGTGCTACTTGGGTGTTGAGAAGTATATACAGTATGAAGTAACCTGTTGCTATATGTTTCTATTTATATTGATATTTTAAACGATCTTGATGTGGGAATTGGTAAAATATTGAAAATGTGACTTGTCTTATCTTAAAGTAACTTATTGTAATTGCTCTCTATCCGGTGACACCTGTGCAGATGAGCACCTGTGCTTCTAGGTCATGTGACCACATGCAGGCATGCAGTCTACAGACTGCCATTTAGAATTTTTCCTGAAGAAGGCCACAGAGGCCGAAACATGTTGGCATGTTTTTTAATGGATAGCCAAGTTTAAAATAAAGGCTTTTTAATTTATATTCCTTGTGAGTGCCTCAGAATTACTATTTGGGAGATTTTTTTTTTTTTGGTCTTTATTGGCCGCTGTGGCAGTGTGTTTGTTAAACACATTTGCAGCAGCAAAGAAAGCTAAAGTGAAATGAGATATGAATTTTTTTTTTTTAAAACTCTAGCTCAAGAAAACAACCTTATATTTGTTTTTATATTTTCTTTATGCTTTTATGATTTTGTATTCCTTTGTCAATTATATTAATTTAATCATTAAAGTCATTCAAATATACACTTATTTTCCTTGCTATTGCTATTGTTGTTTCATAATCAATTATGGGTTCATTGAATACTTGTCTTCATGTGTTAAAGATAAGAGAATCTATTTCAAGGTTTTATGGGATGATGTTGTGATCAGTGTGATTAACACTTGATGAATTTGTGCTGATCAGATGAAGTGAAGATTTTTCAATAAACGGAAAATTTTTACTCTCACTTCTTTCTGCTTTTTGATGGCTTCCTCTTCCTACAGCAACCTCTCGACTCAAAGAAGGCAAAGACAAAACCCCAGCCAGCACAACCATGTGGGGCCAAAATGGATTTGACCTGGGCTATCTAACTGGGGCCCAGCCAGTTTTGCACCCAGTTTCCATGTAGGCCCCACATGGGTTTGCCCAGATGAAATGAACACTGCTTAAGGCGGGCGTACACGGTGCGATTTTTTGCTGTTTTACGAGCTCGCAGATGATTTTTTTCACTCGGGAGAAATCGTGTGGAAATCGGTTATGCTCGCATGTCGCGGCTCGTATCGTGTGCGAGGAAAATACGAGCCGAGCCGAGCACCTCCCGACCTCCCGATCATTTTTAAGCATGTCGAAAAAGTTCGGGAGCTGTCGGCTTGAATTCGTGAGGTGTGTGCGGTTGAACAAGCCGATTTGTCTATGGCTCTGAATTTGACCAATCAGGAGCTGAGGAAAACCACAGAAGAAGAAGGACGAAAATGGCAGCGCCACCGCCACGGCGAATTTGGACTATTGAAAAGGAAGATAAACTCGCTGAACTCTGGCAGGAACAGCGAGCACTGTATGATGTGTCATGCAGTGTGTACCATGACAGGGTCGTCCGAGATGATATTTTACAGCAGATCGCCCAAGAGCTACACTGCCGTGCAAAGGCAAAAGACCGTAACTTCGTTTTTGGTCGAAAATTAGTTATTTATATTTTTGGCACATTCAAGACCTTCTTTATCATGTGGATAAGTATCTTGAATCAATTCCGTTGTTTTTTCGAGAAAATAATGATTTGTCTTAACAGTAACTTCCAAAAGCCCATGAGAAACAAAGGCAGAACACCGTATCATCAGTTACCGCTCTTTGGCTTTGTTTTGGAACGCTCAAATTAGGAGTTACGGTGCTCTGCCTTTGTTCAGCCGCGCGTCAATATGAAGTTACTGTGCCGGTGTTCTATCAAATAATGCTACCTACCAGACTGTACGGTTATCTGCCTTTATTTTAATGTCCATTAAAATTAAAATGACGGTGTAGCCTGTGTACTTTGTACAGCTGCCATCAGTCCCTCTAACTTCTGATGTCATCAGAGCTTTGTCCTGCACAATTGCGGTCAGAACATTTAGTATGGTCTGAACCCGCTCCATCGACAAACGTGTGATATCGATCGCGAAGGATTATGCAGAGTTGACAGAAAAATGTTACACATTGCCGTATCAGATGAATACAACCAAGAATCAAAGCTTGGCAAACTAGCTGGCAGAGTGCCAAAACTTCGCCTTCAGCCTCGCCCTAAACGCGGTCGAGTCAACGCTGGACTAATATGTCTATGGAGGTATTTTGTCATGTCAAATGTATTAATAATGCCATCAGAATGCAACCAAAGCACAGGATAGCAATAAGTAGATGGCTATAAATAATTGTAAATCATACAAAATAAATGCCATGATCACTAGATTTTATACATGTCTTACTATAATGATTTTGTTAATGGTGATCAGCAACTAAATATTGATAATGTGGAAGTTACTGCCTTTTGCCTTGGCATGACTTCTCACTTTTTGCTGATAATACAAAGGCAGAGTACAGTAACTTTAAAATAGTGGTCAAAAGTCAAGTTTGAGCTCAAGATTTTTTTATGTATATAATTTCCATTACTTAAACATCTATTTGCCAGATTTCCAGTGTCCTACCTATAATTAATATGGCGGGACAACTAAAAATCTTTAAAGTCATTTTTCTCAGTTCCACACTCTACACTGTTAACCCTTGCTGTAAAAAAAGGCGTAATTCAGACAGTATCATACCCTTTTCCATTAAAACAGTAATATACCGTAGAAAACAAAAATAGCCTACAGGAATATACTGTGAATTAACAGTGCTCAAAGTCGACACTCAGAGGCTGTTTTCCCAATCACACCCTATACCCTCATTCACTATTCCCTACATTAGTTCACTAATATAGTCCACTTGACAGAGTGAATTAAAAGAAGAGAGTGAATTGAGACACTGATGAACACCTGATAAGCAGAATCACTGAAGGACAGAGAAACAAGAACAGAAACACAAGAACTACAACTGACTTCCAGCAACACTGAGTGTGAAACCAGTTT
This sequence comes from Leuciscus leuciscus, assembly GCF_965113295.1. Lineage (NCBI taxonomy): Eukaryota > Metazoa > Chordata > Actinopteri > Cypriniformes > Leuciscidae > Leuciscus > Leuciscus leuciscus. The sequence goes on along the minus strand of NC_138725.1, from coordinate 28,005,240 downwards.
ACGATTATTTATTTCATACATGTACAAAAGTTCTTGTTGAGAATTAACAGCGATTTAGTTAATAATAAAGTTTGTTGTCACCATGATGGAGATCAGTATTTGCTTTAGTTGGTCTCTTGTCCCTTGACTTCTTACCTATCATCTCTCTCTGACTGCTGTAACTGTGTGTTTATAAAACACATTTGATATGGCAAGAAAAAGTCAAGAGGAAGATGATCCGGTGTTTTTATTCTTTTGTGATGATGTCACAATCATCTTGGACATGTCTGATTTTCAGATTTTTCCTGTATATATTCATTGAAATTATGGGTATTTCATATTTAGAATATATCTGTGTATTTACAAAATGAAATCATTATTTCTGTAATCAGGTCTTCTGAAAAATAACAATCATAGTGCATTCAATTTTATTTTACTCCTGCTTGGTTCAGACACACACAGATATCAATAATCAGCATATGAATCTCAACAATGGTGAAAAGAATGTCGCAATGCATGCTGGGTTCCAGGATAATTTAAAACTCCCAGCATGCACTGCTGCATGAATAATAATAATAAAAAATAAATATTGCCACCATTGTTGAGATTAATGTGCTAAATTGTGATATCTCTGTGTTTCTAAAACATAGCTCTGTTTTTTTTGGTTTATGCATGATGTGTTAAAAAAAAATGAGTCATAGTCATTTATTGCTGTAGTTTCACAGTAGTGCTAATGTAACACTTTTGATCGGGGATACAACTCTGAAATGAATAAGAATTAATTCTTTAGTGAATGAACAGGCAATATGATGATTTTGTCATCATAAGCATTACAACCACAATCATTCATAAACTGTGTGCACACAAGTGTGACTTGCAAAAACACAGCTCAAGCAGCAAAAGAAAGATGAATGTTTTAGCATCAGCATCCCAACTAAAGCAAGCACTGATCTCTATAATGGTAACTTCAAACAAACATTTTCAATTAAAAACTTCTGTTTGACAGAAATAAAGTCATACTGGTTAATAATAAGTGTAATAATGTGTAATGGCTGGAAGTCAGCCGTAGTTATTGTGTTTATCTATTTTCTGTTCTTGTGTTTCTCTTTCCTTCAGTGATTCTGCATGTTAACAGCAGGTGTTTGTTCATCACTAATGCTCAACAATCACTTATATTCACTTAATTATCTCACTGCAACACTGTCTCAATGTTACTTTTTACTCTTTGTAGTGTGGATTTCCCTGTGGGGTTGAAAGGGTTAACAGTGTAAGATAAAAAGACACACCCACAAAATGTATTTTAACAGTAATAAACTGTAAGTTATAAAACAGGTTTATACTGGCAACACTGTTGCCAATAGTTTACTGTAAAATCTTATTTTTTGGGTCACCATTGTGCAGAAGAGTAGAGCCTTTGCTTCAGTCCAGGAGAAGATCTACAAACATTGATGATATGCTGCATGTTGCTTTATTTAACAGGCAGTGACTGTGTAGTTGCTGGTCCAGTGGAAATCTCTTTATTTACAAAAGTTTTGTTGTGGTTTCAAATGAAGTAAGTTCACAGTAATACTTTGCTCATGTTATTAATGCATTATACATTTTAGTTTAATACATTTAAATGACAGTTGGTCAATTTAAGGTTTCTGCAAGTGAAATTAGTTAACTCGAGTTTTAGTGCATTTTACAGAAACATACTGTAGATTACAGTAAAGAACTGCACAATTAACAGTAAATTACTGGCAACAGTGTTGCCAGTATTTTACTGTAAAAAAAAACGGTAAGGTCTAACAGTGTAGCGACTTAAGGTCTTTTGCCTTTGTAGGGCAGTACAGTTAACAGGTGAGATGTAATACGTAAAGGTAGCTAGCTACCTATTGTTAGCTATAGCTAGCTATAGTGTAACTACGTTTTTTAACTCATTCACACACACACACACACACACACACACACACACACACACACACACACACACACACACACACACACACACACACACACACAAAAGGGTGACCAGACGTCCTTGTTTGCCGGTGCTGAAAATGAGTCTGCATGTATTGTGTAGCTACGGCTAGTAGTCACGGCTAGTATCAATCTTTTATATGCATGCAAAAAACTATATATTTTATATAGTTTATGAGGGAGAGAGAGCAGTTATATATAACTGTATTACAAACTATACACAGTTCATTAAACACTGCCCTTCTAAGGATTAAAAATCTGGTCACCCTAAATAAATAGAGAGCCTAAAGACAGAATAATTTAAAGATGCCATATGTTTTCTGGTATTGTTTTCATAGTACACGATGTCCAAACAAGAATGGCCACTCTCAGGACACAGTTTGGAAAACTAATCAAGGAAAAAGCAAGTGGTAGTGGCTTTAAACAGCCAACAGCAAGGCAGAAATGGATATTACAACACTTGCAGTTCCTGAAGCCCTTTCTTTTGCAAAGACCAAGTCAAAGTAGTTTGGAAGTAAGTAGATTTACTAGGGAGAGAGAAAGAAGAACATGGGAGGGAAAAAGAAGTAGCAAGGGACATATATGTAGATGAGGGTAATACGAGGACAAAGTGGGAGAAATTAAGATAGTGGGAAGGCAGTTGTCATTTTCCCAGTTTACATTGTAATTGTTTAGCAACATTTTTTGCATCTTTTATAGCTTGAAGACAACACTGCTGCTCTAGGAGGAGAAGACAGTGATATGGAAAATGAAACCGATCTATCACCTGGTTTAGAGCAGAGTTCTTGTGACACACCTTGTGAAAATGACCAACCTGCCTCTGGACCACCTGCCTCAGGACCACCTGCCTCTGGATATCCTTTGTGTCGGGCCAAGTACAAGAGTAAAAAAAATGACAACATTGAGTTACAAAAAATTGCAATACTCAGCAAGGTTGCAGACCGAATTTCTAATAGAGAGGAAAAAGGGGAGTATTCCTTTGGGAAACAGGTTGGGGAGGAACTTGGGCGAATTAAAAATCCTGCCTTAGTATTGAGATTAAAAAGAGTTTGGTTTGAATTTGAATTATTTGAATGTGAACTTTCATACAGTTTTTTTGTTTTGTTTCACAAATCAAAACGTTTTGTAAAATGTTCAATGTTTTATAGAACATGTTGCTAACAAAAAAATTAAATACAATAAAAACTAATATTGACAGTGAAGTGTTTTCAGTTTATCCATTAGACATACTGGTCTTGCCATGGTACACAGCCAGCCGGGGAGACAAAGTAACCTTTAAGGCAGTCACGTTGTTCTTTGGCAGCTAATGTTGGGTTTTTTCCTCCTCCCAATGTCACAGACTGCAGGGTTCTCTCTTGTCTCCATGCCCCATCGTGGAGCTGATGGTTCTCGTCCACCCAGTCAGTCAGGCCAGGTGGAAGGTAGGCATCTGATTGCTTGTCGCGCAAGAATTTGTGAAGGCACAGTGCTGCCAAAGTGATTGTCACTGCTTTGTCCGGATCAAGGCAGATGGTTGTGCGGAACACCCGGAGTCGGTTTGCGAGAATTCCAAAAGCATTTTCCACAACACGTCTTGCACGTGATAGTCTATAATTGAAAATGCGTTGTTCAGGCTGTAGTCGTCTGTGTGGGTACGGCTTCAGCAGGTCATTCCTCAGAGGGTAAGCTTCATCTCCCACAAAAGCATATGGCATGATGATGTTGGTGTTGGGTAGAGCCTCAGCAGGAGGAAGGTTTAATTTTCTTTCATCTAAGGCAAATCAGACTGCGCAAACAAACCTGCATCTGAAACTCTGCCTTGAACTCCCACATTTGTGTAAATAAATTTGTAGTTTGCATCCACTACAGCCATCAACAGGATGGAAAACCTGGACTTGTAGTTGTAGAATGTGCTGCCGCTGTTGGCTGGGGGCTGAATAAAGATGTGTTTTCCATCTATTGCGCCAAGGCAATGAGGGAATTGCCACTTCTGGTCAAACCCTTCAGCAATTTTCCTCCACTCGTCCTCAGAAGTTGGTGTCTGTAAACATGACATTATCAGATTATCAGCACACAGCTAGTTTGAGATGCTTTAAAATTGCATAATCAGTATGATTCCTAGAAGCACATCCCGCTATATGTAACATCAATGTAAATGACGATGCTTAATCTAATGTTTTGTTAACATTGGATAATGCATTAGCTAACATGATAACAGTGAACAATATATTTTTTACAGTGTTTATTAACATGTTTATTAAACATTATTTAGTAAAAATTTCATTGTTTTTATTGTATTTGATCTGTGCATTAATGTTAACAAATACAACATTGAATTGTAATGTCTTAGTGAATGTTAAAACTAAAATTAATAGTTTTAGAAGTATTCTTAACTACTGTTGAGAAATGAAACTTTAATGTAAAGTGTTACCCTTAAAATAAGTGTAATAGTGGTATTTCATTTTATTTTATAGTGAAAATAATCGGACAATACTTAGTCAAGTTTTCTGTTATAAACATTAATATATATTTTTTTTTTTGCATATGATTGCAAACCTTCAAATAATCCTTCTTAAAGCTGCCGTCGGCAACATTTTTTTGATCATATTCAGTGTAATCGACACTATAATCCGACAGAACAACATAAATAAGGTGGTTTTAGAAAAAAACCCGAGCTTCTAACTCCACCTGGAGCGTGTTATTTGTTTTGCAAAAATCCAGCGCTCCCGCTTCATCAGGTCCAATCAGCGCAGGGGGGTGTGATATCTGACTGTCAATCACAGGTCGTGCACACGCCACAGATCCCCCCTCACTCGCGCACGTTAATATCACATGCACACGCCACGCCTGAAGTTCGCCTGGAGATTGCATGAAGCGTGATGGCGGAGAGAAAATCTACTAACAAGCTTCCAATTTCTCGGTTATTGCTATCTATGGATAGATTAGCCAGGGCAGCCTACCTCCGAGTCCATGGTGTTGATAGATGCTGAAGAGACGGACGCGTTCACAGAAAATCAGGTAACGTTACACACGCACAGTGACGCACTGACGAGCACGACCTCGATGGGAGGGTGCTCGCTGGTAGTGGGGAGGGGCATGAGAGTTGTAAACATTCAACATTTTGGCTAATCGACCCAATCTGCCAGACTTGCCGACGGCAGCTTTAATAGTGCGGTGTAGAGCGTCGCATGTTTCTTCTACAATTCTACCAACAGTCTTGCTTCCCATCCGAAACTGAAAGCCAAGTGACTTAAAGGACTCTCCTACAATAAATAAAAAGGAGTAAAGAACATTCAGTTGTGTATGGGGCAAAGCACAGGTGATTCATTTGTACAACACATTTCATACACATACTGATATAAAAAATAAAGTGAATAAAAAAATATACACACACACACACACACACACACACATTTTGTACATGTTACAAACTTACCTGTGGCCAGAAACCTCAATGTCACTGACAATCTGTCTTTGGCACTGATGCTCCTCCTCATGACTGTGTTTGTTTTGGTAATGAAAGGCTCAACCAGGGACAGTAACTCGTAGAAATCATCTACAGTGACCCGTAATATCTCCCTGAAGCCCCGCAGTTCATTCATCTGTAGAATAAGTTCGTCAATTACACATTGCATTTTATGCAATTCCATTCACATTGTAGTGATATAGCAGCTAAGCATATGGGACATTCTACCAGAAACGTACATTTCCACTTTAAAAAATCTTGGGGAAAAAAATATATTTTTCTTAAATCTGAACGTTGAGACATATGGAGGACATGTTAAACTATGAGAAACGCATATCATCCCATCTCAGCATGTTTTTATGATTAAATAAAATACATTTTTATACGCATTTCACCCCTAAAATGTCAGGCCCTGTCACAGACAAATTTGTATATGTTAGAATGGTTTCCTAATGAATTTCTTTGATACAGATAGCATTTTCTTATTGATCACATGATGATGTCCCTGATTGTATCTAACATGGTTTTATAATTCCTTTAAGAAATATAAGTAACTTTTCGGTCAACTGTAGTACACAAAATCACAGAATACCCGCAGGCACTCATATAGTTGTAAAATAACTACCTTTACATAGGAGATTTTTATAAAAACATAGTAGTGGATATATACCCCCACCTTCATCTACACAGTTAAAGAGATTAATTAATTAATATTTCCTCAAATAGTACACTTTTATCATAATTTCCTGTGTGACAGGACTGACCATGGCGTGACAGGACTGACGGTACTGTGACAGGACTGACTTTATGGATTTGGATGATGCAGAAAAAGTTATGTTTTGTGTTCTTTATTTAAGTTTTGATTGGCATTTCTTTTTTAAATTATTATTATAATTTTAATGTTAAAGTAATATTAGACTATGGTAAAATTCAGCCAAGGACATACATAATATTGCCAAAAGTATTGGGACAGCCCTCCAAATAATTGAATTTAGGTGTTTAAATCACTTCCATGGCCACAGTTGTATAAAAATCAAGCACCTTGGCCTTCATTTTACTATTGCATGCGTTAAATACATAACATATGCAATAAATGTAATAAAAAAGAACAATAACATTAATTTGTAAGGCCGTGTCACACAGGAATGTGACAGGGCCTGATGTGACAGGGCCTGACGGTTGGCCATTGTAAACTGCCATTACTCAGCCTGCTAGCATGCTAGCATAAAAACTGTTAACATGCAAGCAAGGAATTTCAATAACCTTTTTAGACATGTTTTGGATTTAAAACATTTTCATTATTTTCTGGAATGTTTAACCGTGACAGGGCCTGACCCTTTAGCTCGTCTTCCTAAAAAAAACATACAAAAACAAGCTTAAAATCATACAATTCAATGAAACAATTCAGCCTTAATCAATGTAAGCTTCACCTGGGTCAAATGATGTCACTTCCTCTGAGTGATACCCTTAAAGGTGTATTTCACACATTTTATGTAGAGTTTTATGTAAACGTGACAGGACTGACCAAAACATGGGGACAGTTGTAAAATAGAATTTATTTGTAGAATTTATATATAATTTTATGTTTTTGATCAGTTGATGTGAATGATAACAGCTTAAACTTGTTATTGATGAGTTTTTTTTTTTTAAATAACAGTTTGTAGCATAACAAAACTATGAAAGCTGTAGCTCCAATTTGGCTGAGGACAAGGGCATGGACATGATTTGTAATTTTCAAAAGTGTTTTTAATAAAGAAAAAAATATCTGAGAACCTAATGAATGACATATTCCTTTACAGAACAACTCACAGAAATCAACTATGAGGCAGTTTTAGAAATTTTTGGATGAAATACTTTTTTATTCACTGTAACAATTCAAGGACAGATAATGTACGTTTCTGGTAGAATGTCCCATATAGCAAAAGGACTGGAGCCACCATGACTCTGCATCAGTGTTCTCCCACAACAATAAAATATGTATTCTGCATATTATGCATTTTATATATATATATATATATATATGTGTGTGTATACATATTCAGCATGCAGCTTGATATGTAGGCTATTCCGTATGTCAATACAAACATTTGGCCTGCAATTACAGCACGTATACAATAATACCTAACTATCCAGCAATTAAATTGGTTTAAATATAAAAACGACGTTACAACTTGCACAAACGTGCGTGACACGCTATGGTTGTAGTAGTATATACTTTCTCGCAACTTCCACGACCACATGTCAACATCAGTGATGCATACACAGAAATACACTCACCTCAAGTTGTTTTTAAAGAACAGAAAGTCCATGCTGTTCTCTGCTCTTCAACCAAACTCTTTGCCATTCCCTCCTTTTTCTTTTCTTTTTCATTCCTTCGCAAGCTATTGCTGCCACAAAGAAAGCAATCTCTTCATCTGAATCCATGCTTTCGGCGCGGAAATTCGTGCGATTTCTTCGGAATTCGGCAGGTCGTAAAATCGTGTCGTATATCACTGCGTCCGTACGATTTTCGGCTACTTTCACTCGTACAGTGTGCGTGGACATACGATCTTCCGACCGTAAGAATTCGCACCGTGTACGCCCGCCTTTAGTGTGCACACTACAGGCTGTTTAATGTAACACTTAATCAGTGTTGGAGGTAATGAGATAATTAAGTGATTGAATAATGATTGTGCATTATTGATGAACACCTGCTGTTAACAAGCAGAATCACTGAAGGAAAGAGAAACACAAGAACTACTTCCAGCCACAACCTTGGATGAAATCAACTGAAGATAAAATACATCAAATCTCTCAAGATCTGATTTTAACAACTCCACAAACAGCATTACCAGCTTCACTTATTAGTAACCAGACTGACATCTACAGAAGTTCTTATTAAGAATTAACAGAGGTTAACCCCCTGAGGTCGGCTATCGCGCCGGCGCGATAGGCTCGTTTTTTTCCCGTATGAGTGCAAATTTTTTTTTTTTTTAAATATGAATTTTTATCTTATATGCTTGTGTTATACATCAATCGATCCTGTTTAGTGTGTATTTTTTTTTGTGTATGCTCATAATAAAAACAAAGTGTTGTGCTTTTCGCCAAATAAAGAAAAATAAACATGATGCGAGTTCTGCCTACTCTCCGTCAGTGAAGTCAATTCTGAAACGCGTCCGAAAATGAACTGTAACTCAGCGAATACTCAGTCAAACAGGCATACAGTCACACAGGCATGAAGCTTGAATTCTCTTCTTTCAAATGAAGTAATTTTTATAAAAAACAAATATTCACAGTTTATATAATATGTATGTAAAGAGAGAGATGTCAGTCGTTCTCATCTCAGCTAATTAAGTTTTAATGTGACTCCGCCTACGGACACCGCGCTATTCAAACGCAAATGTGAGGCGATCCATACAAACCTGTGAAACGCCCACATCCGCTGGATAAGGCCGGTGAAACACTGGATGCGTGGCGTTGTCTCAGCTGCGTGGCGTGTCCGTTTTTATTTCGGCTCCCATGTTAACAGTTTAGAGTTTGCACACTGCCTGTGTGAGACGCGCGTCTCAGGCGTGGAAAACGCGTGCATTCTAGAAATAGAACCGACGCCTATTTTTCACGCGACACGCAAGCGTCTTGGAAGCGTTTCCATGCAAAATTGAATAGGAAAATCTGTTTATTTGTCATTTTGACACGAATACATATTAATAAATGTCCTTTTGATGTTTAAAAGTGTCTAGGTTTTGACATAAATGCAAATATAAATGTAATTTTACAAAATATGATCGATTTTCAAATACTGCTGTATTGAATGAACAGCTTTTAGCAAACTCTATTGCTATACTGAGATGAGGAATATATACTGTATGTATTTTTTTCTAAAAATAAAGTCATAAACTAACTAATGAATCCTTTACTTTGAAATACGTATGATAAAATGTATACTTTAGTTTTGAAAGACGTTGACTAGTTTTGAAAAGATTATAAAGTATGTATGTGCATGCATATATATATGTGTGTGTGTATATATGAAGAGTTCAGATGCAAAAGCCTCTAAATGCCATCTGAAATTTTCTCCTAGAATGATCATTTTTATGAAGCTTGTATATTTAAGTTAGCTATAGGTGACACACCTGAATGAATGGCTCATTAAGTATGCAGGGACGTAGTCTCACCAGGTGTGAACTACTAAATATGCATGATGCTGTTGGAGCGTTTACGCCCCATCCGCATATTGGCTTTCCAAACTAAAAGTGTTTCACAAAACTAAAATCAATGTATCGTTTTTTTGTGGATGATTAGGCAGGATGATTTTCATATCATTTTGAAGAAAAAACACTAGGCGATGACATCCATTAGTCAAAAGTCTTATTGCCACATATGTAGTATGTGTTTTGTGGCCTTATTTCAGAAACTTTAATTTTTAGTTTTTTCGATAACCATGCATAAACATTATTCTCTCAAAAATGAAAACATGTACATACATGTGGCTCACATATTATGGAAGTCCTGTTTGTGCTATATAGAGTGAATTTACACCTTTGCCATTAATATGTTTATAAGCAACTGAAAAAAGCACAAATGTCAGGGCATGTCAGAACATCTCAAGGACCCCAAAAACACCCCAGACCCCAGAGGGTTAAGATGTTGATTATTTATTTGAAAGTAATAGTTTGGTTTGATGTTACAATTGTGGCGATCAGTGTGTCCTTTAGTCAGGCTCTTGACTTTTTAAAGGTCCCATTCCATGGATTATTTTTATTATTTTATCATGTTTCCAGGGGTGCCCTTATAATGTTAGTATGTTTTTTAGATCAAAAATTGTTGTAATTTAGAAATAAAAGGCATATTTCCTAGCCTGATTTCATTCCCTGGTTTGAACACTCTGTTTGAAGGGGCGTGTCTGCTGAGAGACTTCAGCGTAAACGCCCTGTGCTGTGATTGGCTGAAATGCTTGCATATGAAATATCTGGCATTACATGTGAAACTATCTGGAAAACTTTTACTATTACAGCTATTATACGTTTTTACTATTACAGCTATCGGGATTAACGAATCGTGAGAAGTTTTTAAAGTATTTAGATCTATTTCAATCACATAAAAAATTGCAGTGACGAGCATTGAGCAGATGACAGCCTGTTGATCGCGTGAAAAAAGATCTTATCATTGCAACGCAGTTTCAGCACTCACTAATGATTTCACCAATGCAAACATGAGGCATATAAATACAGTAAGAGCTTCGTTGTGCAGTGTAACAGCGTCATTGATTTCATAACGAGTTTTGGCAAGTGTCCATATTAAACTCGCGCTGTGTGATTGACAGCTTGGACGATTGGAAAGGGGTTGTTCTTTGATCGCTTTCTGTATATTAATCACAGTTTAAGTAAGATTATTTTCATCCTACTAAGAGAAACGATGTGAAGTTGATCGCTACTTCCATATTAAATCACTACTTGTACTTACCGCTTGCTGGAATATAGTTGAAATTTCCCCCTTCGTCAATATGAAACGCTGAGAGAAGCCTGCTTGATATTATCCCAGGTTAGAAAAACAGTCCGTGGTGAAATGGACAGAGCAAACTAACAACTTCGAATTAAACTTTTGCGGTATCCGATTATAGGTAAACATCAACCGTCTGTTGACATTTCGCCATCAATACGCCTGTGTTCCTGTGGGCGGAGGTTAGTCTAAACACGGTTCTGGTGATGTCATTAATGCAGGAAGTAGAGGGGTGTAGTCCAATCCAGCCGTTTTTTGAAGTCAACTTCTGTTAAATGAAATATCTCGCTTGGCATTGAACTTTGAGCTTTATAATTTTACAGATATTATTTATACTCTAACAACAACATTACACACTAACTAAAGTTTGAAACATGGGATCACATAGAACGGGACCTTTAACATTAGTTTTTCTCTGGCAGCTGTGTCTGTTTGTTATGGCGAGAACAGCAAGAGAAAATGTAGTCAGATGCTTTAAGCTGATTGATGATGAGAATATAATCATCATCATGTAGTGGCTTAACTCACTGATATTATGTGTGAGGTTTATACAGATAATATGTTATTCATTTTGTTTTATTGTTGTGATTCTGCAGCAAGAGATCCAGCACAGATTAATCGGAACATCAAATGTTTTTTAACACACCATTTACACATTTTGAGCTCCTGTGAGTTTTACTCGCACACAGATATCAAGAATCATGAATCTCAACAATGGTGACATGCTTCATGCTGCAATGCATTCTGGGAGCCATGGATAAGTTTCGTATGATGCACTCAGAATGCATTGCAGCATGAAGCATGTCACCATTGTTGAGATTCATATGCTGATTCTTGATGTCTGTGTGCAAGTACAACTTGTTGGAGTCCAACATGTGTAAATGGTGTTTTAAAAATAATTTGATGTTCTGATTTAACTCTGCTGGATGTCTTGCTGCAGAATCACAACAATAAAAGTGAGTAACATACTACCTGTATAAACCTCACACATAATATCAGTGAGTTAACCCTCTGGAGTCTGGGGTGTTTTGGGGGTCCTTGAGATGTTCTGACATGCCCTGACATTTGTGCTTTTTTTCAGTTGCTTATAAACATATCAATGGCAAAAAAAAATTACACTCTATTTAGCACAAACAGGACTTCCATAATATGTGAGCCACATGTATGTACATGTTTTCATTTTTGAGAGAATAATGTTTATGCATGGTTATTGAAAAAACTAAAAACTAAAGTTTCTGAAATAAGGCCACAAAACACATAGTAAATATATGTCAATAAGACTTTTGACTAATTGTCCTCGCCTAGAGTTTTTTCTTCAAAATGATGTGAAAATCATCCTGCCTAATCATTCACATAAAACGATACATTGATTTAAGTTTTGCGAAACACTTTTAGTTTGGAAAGCCAATATGCGGATGGGGCGTAAACGATCATGCTTATTTAGTAGTTCACACCTGATTAGACAATGCCCCTGCATACTTAATGAGCCATTCATTCAGGTGTGTCACCTATAGCTAACTTAAATATACAAGCTTCATAAAAATTATCATTCTAGAAGAAAATTTCAGATGGCATTTAGAGGCTTTTGCATCTGAACTCTTCATATATATACACACGTGTATGTATATATATATATATATATATATATATACACTACCAAATTGGTTCACAAATTGTGCTTGCAAATTGTATAATATCCAAGGTAAACATGTCTAGTAATTGTGCAGTTAATTCTCATACTGTATTTTCAGTTTTGGAATATTTATCCTCTCCCCAAATTTGTCACTAATAAAACACAATACAAATTATTTAAAGAAAAAAATTATATTTACTTGTTTACATCTACCTTATAAATATATATATTTTATTAAAAAGATTACAATTACAACAATTCAAGTGTAATCTTTCTTTTTAAAAACTAAAGTATACAAAACGTATTATTTGATGACTTTATTTTTGATAATTTTTTATATTTTTCCTCATCTCAGTAAAGCAATAGAGTTTGCTAAAAGCTGTTCATTCAATACAGCAGTATTTGAAAATCGATAATATTTTGTAAAATTACATTTATATTTGCATTTATGTCAAAACCTAGACACTTTATTTCAACATATTTCAGTCGATTTTACTCATCTCAGTATAGCAATACAGTTTGCTAAAACATCATCATTCATTCACACACGCGATTTAAATTTAAACTCTTTTTGTGAGCTGTGGTAAACAGCGCGCATCTCTGCCGTTCATTCATTCATAAACAGAAACCCGATTCACGTGAGAAGGAAAAAAACTTACTACACCATTCCTCAGCTCGCTCCTCGATATACCCGCACTTCTGAGGGACATTTTCCATTATTATTATTCCTCACAGCGGCTGTGAGCCGGTGTAAACAAGCAGGCTACAATGATCTGATTCAACTTGTTTTCTCGATCTGATATGGGGGCGTTCACAGTTTGCACGGATTGCTCAGTCATTTGCGTTTGAATAGCACGCACTCTCCGAGGGTGGAGTAACATTACAAGTAATTAGATGAGATGAGAACGACTGACATCTCGCTCTTTTCTTACAGATTACATGAATGAATCTGTATTACAGAATATTTGTTTTTTATATAAATTACTTCATTTAAAAGAAGAGAATTCAAGCTTCATGCCTGTGTGTCTGTATGTCTGTTTGACTGAGTATTCGCTGAGTTAGTTCATTTTCGAACGCGTTTCAGAATGGACTACACGGACAGAGAGAAGGCAGAACTCGCTTCGTGTTTATTTTTCTTTATTTGGCAAAAAGCACAACACTTTGTTTTTATTGTGAGTATACACAAAAATAATACACATTTAACAGAATCGATTGATGTATGAAACTCCTATGGAAAATCAAAGTCAACAGAGTATTTATGAGTTTCTTTTACACTGATAAAAAAAAAGCGAGCTGGTATCGCCGGCCAACCCAGTCTCACGGCAGTTCGTGATATGGTCACGTAATTTAATCTATTGATTCGTGCCACGGACACGTTTATTTCGCTATTTTCGTAATACCAGCACGTTTTTTAAACTAATGTATTTCCAATGGGAAGCGTCTTTCGTGATAACAACACGATTCTTTCTACCTGTCGGCTGCAGCAGAGAAGCTGTTTAATCAACATTTATTCACGAGATCTTATGTATTTTTATGTATTTTTTTAATGTTATTATTTCGGTCTTATTGCCAGGGAAGCTGGATTGCTTTGCTGTTTATTGATATTTTTAAAATTATATTTTATCAGTAGGAAATCGCGCTGAAGAAGTCTCGTTCCGAACACATCGCGATTTTTGGCATCAGTTCACGTGTGTCAGATGTTGGTAAGTAAATACATAGTAAATACCTAAATACGCTGTCCTAATAATGTGTGATATCATGTCTTTTCTGTTTGTCGATATTAATCTGCCATTATATCTGTCATCTCCACTGAGACTTTGCGTTTCATTGCTTTCTAATTCAAAACAGGGTGATTAACACTGCCTGTCACGTGACGTGCTATAGGCCTAGATATTCATATCAGATTAAAAATAGTACAATTAGTTTCAAAGTTGTATTTGTAGTAGAAGCACAGTAAAAACAACACTTACCATGCTTTTACCACAGTAACATTAGTTTTACTGTGATAAGTGGAGTAAAAAGACAGTAATCACAAAACTTACCATGCTTTTACCACACTATTTGTAGTTTTAATGTGGTACTTATTGTAAATGCACAGTAACCACAACACTTACCATGCTTTTACCACAGTAACCATACACTGTTAGACCTTACCGGGGTTTTTTACAGTAAAATGGTACATTTATTGGTACAATAATTTACTGTTAATGGTACAGTATGTTACTGTAAAAATGCACTAAAACTCTAGTTAACTAATTTCACTTGCAGAAACCGACTGTCTTAAATTAACCAACTGTCTTAGGGATGGGCGTATCGATCCTGTAGTATCGATAGATCGATATCCTCGCGCTACTCATTTGGCATCGATTTCCTTAAAAAAATATCGATATAAACTAAAAAATTATAATTGTATCACTAATTGTAATATGTATCACTTTCAGCTGTTTTAGATTACTTCCTTAAATTACTATGTGCCGGGACACCCCTGGCTGTACCTGGCGGCGTATTGAGCTGGTCCATGTCACGTGACAGGAGACGAGCGAATGAGCGAGCGTCATTGTTGAGCGTCACAGCCGACAACGACACACACACACAGCTGAGCCAGCCAACCAAGGCCACCAGCCCAGCACGAAAGCGGGAGTCGGAGGGAAAGAACTAAGAAGCATATAATATGGCAGACAAAAAACGAAGCGTGGTGTGGTGTTATTTTTCACCAGTCGATAAACTCACGGCAAGGTGCCAAGTGTGTGATAAAAAAGTTTCCCACAGCAGCAACACAAGCAATTTATTCAAACATCTAAAGACGACGCACCCCGAGACCCACAGTGAGCTTGAAAAAAGACAGGCAGAGGCTGCTGTGAAAGTCCAGTCTCCTGCACCACCCGCAGTCCGGCAGAAGACCCTGCACGAGAGTCTGCAAAATAGCCAAGTGTATCCAGGTACTGACTTGACAGTGGAGTGATAAAGTCTATAAATATTACGATCACAATCTAATTTTAACAGACACTTCAGGTGAAGGGGATAAGTATATCCAGTAACGTTACTGTCTAGTTGTTGATTAGCCTAGGCCTTGGTTTTTAGTAATGTTTACTGAATATTTTGTTTAAATAATTATCTGAAATTCAAATAATTTCCACACCTTAAAGGGGAATTTACAGAAGTTGAAAATTGCTGGCTCAGAGTATTAAAACAAGATAAGAAAATATGAGATACAATTTTGGGGATTTTTCATCTTTGCATGACAGTTTTATTTTTTCCATTGAAAAGAAAATATTAAAAACTATGATGTTGGGATATTGGTTTTAATCTGTAACATGATTTCTTACATTTGGAAACCATAATTTCATATTTCATTAATTATATATCACAAACTTCTGCAGCTTCAGATATGACAGTTAATTGGAAAGTGACGTGAAAACTTTATCCTTTTCAGGTGAGTCTCAAAGAGCACGTGCTATCACAATGGGCCTGGCCAAAATGATTGTGAAGGACTTACAACCCATTTCAATGGTAGAGGATCAAGGTTTCCGGCATTTTATGAAGGTGGTGGATCCCCGATACCAGATCCCTTGTCGGAAATCCATGATGACAGGTGAAATTCCCAAACTGTACGAGCAAGCACAAAAAACAGTAAAGGACTCCATACAATCAGCAAGCAGTCTGGTTTTAACAACCGACATGTGGACTGCAAGAACCACCGAAGCTTATTTGACTCTGTCAGGACATTTTATTGACAAGGACTGGCAGATGCAGTCTTGCAATCTTACAACAATCCATGTAGCTGTGCAGCACACAGCAGATAATATATCTGAACTCCTCACAAAAATAACTGATGAATGGGGCATCACCAGTAAGGTTCATGCAGTTGTTACAGACAATGGAGCCAATATGGTCTCTGCTGTGCGTAAAACTGGTTGGAAACATATTCCTTGTTTCTCTCACACACTCAACCTCATTGTGAAGGACTCCATTAAGGCTGACACAAGTATTGAGTCCAGCTTGGAGAAATGCAGTGCTATTGTTCGGTTCTTCCACCACAGCACCAGAGCGACTGACAAACTAACAGAAGTCCAAAATCAGTTGAACAGTTGAACTGATAACACAAAATCCGACCCCGTAAACGGCCGTAAATCTCCCTAATTTTCGGCAGTTAACGACAATTTACAGCCTGTGAACTGGCTGTAAATGGTTCGTCTGTGCCGAATATTGTCGGAAACGAACCATGACGTATGCAGAGCGCTCGCGCCGGAGGTGTGAATGGCTCTAATTACCATATGAATAGCAGCTCCCGCCAGAGAAAGGCTTGAATTTCCTCACTCACTATTGGTTGAACCCACGTGGTTTAAACAAGAAAAATCACTCGTGATTGGTTGGCAGATCTGTTACTATTGGCCACCATCGCTCATTAAAAATTCAAAAAATTATAATATTCATATAAATAATAATATATAAATTATTTTTTTATATTCATAATATGCTATTCTGTGGTATATTCATGTCATTGTTAACCTATGGACTACACTATTATTACCATCAAGGACATGAATTTATAAAGGAATGGAAAATTTGCCAGGGACATGCGGTTTATTCAAAGAAAGAGCTTTATTAGCACAGACACAAAACAATATACACCTATGTACAAAGCATAGATCATCTGCACACACAACAAATTGGAAGCTCAGTGTCTGTTTTCATCTTCGGAGCTGTAGGTGACTAGCGGCGTTCTCTCTGAATTCGATCCACTTTGAAAACGTCTGTGGTGCGTTGCCCTGTATTTAGGAGTCGCCTCTAATCTCGACTGCAGCGTAGCACAGAGCTCTGTGAGCTCCTGGCTGGTGGTTGAACTTCATCGGACATCAGATCTATGGTGGCGCACTTCCAAATGCCCACGTCATCCTCACCTAGCACACCGTCTCGCTTCTAGCAGCTGTAAAAACAACCAATACAGACAATCAGTACTGTGATGCACTGTGTATGGACACAAAACATCTATTAATGCACGTGAAAAATAGTCACATTGACTAAAAATCTTACCCTCTTTCTTCTCGCTCGACTCCGAGCTGAACTCTTCACAGCTTCGGCCTGCAACGCCAGATCTGGTTGTTTGTACCTGAAGCTCCTGCGTACTGTCTCGTAGTATGTCTTACAGGCAGCTGGAAAACAATTAAATGAGAGTGATATGAATAAAAACAACGCAAGTCACAGTAAAATGAAACAAGGAGAAAATAGTAAAAGTTACTTACACAGGGTATATGCAGGAATCATAGAGATGAATTTACTACCTTTTACTACCTTTTTTACCACCTCCACAATATTTTTTACTACCATCACGACATCAAGCAGCAGCCCTTTTTTTGGGGGTGTGGTGGGGTGGGCGGGGTATGTAAAGCACCACTTACTACTTACTATTCGGTTGTTAAGTCGTGACGTAACCACTCTCCGATAATACTCTTTCCGGGTCCAAAGTCCAGGTCCTCTCTACCTACCTACCGCTTTCGCTAGTGTTTTGGTTATTATTGAGTGTTTTTACAATGCCGCAGTGCTGTGTCCCGTGTCCCGAGCTAACTCACTTCAACCTCGTAAATCTTCTTTTTCATTGACTCTACCCTTAATTATGCCACCTGAGTGATGAGCTACACTAACCACTCTGTTGGTGTTAAAGGAATTTAAACCCTTTTTGACCGCCAAAGGTGCCTCACTAAGAAGGACGTGATCGTAAATAAATTTACAGGTTCCACCATTGTTATTTCTGGACGAGAGGAGCGCTTGGACCCGGAAAAGGCTAAACGTCACGGGTGACGTCAGACTTAACAATCGGATAAGGTATAAGTGTGACACTGTCACACCCATCATACATATTAGGTACACTAATGTTTAATTGTTATCATTAAGTAGGCCTATTGTCATTGTCAATTATGTTTTTTTTTGTAGTGTCGAGTTGAGTTTCAGTTGTCCTTATCTTAACCCTAGCCCTTGAGTTATCCTAACCATAGCCCTTAGCCCTAATAAGGTGAATAATAACCTTGGCACTTTGTCATTGCTATCAACTCCGACTCACTCAGGGCTCGACATTAAGCCTTTTCATGTGCTTGTCCTCTGGACAAGTAAATGTGTCATTCACTTGTCCGAGTAAAAAAGTTGCTTGTCCGGAATGTTTTTGGTGTGTGTGTGCTGTAAATATAATTTATTCTGAAGAAATATCCTCATCTGTGATAAATCAGCTCTGATATATTTAAATCTGCATATTGTCATATCTGCACCTTTAAAGGGCCACCCCCCACCCCCCAAATCTTATTCAATGTATGCTTAATCTTTAGTTTTAAATTTTTTCAATAGATTAAATTGGAATAGCCTAATAAGATAATATAGGGCTGTTGTTACCCTAGGAAGGGCTGATCAAATTAAATCATTTACACTGAAAATGTACAACTGCATTAAATAATGTTATGAATATGAGATCGTTTAAAATATTTTTGAATATACAAATAAGAAACGTTGGAAAGAATGATACTTTTAAACATGAAAGTAAACCGCCAGTAGGAGGCGTCAGGCGACCGTCTTAATGAGCGAGTCATTGAGTCATTCATTCAAACGATTCGTTCAAACAACTGATTCATTCAAGAATGAGACATGTTTATGAATGGGACATTGAATCTTTGACTCAGCCAATTCGTTCAAAACGCTGAATCATTCAGTAATGAAACACGGTTAAGTGTTGCTGTGAGATGCGTTTGGAACTATTTTTGCTGCTGAAACAGAACAAAAACAGTCAATATTGTGTCTAAAATGTAAGTAACTTAATTTGAACTGTTTATTGAACTGTTGTATCAAAAGCAATGTCACATTTTCAGTCGTGATGGTACTCAAGAAAACAGCACTCGTCGTGTGAGGTTGCTAAACTGTATCATATGTTAAAAATATTAAAACACATTTTGAATTTTGGCACTGGCAGTAACGTTATGTTGTTAACTGAGTTTAAACTGAGTTTACATTTGTTTGGATTTCTCCTCGAGAGGCTGCGCGAGCCTCAACAGCGCAACCTTGTTACCGTCAGTAGCCTAATACATCCACTATCGATCGCAACTTACAATAAATATAAATACAATCAGAATCATTCTCTCATTTTAGTGATTCCCTAGTTATTTATACATTTTTTGTTATTGACGTTTAATTAGGCTACTTGTCCGGTCGGGCAAGTAAAATTCTCTTTTACTTGTCCCTTCAAAAAATCCACTTGTCCCGGACAAGCGTTAATGTCGAGCCCGTCAGGTCCTGTTAGCACCGTATATATATTTTTTAATTATGCTAGATGAAGTTAAAATATATGGAGACACAAATATTAAGCAAAAAAAATGGAAACTCATATATTGAGGTGGTGATGAAAAATTTACTACCAAGTCAAATTGCGTTTGTTACCTTTTACTACCTTTCAAGGGCCTTAATTTTGGTAGATTATTTTTACTACTTTTACTACCTTTTACTACCGCGCGGACACCCTGTTACAATGTCGTCATGATCAGCGTCATGAAAATCTGGACTTGCAGACATAGCTCTGAGTAAATGTGAGGTTACGCCCTCGTTATGAGGCGAGGTTACTCTGTGGAAACAAAATGTATGATTAAGATCGTAAACTAGGGCTGGGCGATTTAAATCGCGATATTGTCATGCGCATCTCGTCAGTAAAGCCGGTTCCTTGATTAGTAGTAAATCGCCATCACCTGCTTTCAGATGGAGCGGCATTTACTACAAAGAGCCGTAGTTAACTGACAAGCTGAGCCATATCGCATTAATATCGCAGACGTATCGCCAGCGATAATTAATGCGATATGGCTCAGCTTGTCAGTTAACTACGGCTCTCTGTACACAGCAAAAACTCCAGTGTTAAATTAAGGGCGCTTTCACACTGGTAGTTTAGTGCGGACCGGGGCACGGTTCGCATGAAAAATCGCTAATGTGAACGCTGTCATCGGACCCGGGTGCGCACTAGAGTACCGAACCCGGGACTACCTGGAGGAGGTGGTCTGAGCTCGGTTGCTCCCGAACCGTGGCTCAAGAGTGTTTAAGTTAATGAGATAATTAAGTGATTAATTTAGTGATGATTGAACATTATTGAAGACACCTGATGTTAACAAGCAGAATCACTGAAGGAGAAAATCACAAATTGTAAGTTACCGTTATGACGATCAATGGTTGCTTTAGTTGGACTCTTGACCCATATATTATTAATTTTAGATTTTGTTTGTCTGTTGTTTCTGAATTATAATCACCAGTTGAACAAAGAAAAAAGTGATCTGATGGTGTTGGTTATGTTATGACAATCATAATTTGAACTTGATCACTGAACTCATTAAAATCCTTCTTTCTGACTTCGATTTATGTTGTTGGTTAGTGAATCTGCATAGATGGCCAGAATTTTTGATATAATATAAAGGATTTCTTAAAAGTTGTTTAAAAAAAAAAATCTTTTTTTTAGGCACACACAGAAGTCAAGATTCAGTCTATGCATCTCAACAATGGTGAGGAGCAGAATATTCAATTAGGAAAAGTAAATTACATAGACAATTCAGATCATAATTTATTCATACCGCAATGCATGATGGGAGCCATTAATGAGTTGTGATTGGTGGCAGCCACTGCAACATGCTTTATTATTGTCACCATTGTTGAGATTCACAGGCTGATTATTGATGTCTGTGTTTTAAATGAATTTATCTGAATGTCTTTTGATCAGAACAAAGTTTATTAAATATTTTTAATTATAAGTAAAGTACTGATAATCATAGGCTGAAGAATCACAAAGCTGCTGCTAACAAGTTAAACCAAACTATCTCAATAAGTTTCCTTTTTCAGATCACAGCATGATTATGTCAAAACATAACCAACACTATAAGATAACATTTTACTTTGTTCATTTAACTGTTATAAATCAATAACAGCAGACAAACAACAGTAAATATTAAAGTAAACATATAATGGTCTAGATCCCAACTAAAGCAAACACCCATCACCTTAATGGTAACTTACAATTTGTGATTTTCTCCTTCAGCGATTCTGCTTGTTAACATCAGGTGTCTTCAATAATGCTCAATCATCACTAAATTAATCACTTAATTATCTCCTCAGCCCTAAATGCCGCTCCATCTGAAAGCAGGTGATGGTGATTTACTACTAATCAAGGAACCGGCTTTACTGACGAGATGCGCATAACAATATCGCGATTTAAATCGCCCAGCCCTATCGTAAACTATAACGGATCTATTTTCTTATACAAGAGAATGAAAGCATATTCTTTGAATCTTACCTTTAAAATGTTTGTAAGTTTTTATGAAAGTAAAAAAATAAAAGAATGTAAGATTCTTTTATTTATTTTTTTTACCTTGATCCAGTTCGTAGCTCCCACAATTTGTCTCAGAGTTGTGAAGATGGCATACTGCTTCCTGTAAATTACAGGATTATTTACAATTATTAAACAAATAATAGCCATCACTCCCATGACCTCTTGCTTTGATGAAATCATGAAAAACTGAATATTCTTACATTTCACAAGGCCTGACAAAATACAGCTGCAGGTAACTAGCGGCATTCTGTCTGAATTCGGTCCATTTTGCAGACGTCTGTGGTGCGTTGCCCTGTACTTTGGAGTCGCCTCTAATCTCGACTGCAGCGTGGCACAGAGCTCGGTGAGCTCCTGGCTGCGACAGGACGGAGGTCGCACAATCCATCCAGACACCCCGCCGACGATGCCGTCTTCCTCATCAGACATCAGGTCTATGGTAGCACACTTCCAAAGGCCCACCTCATCCTCAGCTAGCACACTCTGTCTCGCTTTTAGCAGCTGTTAAAACCAATAAAGACAATCAATACTGCGCAATGCACTGCGTATGGACAACACACATCTATTAATGCACCTGAAAAATAGTCACATTGACCAAAAACGAATCTAATCTAATAAATCTTACCGTCTTTCTTCTCGCTCGACTCCGAGCTGAATTCACCACAGCTTCCGCCTGCAATGCAAGATCTGGTTGTTTGTACCTGAAGCTCCTGCGCACTGTCGTGTAATATGTCTTAAAGGCAGCTGGAAAACAATTAATTGAGAGTGATATTAATAAGAACAACATAAGTCACAGTAAAATTAATAACAACATAAGTCACAGTAAAATTAAACAAAGGACAAAAAATGCAACCGGGTGAAATTGCAGAAATACACACCGGAAGCAAACTATGCTTTTTGAAATTGGGGTTTTATTCTGACTGCTGTTTAAAATAAGTGACAGCGGTCAATGGAAGCACAATTAAACAGATAAAAGTCTGATTAAGAAAAAAGTTTGCCTTGGTCGAAGAGATTTCACAAGAAAAAAAAATAGATTTCACTAGTTAAACAAAAAAAAACAAAAAAAAGAAATTGTAGAAACAGTTTACAGTAAATTTGAAGATGACAATCAAATGTCACAAAAAGCTTAACCAGTGGATCAATGCCCAAATCCACAGAATACTTAACTCAATTCAAACTGAAATGCAGTGTAATACACTGCAACTGGTCAGATTTAAATTGATTTCTCCAAACCAAAATATGTTAGGCTACAATTAAATACGATAACACAAACTGGAATACTGCAGTGGCTGAGGTAACTTAGGCCTAAGTTACAAGAGAAATAAAAGCACTTTAACAAAGCCACAACCAACGTTTAATCATGCCATGCAGAACCAGAAATATGCATTTAACCATAAAGTTATACTGTATAATCACAGAATATAGATTCAACTCATTAACAGATTTATCATATAAACATGCCATCAGTAATTTCCCCCATAAACCATAAAACGTACATACCCAATCCTTTACCGTCCGATCACCACGAGGTTCACTCGTCACACATGCGCTGCAAATAAATCTATAAGCAAAAATGTACACATCAAATGTTCTTTTAACTTCGCTTCACAACTTATTTGTGCATATTAAAGATATTGGAGTAATATTTACCAAGAAAGAAGAACGTATAACACAGAATCCGATCGATGCACGCACCGTCATGGAGCTCTCCTGAACAATGAAAAATGGCTGCCGTTCTCTGGTCGCGCGCACGCGTCCAGCACAAGTGAATAGTATCGCGAGAAGAGAGGGATTTCTTAAAGGGGCCACAAACATTTTTAATGCAAAATAGAAACGAGGTACATTTTATGTAAACAACTCTAATCGTAGTTGTAACTCTATATGTACAGTAGGCATAATTCTTGTCATTGCGTATGTGTATGCAGCATGAGTCAAATACAATCTTCTGTTCGTTTTGTATTATGCACAGTGGTTGGACTCTAAGAGATTGTGATGCTGTTTGCATGGAATGCACATTTTACCTTTGTGGCAAAGCCTGATTGAAATTAATTGTTGAAATAAATGGTTTTGTGTCTTTTTTACATAACATTGGCTATTGCTAATGACACATAGTAACTAATCTAGCTACTTTCATTAAATATATCAATTTAAGCTAAAATGTAAGAGGGTGAAAATGAAAATGTCCATTTTTCTGTCCCTAGCCTTTACAGAAATATTACACTTAAAAAACAATTTAGGGTTACAATTTCTTTACATTTTAAAATAAAACAATATGTTATTTGAACAATTACACCCTCTTGAGCCATCAATGTGGCAATATTTGATTTTTATGAATTATATAGAATTTCAAGCACCACAGAAGTGCTCGTCCCCACAGTCATGTACAGAGGGAAAATGCTTTATTTTGAGGACAATACCAGATTTTTACACCATTTAAAATACAATAATGTATACATAACTATCAAATATATTATGTAAATGATATATATAAAAAAAATGCAGAATACATATTATAAAATTTATAATGAAAGTAGTGGTCCCCTGGAGTTGTGTCACTGGTGTTACCGTTAAACAAAAATCTCTTATTTTGAAATAAAAATCACACTGCTATAGCTTATGTTTATATGCAGGCCTACGGAATTTATATTCACAATACTTAATAACTAATATTATTTTATTGCATTTATATTAGTTGTTTGAAGAGTTACAAAAAAGCGGTCGGTCTTAACACAAGTTTCAGCCGGCAAGTCGGTCGGCCTAAAAGGGGGAAAAAATAAATAATTGGGTCGGTAGGCTACTTCCCAGCCAGCAGAGCCATGTGGGGCCCAAATGGGTTTGACCTGGGCTAGCTAACTGGGACCCAGCCAGTTTTGCACCCAGTTTCCATGTAGGCCCCACATGGATTTGCCCAGATGAAATGAACACTGCTTAGTGTGCACACTACAGGCTGTTTAATGTAACACTTAATCAGTGTTGGAGGTAATGAGAAAATTAAGTAATTGAATAATGATTTTGTACAAGTGAAGAACACCTGCTGTTAACAAGCAGAATCACTGAAGGAAAGAGAAACACAAGAACTACTTCCAGCCACTGCCTTGGATGAAATCAACTGAAGATAAAATACATTAAATATCTCAAGATCTGATTAAACAACTCCACAAACAGCATTACCAGCTTCACTTATTACTAACCAGACTGACTTTATTTCTGTCAGACGTCTTCAGAAATTCTTATTGAGAATTAAGAAGAGGTTAAGATGTTGATTATTTATTTGAAAGTAATAGTTTGATTTGATCTTACCATTGTGGCGATCAGTGTGTGCTTGAGTCGGGCTCTTGACTTTTTAACATTAATTTCTCTCAGGCAGCTGTATCTGTTTGTTATGGCGAGAACAGCAAGAGAAAATGTAGTCAGATGCTGTAAGCTGATTGATGATAAGAATATAATCATCATATATTGGCTTAACTCACTGATATTATGTGGGAGTTTTATACGGGTAGTATGTTATTAATTCTGTTTTATTGTTGTGATTCTACAGCAAGGGGATAATATAATTTAATCAGAACATCAAACGATTTCAGCATATGAATCTCAACAATGGTGACATGCTTCATAGTGCAATGCATTCTGAGTGCATCATACTCCATGGCTCCCAGAATGCATTGCAGCATGAAGCATGTCACCATTGTTGAGATTCATATGCTGATTCTTGATGTCTGTGTGCGAAAAAAAACCCAAGGAGCCCAAAATATGTAAATGGTGTGTTAAAAATCATTTGATGTTCTGATTAAATGATATTATGCCCTTGCTGTAGAATCACAACAATAAAACAGAATTAATAACCGACTACCCATTTAAACCTCCCATATAATATCAATGAGTTAAGCCAATATATGATGATTATATTCTTACTATCAATCAGCTTACATCATCTGATTATATTTTCTCTTGCTGTTCTCACCATAACAAACAGACACAGCTGCCAGAGAAAAACTAATGTTAAAAAGTCAAGAGCCTGACTAAAGCACACACTGATCGCCACAATGGTAACATCAAATCAAACTATTACTTTCAAATAAGTAATCAACATCTAAGCCTCTTCTTAATTCTTTTCTGTAGATGTCTGACAGAAATAAAGTCAGTCTGGTTACTAATAAGTGAAGCTGGTAATGCTGTTTGTGGAGTTGTTTAATCAGATCTTGAGAGATTTAATGTATTTTATCTTCAGTTGATTTCATCCAAGGTTGTGGCTGGAAGTAGTTCTTGTGTTTCTCTTTCCTTCAGTGATTATGCTTGTTAACAGCAGGTGTTCTTCACTTGTACAAAATCATTATTTAATCACTTAATTATCTCATTACCTCCAACACTGATTAAGTGTTACATTAAACAGCCTGTAGTGTGCACACTAAGCAGTGTTCATTTCATCTGGGCAAATCCATGTGGGGCCTACATGGAAACTGGGTGCAAAACTGGCTGGGTCCCAGTTAGCAAGCCCAGGTCAAACCCATTTGGGCCCCACATGGCTCTGCTGGCTGGGTTAATTGACAGGGTCGGTCGGGTTACGGCAAACAAGAATATTTTTAAGGATGGCCTTAGACTATTGTAACTCACTTTATTTTGGGCTATCTCAGGCCTCTCTCTCTCGTCTACAGCTAGTTCAAAAGGCAGCGGCTAGACTTCTCACCGGGACACGCAAATATGAGTCGATCACCCCTATTTTATTCAAACTCCACTGGCTACCTGTCACATTCAGGATTGATTTTAAAATTTTACTATTTGTGTATAAAGCTCTTAACAAACCGGCCCCCCAATATCTGACCAAACTCCTCTGCCCGTACACTCCATCTCGTACTTTGAGATCCAGTGATCACTGTCTTCTTATCGTGCCCAGATCCACCCAGCCAGCAGAGCCATGTGGGGCCCAAATGGGTTTGACCTGGGCTATCTAACTGGGACCCAGCCAGTTTTGCACCCAGTTTCCATTTAGGCCCCACATGGGTTTGCCCAGATGAAATGAACACTGCTTAGTGTGCACACTACAGGCTGTTTAATGTAACACTTAATCAGTGTTGGAGGTAATGAGATAGTTAAGTGATTGAATAATGATTGTGCATTATTGATGAACACCTGCTGTTAACAAGCATAATCACTGAAGGAAAGAGAAACACAAGAACTACTTCCAGCCACAACCTTGGATGAAATCAACTGAAGATAAAATACATCAAATCTCTCAAGATCTGATTAAACAACTCCACAAACAGCATTATTACTAACAGAATTACTTTACTAAATTATTACTTATTACTAACCAGACTGACTTTATTTATGTCAGACATCTACAGAAGTTCTTATTGAGAATTAAGAATTAAGAAGAGGTTTAGATGTTGATTACTTATTTGAAAGTAATAGTTTGATTTGATGTTACCATTGTGGCGATCAATGTGTGCTTTAGTCGGGCTCTTGACTTTTTACCATTAGTTTTTCTCTGGCAGCTGTGTCAGTTTGTTATGGCGAGAACAGCAAGAGAAAATGTAATCAGATGCTGTAAGCTGATTGATGATAAGAATATAATCATCATGTAGTGGCTTAACTCACTGATATTATGTGGGAGGTTTATACGGGTAGTATGTTATTAATTCTGTTTTATTGTTGTGATTCTACAGCAAGAGAATAATAGAATTTAATCAGACCATCAAACGATTTTTAACACACCATTTACATATTTTGGGCTCCTGTGAGTTTCACTCACACACAGACATCAAGAATCAGCATATGAATCTCAACAATGGTGACATGCTTCATAGTGCAATGCATTCTGAGTGCATCATACGAAACTTATCCATGGCTCCCAGAATGCATTGCACCATTGAAGCATGTCACCATTGTTGAGATTCATATGCTGATTCTTGATGTCTGTGTGTGAGTGAAACTCACAGGAGCCCAAAATATGTAAATGTTGTGTTAAAAATCGTTTGATGGTCTGATTAAATTCTATTATTCTCTTGCTGTAGAATCACAACAATAAAACAAAATGAATAACATACTACCCTTATAAACCTCACACATAAAATCAGTGAGTTAAGCCACTATATGACGATTATATTCTTATCATCAATCAGCTTACAGCATCTGATTATAGTTTTTCTTGCTGTTCTCACCATAACAAACAGACACAGCTGCCAGAGAAAAACTAATGTCAAAAAGTCAAGAGCCCGACTAAAGCACACACTGATCGCCACAATGGTAACATCAAATCAAACTATTACTTTCAAATAAGTAATCAACATCTAAACCTCTTCTTAATTCTCAATAAGAACTTCTGTAGATGTCTGACAGAAATAAAGTCAGTCTGGTTACTAATAAGTGAAGCTGGTAATGCTGTTTGTGGAGTTGTTTATCAGATCTTGAGAGATTTAATGTATTTTATCTTCAGTTGATTTCATCCAAGGTTGTGGCTGGAAGTAGTTCTTGTGTTTCTCTTTCCTTCAGTGATTATGCTTGTTAACAGCAGGTGTTCTTCACTAATACAAAATCATTATTCAATCACTTAATTATCTCATTACCTCCAACACTGATTAAGTGTTACATTAAACAGCCTGTAGTGTGCACACTAAGCAGTGTTCATTTCATCTGGGCAAATCCATGTGGGGCCTACATGGAAACTGGGTGCAAAACTGGCTGGGTCCCATTTAGATAGCCCAGGTCAAACCCATTTGGGCCCCACATGGCTCTGCTGGCTGGGCAGACTTAAAAAACGAGGCGACTGCACTTTTGCGACTGCAGGCCCAAAACTTTGGAACAGTCTACCCCTCTATATCAGACTAGCTCCCTCAATTTCCATCTTCAAAACATCCTTGAAAACTTTTAATACCCCTTAACACAACTATTGTTTTTTTTTTTAATTGTCCTGTTTCTGCCCTGCATTTTATCTATTGCCCTGTACAGCACTTTGGTCAGCCTTGGCTGTTTTTAATTTTGCGTTATAAATAAATATTGTATTTTTTTTAGAATTAAGTTAATACCTTTGAGTCACCTGGGATAAAACTCCCCCTGCTACCCTCATTTGCATTTGTAAAGCTCACAGCAGTCTCATTTACATGTTAAAGCATTAGAGGGAGGGGGGTCACGGGGCAAGCAAGTCCCACGTCAATTTCCGACAATTTCCGACAGTTTGCAGTGTTGCCTGTAAATTGCCGTTTGCAGTCGTAAACCTGAACTTCCACGACAATCTACAGCGCCGGTAACTGTCGAAAATCCCACTTTTCATGCAGTGTGATTGACAGACTGTATGAACAACAACAAGCCATCACAACTGCACTTTGTCTTCTTGGGAGAAACAACATGTGCCTAAGTGATGGAGAATGGTCCCACATCAGGCAGGCCATTGACGTCCTCAGGCCTTTTGAAGAGGCGACTAAGGAGATTTCAGCAGAGCAGTATGTGACAATTTCCAAAGTCATCTGGTCTCTCTTCTCCAGCAAGCAACCGCATCTGCTGGGCAGAGTAACAGTCTGGCTTCACAACTTGAAGCACAATGCAAGCGACGGTTCCAGAACATTGAACGCAACCACACTCTTGCAGTCAGCACCTTTTTGGACATTCGCTTCAGAAACATTGTGTTCTGTGATTCTGCAAATGTGGAAATGATTAAATCACGGATCATCACAGAGATGCAAGCCCTGGCTTGCGCTGAAACACAGTCAACCAGACATGAAGCCGCTGCGACTGCATCAACTGTGACACAAGTGACACAAGGGTCACCTGCTGAGTGTTCATCATCCAAGGGATTATGGCGGGAGTTTGACAGTCGGGTTGAGGCTTTTCAGAGCAAACGCACAGCAAACACAGATGCATATATTGAAATGAGAAGATACATGGAGGAAAAGGTGATCCCAAGGAGTGAGGACCCTTTGATTTGGTGGAAAAAAAATGAAACCACATTTCCACTGCTGAACAAAGTTGCGAAAAAATACCTTGGAACTGTTGCAATGTCTGTTCCAGCAGAGACTCTTCTCTAAGGCCGGAGAAATAATCAGCCAGAGGCGTAATCGTCTTAAAGCAAAAAATGTGAATATGATACTTTTTCTGAACAGCAATCTGAAACTTCAGTAAAGTGTGACGACATATCTTGAGTGCACTAAAAGCGTGATGGTGTCAGACAGTTTTCTAGTTCATTTTTCCAAGTTCATTTTCTCAGGGAACAACTGTCTTTGTTATGCAGGTTTATAGGATAAGTAAATCCTAGTTTATCATTTATGACGTCATGTTTTTGATTCAGTGAAGTGTTACATGTTTACTTCTACAAAGAGGCTCGAAACATAACATTGTTATGATGTATTCGGGTTTTTTTTTTTTTTTTTTTTTTCCTTTTAGCTTTTTCTACCAAGATTGATCTTTTTTTTCTTTTTTTTGAGAAATAAGAAAAGTGAAAATGTGTATGTTTTTGTTCATATTTAATTTATTTCATTCATATTTATGTTATTTATTTTAATTTTTATTTTATGTATTGACCATAATACATTTTGTATAAATGGTCCATATTTGTCATGTGATTTGTCTTAAATGTAATAATATTTTTACTGACAAAAATTGCCAATAAGAAATGAACGGTATCGGTATCGGTATCGGTATCGATGAAAATGCAAGAAAAAGTATCGGTATCGTATCGAATCCTAAAAGTGTGGTATCGCCCATCCCTAATTTAAAAGTATTAACTAAAATTTATAATGCATTAATAAAGTGAGCAAAGTATTACTGTGAACTTATTTCATTTGAAACCACAACATTTTTTTGGTAAATAAAGAGATTTCCACTGGACCAGCAACTACACAGTCACCGCCTGTTAAATAAAGCAACATGCAGCATATCATCAATGTTTCTAGATCTTCTCCTGGACTGAAGCACAGGCTCTACTCTTCTGCACAATGGTGACCCAAAAAATAAGATTTTACAGTAAACTACTGGCAACAGTGTTGCCAGTATAAACCTGTTTTATAACTTACAGTTTATTACTGTTAAAATACATGTTGTGGGTGTGTCTTTTTATCTTACACTGTTAACCCTTTCAACCCCACAGGGAAATCCACACTACAAAGAGTAAAAAGTAACACTGACGCAGCGTTGCAGTGAGATAATTAAGTGAATATGTGAGTGATTGTTGAGCATTAGTGATGAACACCTGCTGTTAGAACAGAAAATAGAGAAACACAAGAACTACAACTGACTTCCAGACATTACACATTATTACACTTATTATTAACCAGTATGACTTCATTTCTGTCATACATCTACAGAAGTTGTTGTTGAGATGTTTAATTGAAAATGTTTGGTTTGAAGTTACCGTTATAGAGATCAGTGCTTGCTTTAGTTGGGTTGCTGATGCAAAAACATTAGCGTGTCTTTTACTGCTTGAGCTGTTTTTGTAAATCACACTTGTGCACACACACAGTTTATGAATGATTGTGGTTATGTTGATTATGGTGATAAAATCATCATATAGCTTGTTCATTCACTAAGGAATTCATTCCTACTCATTCAGAGTTTAATCCTCAATCAAAAGTGTTACATTAGCACCACTGTGAAACCACAGCAATAAATTACAATGACTCATTTTTTTTAACACATCATGCATACCCCCCAAAAAAAAACCCCAAAAAACATTGCTATGCTGTCCTTTAGAAACACAGAGATATCACAATTTAGCACATGAATCTCAACAATGGTGGCAATATTTTTTTATTATTCATGCAGCAGTGCATGCTGGGAGTTTTATATTATCCTGGAACCCAGCATGCATTGCGACATGACACTTTTGATTGTCATCATTGTTGAGATTCATATGCTGATTGTTGGTGTCTGTCTGTGTCAAGCAGAAGTTAAAAAATGTTTAAATGCACTCTATGATTACAATATTGTTTAGAAGACATGATTACAGAGATATTGATTTCATGTTGTAGATTCACAGATAAATATGAAATACCCATAAATTCAAAGAATATATACACAAAAGAACTGAAAATCAGACATGTCCAGGATGAATGTTAAATCATCACAAAAGCCATAAACACCTGATCATCTTTCTCTTGACTTTTTCTTGCTATAACTGTTACGTAAGTGTAAGTCAAGGGACAAGAGACCAACTAAAGCAAATACTGATCTCCATCATGGTGACAACAAACTTTATTATTAACGCAATCTCTGTTAATTCTCAACAAGAACTTTTGTACATGTATGAAAAAAATAATCATAAACTGGTTTGTAAACTGGTTTCACACTCAGTGTTGCTGGAAGTCAGTTGTAGTTCTTGTGTTTCTCTTTTTTCTGTTCTTGTTTCTCTGTCCTTCAGTGATTCTGCTTATCAGGTGTTCATCAGTTTCCCAATTCACTCACTTCTTTTCATTCAAGTGGACTATATTGGTGAACTAATGTAGTGAATAGTGATTGAGGATATAGGGTGTGATTGTGAAAACAGCCGCTGAGTGTCGATTTTGGGCACTATTAATTCACAGTATATTCCTGTAGGCTAGTTTTATTTTCTATGGTATATTACTGTTTAAATGGAAAATGGTATGATATTGTCAGAATTTGGCCTTTTTTTACAGCAAGGGTTAACAGTGCATACTATCATAAAAGTGCCAGACCGCTTTGGCAAAAACACCACCACCAGTAGTTAAATAGAAATTAACCTAGATCAAGAGCTTGCTGGGCTTCAAGGATGGATTTTAAATCTGGTCTTATGTAGGATTCGAATGCCGAGGAGGACCACCTGCCCAGGATTTTGATAGCTGCTGTAGAGATACCACGCTCGGCTGCTGTAGTGGCGGCTCCGATTCTGAAGGAATGTCCGGTGAACTGAGAAGGGGATAAGCTGCAGCTTTTGAGAACAGAGTTGAGATGGAACTTGAACCGGTTTTGAGAAAGAGGTGCTCCGTTAGGTAAAATGAAGAGGGGAGAAATAACAGGATGCCTGGGACGGATTTTAAGGAATTTAGTCATAGAGGAGAAGGGGCAAAAATCGCTACTGATTTTAGAGATAGTTAAAGTAACGCCTTTGGAGTCGTTCTTAGAATGTTTAAGAAAAAGTGTGAAAAAATTAGGAAAAAAATATAAATCTGAGAAGGAAAGACCTCGGGCTGGATCGAATGTATTAGTTGGTGAAGTTAATTCTCCTGGACGCATGAAACCGTAAAAAGCTGTTAGAAATACCGCTTCTAGCAAAGTGTTGAGATATGAGGAAAAGAGGCCGTTGCGAACTGAAATGATTAACCTATGAATTAAAGGTAACGTCAGAGGCAACCTTTTGTCGGGGGACGAAATAGAAGATTTGGCTATGCCTTCCCAGCCAGCAGAGCCATGTGGGGCCCAAATGGGTTTGACCTGGGCTAGCTAACTGGGACCCAGCCAGTTTTGCACCCAGTTTCCATGTAGGA
This sequence comes from Leuciscus leuciscus, assembly GCF_965113295.1. Lineage (NCBI taxonomy): Eukaryota > Metazoa > Chordata > Actinopteri > Cypriniformes > Leuciscidae > Leuciscus > Leuciscus leuciscus. The sequence continues at coordinate 27,971,983 of NC_138725.1, read as the reverse complement.
CCCACATGGATTTGCCCAGATGAAATGAACACTGCTTAGTGTGCACACTACAGGCTGTTTAATGTAACACTTAATCAGTGTTGGAGGTAATGAGATAATTAAGTAATTGAATAATGATTTTGTACTAGTGATGAACACCTGCTGTTAACAAGCAGAATCACTGAAGGAAAGAGAAACACATACTTTCAGCCACAGTCTTGGATGAAATCAACTGAAGATAAAATACATTAAATATCTCAAGATCTGATTAAACAACTCCACAAACAGCATTACCAGCTTCACTTATTACTAACCAGACTGACTTTATTTCTGTCAGACGTCTTCAGAAATTCTTATTGAGAATTAAGAAGAGGTTAAGATGTTGATTATTTATTTTAAAGTAATAGTTTGATTTGATCTTACCATTGTGGCGATCAGTGTGTGCTTGAGTCGGGCTCTTGACTTTTTAACATAAATTTTTCTCAGGCAGCTGTATCTGTTTGTTATGGCGAGAACAGCAAGAGAAAATGTAGTCAGATGCTGTAAGCTGATTGATGATAAGAATATAATCATCATATATTGGCTTAACTCACTGATATTATGTGGGAGTTTTATACGGGTAGTATGTTATTAATTCTGTTTTATTGTTGTGATTCTACAGCAAGGGGATAATATAATTTAATCAGAACATCAAACGATTTCAGCATATGAATCTCAACAATGGTGACATGCTTCATAGTGCAATGCATTCTGAGTGCATCATACTCCATGGCTCCCAGAATGCATTGCAGCATGAAGCATGTCACCATTGTTGAGATTCATATGCTGATTCTTGATGTCTGTGTGCGAATAAAAATCCCAAGGAGCCCAAAATATGTAAATGGTGTGTTAAAAATCGTTTGATGTTCTGATTAAATGATATTATGCCCTTGCTGTAGAATCACAACAATAAAACAGAATTAATAACCGACTACCCATTTAAACCTCCCATATAATATCAATGAGTTAAGCCAATATATGATGATTATATTCTTACTATCAATCAGCTTAAAGCATCTGACTACATTTTCTCTTGCTGTTCTCACCATAACAAACAGACACAGCTGCCTGAGAAAAACTAATGTTAAAAAGTCAAGAGCCTGACTAAAGCACACACTGATCGCCACAATGGTAACATCAAATCAAACTATTACTTTCAAATAAGTAATCAACATCTAAGCCTCTTCTTAATTCTTTTCTGTAGATGTCTGACAGAAATAAAGTCAGTCTGGTTACTAATAAGTGAAGCTGGTAATGCTGTTTGTGGAGTTGTTTAATCAGATCTTGAGAGATGTAATGTATTTTATCTTCAGTTGATTTCATCCAAGACTGTGGCTGGAAGTAGTTCTTGTGTTTCTCTTTCCTTCAGTGATTATGCTTGTTAACAGCAGGTGTTCTTCACTAGTACAAAATCATTATTTAATCACTTAATTATCTCATTACCTCCAACACTGATTAAGTGTTACATTAAACAGCCTGTGGTGTGCACACTAAGCAGTGTTCATTTCATCTGGGCAAATCCATGTGGGGCCTACATGGAAACTGGGTGCAAAACTGGCTGGGTCCCAGTTAGCTAGCCCAGGTCAAACCCATTTGGGCCCCACATGGCTCTGCTGGCTGGGTTTGAGCATTAGGCGAATAGGAGTAGCAGTGAATAGGCTAGGAGAATCTGGGTTGTAATATTTGGCGTAGATTTGAACACCTGCGAGTAGTCTACGAATGGAAGAGATTTTTAAAATACGTTTGTCGATATTGAACACGAGAAAGGAGCAAACGGTCGAAATCAAAATAGGAAATAAAGGAAGTTGAAAGGCTAAACAAAACATAGAAAACGAATACCAGGCGGAAGTATAACCTTTGAGAGTGGATGGAGCAACACCTTTAGACATGTAATATCTAGCTGAGCAAAGCAAATCTTCTAATATAGCGTTGTGGCTGGCAGGGGAGGGCAGGGTGTTGGATCCTTGTTGGCTGCGGGGAAGAGCCGTCTGAAGGTCTGAAAACAAAAGCGAGATAGAGCGTCAGCGACAACATTGAAGTGGCCAGGTATGTGAGAAGCTTTAATAATGAAGTTGTGAATGACTGACTGCCAAATTAAGCGACGCAGAAAAGGCATGATCATCGGGCAAGATGATCTGCCTTTATTAATAATAGCTACGGTGGCTTCATTATCGCAAAACATAAGAATGCATTTCCTAGACCACTCGTGACCCCAGATTACGCTGGCTACGACTAGAGGATAGAGTTTGTATAGCGCTGAAGAGAGTGAGCTAGATGTTGATTTAGGAAATTCGTTCGGCCATCTCTCTGCGAACCACCCACTAAGCAAAATTATGTCCAAAACACGTCTTTTCAACGTCTTTGTCACAAAAGTCGGACGTTGAAAAGACGTCCACTGAGGAGCCAGAATGAAAGTTTTTATGACGTCTTTTTTTGACGCGTTCTGCACGTCCGATATCTAGACGTTCATCGAACCTTCGTACAAGGTTAAAACTAGTTCAGATGTGGCCATTGTGGACATATTTCAGCATCATTTATGGTCTCATTTAGACATAATTACTTTGACTATTGCTGTCAGATGATCTTAGTGAGAATTAACAGAGGTTTAGATGTTGATATTTGTTTAATTTGAAGTGTCACCATTGTGGTGACCAGTGTTTGCTTTAGTTGGGCTCTTGGTCCCCGTTTTTTTTACTTTAACTTTCTTTGGCTGCTGTAAAAGTGTGTTTGTGTAACACAATTGTTGTGGCAGAGATAGCCTAGAAAAAGTGTGAGGTGTTATCAGCTCAATGTTGATGATGACATAATCATCACAAAATGGGCATCTAATATTGTGTTTAAAGTTTTGTGTTTATATTTGGCGTTCATAACCACCAACCTTGTGGAACTGCATTATTGGTGCCAAAAGCATGAAAATGATCACTTATTTGAAGGTGTATAAAAAGCATGTGCACATGATGTTTTGAGCAAATGTATCATATAGTCACACACAGACATCAAGATTTTGCATATGATTCACAACAATGGTGACAAAAAAAAAAAAAAAAGCTTCATGCTGCAATGCATGATGGGTAGCTTTCATAGTATAAAACTCATCCTTAATTCCCTAGCTTTTTTGTTTTGATTGTCACCATTGTTGTGATTCATATCCAAAATCTTGATGTCTGTGTGTGACTATACGTGATACATCTGCTCAAAACATCATGTGCACATGCTTTTTATACACCTTCAAATAAGTGAACATTTTAATGCTTTAGGCACCAATATTGCAGTCCCACAAGGTTCATGGTTATGAATGCCAAAGCATCTGACAATATTAGATGCTTTTTTTTATGATGATTTCATGATCATCAATAAGCTGAAAACAGCTGATCTTACTTAATATTGGCTTTCTCGGCCACAACATTGTTGAACAATTGTGTTTTACAAACACACAGTTAAAGCAATCAAATAAAAGTTAAAGTAAAAGGAACGGGGACCAAGAGCCCAACTAAAGCAAACACTGGTCACCACAATGGTGACACTTCAAATTAAACAAATATCAACATCTAAACCTCTGTTAATTCTCACTAAGATCATCTGACAGCAATAGTCAAAGTAATTATGTCTAAATGAGACCATAAATGATGCTGAAATATGTCCACAATGGCCACATCTGAACTAGTTTTAACCTTATACGAACGTTCGATGAACGTCTATATCGGACGTGCAGAACACGTCAAAAAAAGACGTCATAAAAACTTTCATTCTGGCTCCTCAGTGGACGTCTTTTCAACGTCCGACTTTTGTGACAAAGACGTTGAAAAGACGTGTTTTGGACATCATTTTGCTTAGTGGGCAGTGCCCTTGGAAATAACCCCCGAACCCAACGGACGGAGCGGCATCGGTGAACAAATGTAAATCTGCGGATGATTCGAAAGCCTCGTTATAGAAAAAAGAAATGCCGTTCCAATCATTTAGTAAGCGAGACCAGAATGTAATGTCGGACCGACAGCCTTTGTCTAACTGGACTGGATTACTGAGTTCGGGCACGGAATGTGCCGACGTTAGTAGACGCGATATAAAAGCCCTGCCTTGCGGAATGATGCTCATAGCAAAATTTAGGTGGCCCAACAGGGACAATAAATCGTGCTTCGAGATGACGTGTAAGAGAGGAAAAATTATCCAGAAAAGAACAGATTCTTATAAGCTTTTCTAGGGGAAGAGAGGCTTGCATTTTAACCGTATCGAGGGAGATACCTAAAAATTCGAGGTTAGTGGAGGGGCCCAAAGTTTTCTCTGAAGAGAGAGGAACGCCGACGTCGCTGAAAACCTGCTTTAAGATATCGAGAATGGAAGAATGGGAAGAAGGGAAATCGATAAGCAAGAAATCGTCGAGTAAATGCAAAACGAACGGGAGTTTGCAGACGTTCAGCAGGATCCAACACAAAGCTTCCGAGAGACTGTTGAAGATATGAGGGCTGCTTCTACACCCGAAAGTGAGCCTTACTGCAAAATAGAATTTTGAATCCCATTTAACTCCGAAGAGTGGCCAGTCAGCAGGGTGTATTGGCATGGTTTTAAAAGCATCTGTAATATCTGCTTTAGCCAGCCAAGCACCTTGGCCAGCTACACTCTCAGAAAATAAAGTACATAATTGTACCTTTAGGGGTACAATCCCAGCCAGCACAGCCATGTGGGGCCCAAATGGGTTTGACCTGGGCTATCTAACTGGGACCCAGCCAGTTTTGTCCTCGGTTTCCATGTTGGCCCCACATGGGTTTGCCCAGATGAAATGAACACTGCTTAGTGGGCACAGTACAGGCTGTTTAATGTAACACTGAATCAGTGTTGGAGGTAATGAGATAATTAAATGATTGAATAATGATAGTGCATTATTGATGAACACCTGCTGTTAACAAGCAGCACTGCCTTGGATGAAATCAACTGAAGATTAAATACATTACATCTCTCAAGATCTGATTTATGTCAGACATCTACAGAAAAGAATTAAGAAGAGGTTTAGATGTTGATTACTTATTTGAAAGTAATAGTTTGATTTGATGTTACCATTGTGGCGATCAGTGTGTGCTTTAGTCAGGCTCTTGACTTTTTAAACGCTAGTTTTTCTCAGGCAGCTGTGTCTGCTTGTTATGGCGAAAACAGCAAGAGAATATATTATCAGATGCTGTAAGCTGATTGATGATAAGAATATAGTCATCGTCATGTAGTGGCTTATCTCACTGATATTATGTGTGAGGTTTATACAGGTAATATGTCATTCATTTTGTTTTATTGTTGTGATTCTACAGCAACAGATCCAGTACAGTTTAATCAGAACATCAAATGATTTTTAAAACCCCATTTACACATGTTGGACTACTGAAAGTTATACTTGCACACAGACATCAAGAATCAGCATATGAATCTCAACAATGGTGACATGCTTCATGCTGCAATGCATTCTGAGTGCATCATATGAAATAGGGCTGGGCGATTTAAATCGCGATATTGTTATGCGCATCTCGTCAGTAAAGCCGGTTCCTTGATTAGTAGTAAATCACCATCACCTGCTTTCAGATGGAGAGGCATTTAGGGCTGATGAGATAATTACATTTACATTTACATTTAGTCATTTAGCAGATGCCTTTATCCAAAGCGACTTACAAATTAGGACTAATTTCACCGAGTCATCATAAAGAGGCAAAAGCAACAACAACGCAGGAAGTGCTCAAAATACGAAGTTCAGGTATTATTCAGAGTAGCATAAGCCTGATAAGTGATGTTTCAAAGGGAAAGGAATTATTATTTTTTTTTTTATTATTATTATTATTTTTCTATAAGGTAAGTGCTCACGGAAGAGATTGGTTTTCAGCTGTTTTTTGAATGTTGTCAGGGATTCTGCATTCCGGATGAGGGTGGGGAGAGCGTTCCACCAGCATGGAACTGTGAATGAGAATGTTCTGGAAAGTGATTTTGTGGCTTTCTGTGATGGAACCACGAGACGTCGCTCGTTGACCGATCGTAGGTGTCTGGTAGGGATGTAGACTCGTAGGAGTGAGTGAAAGTAGGAGGGAGCTGAGCCTGTGATAGTTCTGTAAGCAAGCGTCAGTGCCTTGAACTTGATGCGAGCAGCTAGAGGTAGCCAGTGCAGAGAGATGAACAGAGGAGTGACGTGGGCCCTCTTGGGCTCGTTGAAGACAAGACGAGCTGCAGCATTCTGGATCATCTGTAGGGGTTTGGTTGCACATGCTGGGAGTCCAGCCAGAAAGGCATTGCAGTAGTCAAGCCTAGAGATGACCAGGGCCTGGACGATAAGTTGTGTTGCATGCTCAGTTAGGAAAGGCCTGATCTTCCTGATGTTGTGCAGTGCAAACCTGCATGATCGAGCTGTCTTTGAAATGTGATCTGTGAAGGTCAGCTGGTCATCAAACGTTACTCCAAGATTTCTGACCGATCTTGATGGGGTGATTAATGATGACTCTAGCTGGATGGTGAAGTCGTGCTGTAGAGATGGATTGGCAGGGAGGACGAGAAGCTCAGTCTTTGCCAGGTTGAGCTGCAGGTGATGTTCCTTCATCCATGTGGAGATGTCCGCCAGACAGCTTGAGACCCGTGCAGCTACTGTGGGATCATCTGGTTGAAAGGAGAGGAAGAGCTGTGTGTCATCAGCATAGCAGTGGTAGGAAAAACCGTGTGCCTGTATGATGTGTCCCAGTGATGTGGTGTAGATGGAGAAGAGGAGGGGACCAAGAACTGAACCCTGGGGAACCCCTGTGGTCAGCTGATGTGCTCTGGATACCTCACCTCTCCATGCGACCTTGAAGGACCTACCTGTGAGATAGGACTCAAACCAGTGGAGTGAAGTTCCTGTGATGCCCAGTGATGAGAGGGTGGACAGAAGGATCTGATGATTCACCGTGTCGAAGGCAGCAGACAGATCCAGGAGAATGAGGACTGAAGATTTGGAAGCAGCTAATTAAGTGATTAATTTAGTGATGATTGAGCATTATTGAAGACACCTGATGTTAACAAGCAGAATCACTGAAGGAGAAAATCACAAATTGTAAGTTACCATTGGATGGGTGTTTGCTTTAGTTGGGCTCTAGACCATTATAGGTTTACTTTAATATTTACTGTTGTTTGACTGCTGTTATTGATTTATAACAGTTAAATGAACAAAGTACAGTGTTATCTTATAGTGTTGGCTATGTTTTGACATAATCATGCTATGATCTGAAAAAGGAAACTTTTTGAGATAATTTGGTTTAACTTGTTAGCAGCAGTTTTGTGATTCTTCAGCCTATGATTATCAGTACTTTACTTATAATTCAAAATATTTAATAAACATGGTTCTGATCAAGAGACATTCTGATAAATTCATTTAAAACACAGACATCAATAATCAGCCTGTGAATCTCAACAATGGTGACAATAATAAAGCATGTTGCAGTGGCTGCCACCAATCTCAACTCATTAATGGCTCCCATCATGCATTGCGGTATGAATAAATTATGATCTGAATTGTCTATGTAATTTACTTTTCCTAATTGAATATTCTGCTCCTCACCATTGTTGAGATGCATAGACTGAATCTTCAAATCTGTGTTGGCCTAAAAGAATGATTTTTTTTTTTTAACAACTTTTAAGAAATCCTTTATATTATATAAAAAATGCTGGCCATTTATGCAGATTCACAGTTATGCTGTAACCAACAACATAAATCGAAGTCAGAAAGAAGGATTTTAATGAGTTCAGTGATCAAGTTCAAATGATGATTGTCATAATATAACCATCACTATCAGATCACTTTTTTTCTTTGTTCAACTGGCGATTATAATTCAGATTCCTCAGACAAACAAAACCTAAAGTTAATAATATATGGGTCAAGAGTCAAACTAAAGCAACCATTGATCGTCATAACGGTAACTTACAATTTGAGATTTTCTCCTTCAGTGATTCTGCTTGTTAACATCAGGTATCTTCAATAATGTTCAATCATCACTAAATTAATCACTTAATTATATCATTAACTTAAACACTCTTGAGTGTGGACTCATACACTCCCAGGAGTGTTAATTTAACACTGGAGTTTTTGCTGTGTACAAAGAGCCGTAGTTAACTGACAAGCTGAGCCATATCGCATTAATTATCGCTGGCGATACGTCCGCGAAATTAATGCGATATGGCTCAGCTTGTCAGTTAACTACGGCTCTTTGTAGTAAATGCCGCTCCATCTGAAAGCAGGTGATGGTGATTTACTACTAATCAAGGAACCGGCTTTACTGACGAGATGCGCATAACAATCTCACGATATATATCGCCCAGCCCTACTGGCAACACTGTTGCCAGTTCTTTACTGCAATCTACAGTATGTTACTGTAAAAATGCACTAAAACTCGAGTTAACTACTTTCACTTGCAGAAACCGACTGTCTTAAATTAACCAACTATCATTTAAATGTATTAACTAAAATGTATAATGCATTAATAAAGTGAGCAAAATATTACTGTGAACTTTTTTCATTTGAAACCACAAAAAAAAGTTGGTAAATAAAGAGATTTCCACTGGATCAGCAACTACACAGTCACCACCTTTTAAATAAAGCAACATGCAGCATATCATCAATGTTTGTAGATCTTCTCCTGCACTGAAGCACAGGCTCTACTCTTCAGCACAATGGTGACCCAAAAAATAAATTTTACAGTAAAATACTGGCAACAGTGTTGCCAGTATAAACCTGTTTTATAACTTACAGTTTATTACTGTTAAAATACATTTTGTGGGTGTGTCTTTTTATCTTACACTGTTAACCCTTTCAACCCCACAGGGAAATCCACACTACAAAGAGTAAAAAGTAACACTGACGCAGTGTTACAGTGAGATAATTAAGTGAATATGTGAGTGATTGTTGAGCATTAGTGATGAACACCTGCTGTTAGAACAGAAAATAGAGAAACACAAGAACTACAACTGACTTCCAGACATTACACATTATTGCACTTATTATGAACCAGTATGACTTTATTTCTGTCATACATCTACAGAAGTTGTTATTGAGATGTTTAATTAAAAATGTTTGTTTGAAGTTACCATTATAGAGATCAGTGCTTGCTTTAGTTGGGATGCTGATGCTAAGACATCAGTGTTTCTTTTACTGCTTGAGCTGTGTTTTTGTAAATCACACTTGTGCGCACACAGTTTATGAATGATTGTGGTTATGTTGATTATGGTGATAAAATCATCATATAGCTTGTTCATTCACTAAGGAAATTATCACTCATTCAGAGTTTAATCCTCAATCATAAGTGTTACATTAGCACCACTGTGAAACCACAGCAATAAATTACAATGACTTATTTTTTTAACACATCATGAACAAAAAAAAACAAAACAAAGCTATGCTGCCTTTTAGAAACACAGAGATATCACAATTTAGCTCATGAATCTCAATAATGGTGGCAATATTTTTTTATTATTCATGCAGCAGTGCATGCTGGGAGTTTTATATTATCCTGTAACCCAGCATGCATTGCGACATGAAACTTTTGATTGTCACCATTGTTGAGATTCATATGCTGATTGTTGATGTCTGTGTGTGTCTGAGGCAAGCAGAAGTTAAACATTTTTTAATGCACTATATGATTACGAAATTGTTCAGAAGCCCTGATTACAGAAATGTTGATTTCATGTTGCAGATTCACAGGTAAATTTGCTAAATATAAAGTACCCATTAATTCAAAGAATATATAGAGGAAAGATCTGAAAATCAGACATGTCCAGGATGAATATTAAATCATCACAAAAGCCAAAAACAACTGATCATCTTCCTCTTGACTTTTTCTTGCCATAACAGATGTGCTTTATTAACACTCAGTTAAAGCGGTCACAGAGAGATGAAAGGTAAGAAGTCAAGGGACAAGAGACCAACTAAAGCAAATACTGATCTCCATCATGGTGACAACAAACTTTATTATTAACTAAATCTCTGTTAATTCTCAACAAGAACTTTTGTACATGTATGAAATAAATAATCGTAAACTGGTTTCACACTCAGTGTTGCTGGAAGTCAGTTGTAGTTCTTGTGTTTCTGTTCTTGTTTCTCTGTCCTTCAGTGATTCTGCTTATCAGTGTTCATCAGTTTCTCAATTCACTCACTTCTTTTCATTCAAGTGGACTATATTAGTGAACTAGGGAATAGTGTATGAGGATATAGGGTGTGATTGGGAAAACAGCCTCTGAGTGTCGACTTTGAGCATTGTTGATTCACAGTATATTCCTGTAGGCTAGTTTTGTTTTCTACGGTATATTACTGTTTTAATGGAAAATGGTATAATATTGTCAGAATTTGGCCTTTTTTTACAGCAAGGGTTAACAGTGTAGTTTTACTGTGATAGGTGTGGTAAAAGGACAGTAACCACAAAACTTACCATGCCTCAGTATTGATAGTTTTAAAGTGATATTTGTTGTAAATGCATATTAACCACAACACTTGCCATGCTTGTAAGGCTTTATAATGTAACATCCAATATTTGTAAGGTAAATCAGTACTTTTTCCTTTAAATAATCCTATATATTATACATAATGATATTTTCTTTTCTCTTTTTTCAGCTGAAAAGACCAAAAGGGCCTTTCGGATTCAGTCATCCCATTATTGTTGGAGGAGAAGTAAACGGAGGAGACGGACAGCTGCAAAGGCAAATATTCGCAATGGTATGTATGTGTTGGTTTTAACCCTAAATCAAACATTTTATCAAGCATTTGTTGTTTCTTAAAACTTTTCTCACAAAACCCATAGCCCAATCAGTACAAACATAGACTGAAAGTCTTAAAGGTCCCGTTCTGCGTGATCCCATGTTTCAAACTTTAGTTAGTGTGTAATGTTGCTGTTAGTTAGAGCATAAATAATATCTGTAAAATTATAAAGCTCAAAGTTCAATGCCAAGCGAGATATTTTATTTAACAGAAGTTGACTACAAAAAACGGCTCGATTGGACTACATCCCTCTACTTCCTTCTTTAATGATGTCACTAGAACCGTTTCTTGACTAACCTCCGCCCACAGGAATGCTCCCTCAACTCTACTGGCTACTTGCGCACTTCTTATAACTTAGGCTACTGTGTTTACTCAGCTCTTACGGTGATTTTCTGAAGTAAAACTGACGCTTCATCTTTTGTGTGATGTACAATAAACTTTATTAAACTCATCAGTACATGTTTGATCATCATTCAGACAGCAGACTTGTAGGCTATTAATAAATAATGGATACATAGCCTACAAGCAGATGACAAATACGTTATAATAACCGTAATTAAATTACTAAACCATACCTGTTTCATCTCTATACAGCACTCTGACTCTGTAGGCATTATTGTACGACTCGAAATGAACGCCGTTACTGAGAGTTTCTGATATTATCATCATTCCGTGAGATGAATTTTTCCTGACAGACTGAGCGCGAGCTCATGAAGCTCCGCCCCCTGTGTCGTCCAGCAGCAGCTCATTTGCATTTAAAGGGCACACACTGAAACAGCTCGTTTTTCTGAGCCCCAAAAAATGTCAATTTAAACATGCTGTAAAAAATGATCTGTTGGGTATTTTGAGCTCAAACTTCACATACACACTCTGGGGACATCAGAGACTTATTTTACATCTTGTGAAAAGGGGCATAAAACGGGACCTTTAATAATTCACAAGATTTAACAGGTTGTCAAATTCGTACGATACTCGTACATATTTGTATACTCGTACACAATCCTGCAGCTTTTACTCCTAGTGCTGTCATTGGCTACTGCCTCAATTCCTGTACATATTTATCGCGATATTTGTAAATCAGTTGTGCCACTTCTTGGAAAGTTGTCGGATGTCACACACACTGTCAGAAAGTTTAAATTAATTGCAAATTGGACCCTGTCTATTTATGTTCCAGTGATACATGATGTCTCTCCACACCTCATAACCTACCTCTGTTTGCAAGAGTGGAAAAGCTTATGTGACTTGTCACATGACATCAGATACTCGATTATTTTGTCATAATCAGATCAGTTACACTGCTGATAACTGTCCCGTTTGCATGTAAATCATTTTCATGATTATTGCTTGCTATTAAAGACATACTTTTATTCATAGAAATGCCCACATATCAGTGAACTTATTACATAAAAATGCTTTTAAAATTTAATTATGCAACACTCTTTACAGAAAACATATCCTACAGTTATAAACTCACAACGTCATCATCAAGTCCTGTGCTGGGCACATTGGGCAACAGCTGTCCTCCAACGTATTCGATCCGTGGCCATGTTCTTCACATCTTCCCATGGGACACTGACATTATTCAGGTCTTCGTGAAACATCTGTCTCCATGTCTTCCTTGGTCTTCCCTGTCTCCTGCATCCTCCTGGTGGTGTCCACTTCATCACTGTGTTTGGGTGTTGTTGTTTGGGCATGCATAGGATGTGTCCAGCAAGTCTTCATGTGAAGTCCCACTCCTCCTCAGGATCTCTTTGATATATGTAGAACCAATATTGAAAATAGTGATTTATCTTTTTCCATATTGTTAAAGCATTTTGTTTTCTCTTTTCAGCTTCATAAACTTTACTTGATGTCTGCCTAATGCCTTTTTCAAAAAAGTGTCAGTGCTCATCAGGTGTTTTGCTAAAGGACATATTCATTGCATACACTGTTAACTCTTGCTGTAAAAAAAGGCGTAATTCTGACAATATCATACCATTTTCCATTAAAACAGTAATATACCGTAGAAAATAAAACTAGCCTACAGGAATATACTGTGAATTAACAGTGCTCAAAGTCGACACTCAGAGGCTGTTTTCCCAATCACACCCTATACCCTCATTCACTATTCCCTACATTAGTTCACCAATATAGTCCACTTGAATGAAAAGAAGTGAGTGATTTGAGAAACTGATGAACACTGATAAGCAGAATCACTGAAGGACAGAGAAACAAGAACAGAAAAAAGAGAAACACAAGAACTACAACTGACTTCCAGCAACACTGAGTGTGAAACCAGTTTACAAACCAGTTTATGATTATTTCTTTCATACATGTACAAAAGTTCTTGTTGAGAATTAACAGAGATTGAGTTAATAATAAAGTTTGTTGTCACCATGATGGAGATCAGTATTTGCTTTAGTTGGTCTCTTGTCCCTGGACTTCTTACCATTCATTTCTCTGACTGCTGTAACTGTGAGTTTATAAAACACATTTGTTATGGCAAGAAGAAGTCAAGAGGAAGATGATTAGTTGTTTTTGGCTTTTGTGATGATTTAACACTCATCCTGGACATGTCTGATTTTCAGATCTTTCGCGTATGTATTCTTTGAATTTATGGGTATATCATATTTAGCATATTTATCTGTGAATCCACAACATAAAATCAACATTTCTGCAATCATGTCTTCTGAACAATATTGTAATCATAGAGTGCATTAAAACATGTTTAACTTCTGCTTGACACAGACACACACAGACACCAACAATCAGCATATGAATCTCAGCAATGGTGACAATCAAAAGTTTCATGTCGCAATGCATGCTGGGTTCCAGGGTAATATAAAACTCCCAGCATGCACTGCTGCATGAATAATAAAAAAATCCCATTTTGCCACCATTGTTGAGATTCATGTGCTAAATTGTGATATCTCTGTGTTTCTAAAGGACAGTGTAGTTCTGTTCCTTTTGGTTTATGCATGATGTGTTAAAAAAAATAAGTCATTGTAATTTATTGCTGTGGTTTCACAGTGGTGCTAATGTAACACTTTTGATTGAGGATTAAACTCTGAATGAGTAAGAATGAATTCCTTAGTGAATGAACAGAAAATATGATGATTTTATCACCATAATCAACATAACCACAATCATTCATAAACTGTGTGTGTGCACAAGTGTGGCTTACAAAAACAGCTCAAGCGGCAAAAGAAAATCTAATGTTTTAGCATCAGCATCCCAACTAAAGCAAGCACTGATCTCTGTAATGGTAACTTCAAACCAAACATTTTCAATTAAACATCTCAACAACAACTTCTGTAGATGTATGACAGAAATAAAGTAATACTGGTTAATAATAAGTGTAATAATGTGTAATGTCTGGAAGTCAGTTGTAGTTCTTGTGTTTCTCTATTTTCTGTTCTAACAGCAGGTGTTCATCACTAATGCTCAACAATCACTCACATATTCACTTAATTATGTCACTGCAACGCTGCGTCAGTGTTACTTTTTACTCTTTGTAGTGTGGATTTCCCTGTGGGGTTGAAAGGGTTAACAGTGTAAGATAAAAAGACACACCCACAAAATGTATTTTAACAGTAATAAACTGTAAGTTATAAAACAGGTATATACTGGCAACACTTTTGCCAGTAGTTTACTGTAAAATCTTGTTTTTTGGGTCACCATTGTGCTGAAGAGTAGAGCCTGTGCTTCAGTCCAGGAGAAGATCTAGAAACATTGATGATATGCTGCATGTTGATTTATTTAAAAGGTGGTGACTGTGAAGTTGCTGGTCCAGTGGGAATCTCTTTATTTACCAAAATGTTTTTTGTGGTTTCAAATGAAGTAAGTTCACACCCAGATAGCAACATTGTTTCGGCCCGGATCCGGCCCACATCTGGCACTTGTGGAATGCGGATCTGGCCCACATGCGGCGTGGAATGACGGCACTTGGGCGGACCGCTCCTGTTTGCCAGATCTGGGCCACAAGCAGGCCATAGCAATGCCACATGTCAGCCAAGAGCAAAGAAATAAACCAGAACTGGACCTTATCTGAGCCACAAAGTCTGTGTATATTAAATATGAAGTCATCTCAGCCTTAATAAGCCTGTTAACAAGCAGAATCACTGAAGGAAAGAAGAGAACAGAAAAAGAGACAAGCAGAAACACAAGACCTACAACTGACTTCGGACACAGCCTTAGATGAAATCAACTGAAGAGAAAAGAAGACATTAAATCTGTGAAGATCTCAGCAGAGGAGGATTAAACAACTCCACAAACAACATTACCAGCTTCACTTATTACTAACCAGACTGACTGTACTGTAAGTGCTAGAACAGAAGTGCTAAGCGCTTTGATGTTTGGGGTGATTTTGCCTTTAATTTTCTACAAAACTATATGGTAAAATTACTTAAAAATTTATACAATTATAGTCATGATCACGCTGAACAAATTCAATTAAAACAATGAGCAAACCTATAAAGAAATATTTCTTTATATATATATACCAGTATGTATTTACTTTATGCACACATATATTTAATGTATATGAATATATATAAATATATATGTATATATATATATATATATATATATATATACATAATTTGTAAAATACATAAAAAAATATACATTAAAAATGATGTATAATACTTAACATTAATATTATTTTAGTCCTGATGGAAAATATCAATAAATATTTTTTCTTATGTCTCTTTATGGTCTTGTCCTGTTCAGGGTTAAATGACATGCAGTAATATTTTGGGTCACCGTGACAGCAAATACATTTCTAATCAATAAAAAAAAGCGCAATTAAAAAAAAGTGTGACTGGCTTGTCCGTGTATTTTAATACTAACAATTAAACACTGTGATGTCAGATTTGATATTGTGGCTTTATATGTGATATACTTGCATGTGCCATTATATTATTAACAGGGGAAACTGGGGACAGTTGCTACAGGGGATGGTTGTAACATGTAATTTTTCTCCAATCAGAAACGAGCTAGAGTGATGACACTCATACTGCACATGCACAGTTAGACCCTATAGTCTCTGAGTAACTGAGAGAAATGCTAAAAGTGTTGCAACTGTCCCCGGTCTCCCCCACTTTACCAAAATCGAGCTCAAATGAATTTAGGAAGTTTTTGTCTAGTGAATGTCGTGTTTCCTGTGGTTTTTCGTCATTTACGGCTCCATCTGAGGCAGTCAGTCCATCACTTCACGTTTTCGCCAGCTTAAAGGTTATGAAGATTTTTTTCTGTAATTTGGCCAAAAATCTCACATCCGTTCCTCAAATAAATAGCCTACATATAAAAAAATATATTCTTTAGCCTATATTTAAAATGTTTCTTAATTAAATAAAAACGCCTTTTCAAAGAACCAGTTCTTTATTTACCCAAATAACAAATAAGCAGAGACGCTCCTAAGTGTGGCACTTTATTTACGATAGAGATCGCATGGCCACTGATGTTGCTCATACAATATTAATTCTCTATTTTTCATACAATCTTCTCACTTTTAAAGTCTAACCAGATTTATTGACCACAGAGTCAACACTGAAAACATTCATTTCGATTATTGGAAACGAGTTCCAGAGTGAGACATGTTCAGCAGCCGTTCTTCATATTTGTATTCTGTTATAAACCATTTCCTGTTTATAAATGTTTAGCATGATTCTTCACTCACCTTCTCTTCTCCAAATCTCTTTCAGTTTATATGCATTGGATAAGAGTTTAAGCTGTCTTGTATAAATCTAAGACTTTGTTTCCTTCAAATAAACTCGTGATTTATTTACGTGTTGAGATGTTCGTCTTTCAAAAGCTTCAGATTCAGACTTTCACTTTCTGTTCATTGAAACTTCTCCCAGTTAAACGTACAGACATGAACAAGAATTTTAGATGATCTTAGTAGATTTGTTTGATTGGAAAGGCTACTTGATGTTGTGAAAGCAATCAAATGAACATAAGTCATTTAAACAATGAACAGTTTATGAAATTATTTGAAAAGTGATGCTTGTGTTTGCATTAATAGCTAGATTTACACATGGAGTTTTTAAATCGATTTAGATTAGATTAGCCTAGATTCGACTGAGATAACATTAAAGCGGGGCTCAGTAACTTCGGGATTTCTTCGCTGTATTCTCGCTTTTTGCTCGCAGGTTTCTCTCTAGAGCTCCCCCCACAGCTTCGGAATAGATATTTGACAACACTGTTGTAAAAACTCGTTGGCTATTCTCAGACACCAGAGGCTAGTAGATCAACGACATCAAAGCAGATGGGACATGCTTTAAAACGTCTTCTTCATTTGGGTTCAAAGCGCAATAATGACAGCATTTTAGCAGATTTCTTTTGGCCGTAAAGCAATTGTTTACATCGCGAGACCTGATATCACGCGAGACTTCCTGATGCGGCGGCCAGCGGCCCGCCGCCTCAAAGTTGCAAGTGCGTTTTTTCCGCTCACGGGCACCAGGGGGGTGCGAAACGACCACCATTCAACCCGAAATAAGTAATATAACCATTCCAATGACTCCGAAGCTGTTCAGTTAAGGTAAAAAAGTTACTTAGTTCACCTTTAAACAACAACGAGAATGTTGAGTAATGTTTATTATATAGGCTACACAACAAAACATTCAATAAATCATTTGAAACACATGTCAAGCGCTGAGTCCCCCTGCTGGTTAATGATGGTAAATGCACAGCAAAAAAAATAAAAATAAAATAAGAAGTAGGTTATTATCGGTATAAATCAGTATTTTATCAGTATAAAATATAAAGGCCTAGTCTTTTAATAATATGTAGCCTAGCAAAATAAGTTTGCAGCAGCATTTTATAGATAGGCCTAATTGTAGTCCAGCCATTAACACTGAGCAAATTCCACTGTATCATCAACTTGTTTTAATCACACAATTTAAATTAATACGTTTATTTGTTTAACCCATTGTCGTCAAACCACTTGCATGTATATGGTTATTAATTTGAAGCTTTGTGAAGCAACCTGGATTAGTTATACTTAATGTGTATGTAAATGCCTTAAAGGGGACATATCATGCTAAATGCACTTTTTTAGCCCTTAAATGCATTTTGTTGTATATTTGGAGTGTTTAGAAGTACAGAAAAGATGAAATTATTCTCTTCAGGTGCTTCGTTGATATCTTTATATTCTGTTTTGGTCATATTTTTCAACCGGTTCAGATTTTTCTGTTATCTATGACGTTTTTTGAACTATCACGTCACAGTATTGCAGCGGAACTGCCAAATAAGGACATTGACTTCCGGCCCAACACTTCGAGCAATCCGCCATTATTATTTCTCGCTGCAATTTTGTAGTCCAAGCTAAAGGATGCAGAAGTTACGAGAGGGTAAGTTAAAATGTTCGGTTGTTGGATGTAGTAACCCACACGCTTCATTACACCGTCTAATTTAGATGAACTGCCGCGCTTGTGACAGGAGCATGTTTAACTGAAAGAACGAGCAGAGAGAGAGACCCGGTCGTGCGCGCGCTCACTCTCTCTCTTCAGAGCCAGGCGAAAGTGTAAACAAGACATCACCGTCTCCAAACTAGACGCTGTCTTGCTCTCTCTCCCTCGGACATATTAATCAAAATAAATCGACACGGTGGTAAAAGGTCGGAAGACCAAAGTTTCATGTGTAAATACAGTACACACCATTGCGATACATCCATATGAAGACGTTGTTCTGCAGGTTCGTCGTCTTCATTTTCATCTCGCTCCGGCTCTGGCTCGAACATGTAAGGCTGGCTGGACAAGTCTTCCGTTGTTGACATTTTGTTAATAACGTGTGTATAAAAGTTTCTGTGCCGCTAGATAATCCTATCTCTGCTACCAGACTACAAAAATGGCCGAACGGGGTGGAGTTGAACCGAGTGTCACCGCTACAACCTGGAGAGGGGGCGGGGTATGAAGTGTCTCAATATTATTTAAAGAGACCGCACCAAAACGAGTTGCTTTCAGAAGCACATTAGAAAAGGGGTAAAAAAGGGGCCTGTGGAGCTATAATAATGAGGAATTCAGACCCAAGCATTGCAGTTCCGCTTTATATAGACTACAAATGTATGATTTATATGTAAAAAGGAACAATTTAAAAGCATGATATGTCTCCTTTAATATTCTGTAAAATGTGCTATTTAACCCTTTCATGCATGAATTATGATATCCTCAGTCAGGATTTTTTTCCTATGTGTTTTTATTGCTCTTAGGGCATGAAAAACAAGAATTGATTTTTATTTTGTTTTTTTTACAAATTTTTCAAAGAGATCTTCAGATGTCCACTTGAGTGGACAGCATGCGTTTATGGTTTAAACTGAAGATATACTGTATTAAATAAGACAATAATCAAAAAGATAAAGTATGTGAATTTAACGAACTAATCAATACAATTATATCAAATCATATGAAAACTATAAAATATATAAAAAAAATAAATGCAAAATATTGCAAAGGCTTCATACAACTTCATACAAGTTGCACTTCGCGTATCTTTGATATCAGAACATGAGGATGTGATTCCATCAGAATTTTCTACAACCTGTCAAGGTACAACTGTGGAAACCACTCAGATGCTCCCTCCAGTTCACCAGAGTATGGAGATTTACCCTTATTAGCTGATAATTCTGATTATGTTCAAGATGGACATGCACATTTCTATCATAGCCCTCCTCTGAGAAAACCTAGCGATATGTTTTTTCAGTCTCATCTGAAATGATCAGTGTTGGGGGTAACGCATTACAAGTAACATGCATAACCCATTCAGATTACTTTTTTGATGTTACAAGTAAAGTAATGTGTTACAAGTAACATGCATTACCTAATCAGATTACTTTTTGATCTAACAAGTAATTAACTACAGGTAATGTGCATTACCTAATCAGATTACTTTTTGATGTAACGAGTAAAGAAACGCATTACAAGTAACATGCATTACGTAATCAGATTACTTTGTGATGTTATGAGTAAAGAAACGCATTACAATAACGCATATTACATAATCAGATTACTTTTTGATGTTATGAGTAAAGAAGCGCATTACAAGTAACATGCATTATGTAATCAGATTACTTTTTGATGTTATGAGTAAAGAAACGCATTACAAGTAACATGCATTACGTAATCAGATTACTTTTTGATGTTGTGAGTAAAAAAGCGCATTACAATAACGTGCATTACGAAATCAGATTACTTTTTGATGTTATGAGTAAAGAAACACATTACAAGTAACATGCATTATGTAATCAGATTACTTTTTGATGTTATGAGTAAAGAAACACATTACAATAACGTGCATTACGAAATCAGATTACTTTTTGATCTAACAAATAAAGTAATGCATTACAAGTGTCATACATATGTAATCACATGACTTTTTTCTATGTCAATGAAAATTACTTTCTAATAATACAAATACATTTATTTACAGTAAAAAATGTCACTGCAGATTAAGTTTTTAAGTTTTAAATTTCAAAAACAATATTCACATTATAATTATGAATTGTAGCTGAAATATAGCCATTGCATGCATGACGTCCACTACAGTTAAACTAGTGGTTAATCAGAGTTTTCTCTCAATCTAAAATAAAAACTTGGAAAATTTTACTGTGATATGACTCATTTGATATTGCTTGATGCTGCAATATTTTTTTTACCTACAAGAGTCTCCTAGATTAGAAGGAATGGGTGGATATTCCAGAGCAACTTGGCATGTCTGACTGACCCTTGGCCATCTTGGTTTGGAGGGAGAAAAAATCGAAACACAACGGCTTGCCACTTGGTTGCAATTTATAGGATGATGCACAAGGGTCCAATGAAGAGATTGATGTGCAACTTTGCCATAAAAACCGTGCAAATTCAAGAAAATGCATTTTTAATAGCTGTCCAGTAGTGACCACTATGCGTGAAAGGGTTAAATGGTATCAAATTAATTTAAATTTAGTTCAACTTGTTTTTCACTATCAAATGCGATATGGTCGTTTGTTTGGGGAACATGGTCAGTGTCTACGGATAATATAGGAAGTGATCATTTTCCAGTGATCTGTGAAATTCATATTTCAAATGTTATGTGAAGAACAATTTTATAATCAGTGTTGATGATAGATATGGTAAAGTGGTGAACGGCATCTCAGTTATAGTGCATTCCTGCATGTATCAAGCACTGATCTTGCTTTGATTATGGGTGCATTGTATACGGGTCGGCAACCAAATTTGATATTATTCAATCCAGATCACTAAGAGCAGTTAAAACATCCCCTGCAGATGCAATTGGGGTAGAAATGTAAATGGGAGAGATGCCCTTAGATCTTAGAAGGGAAAAACTGGCAATGACACACTGGGTGAATCTTCAACAATCAATGAAAAATCATCTTACTCTGAAAATATTAGAGGAGTGCTGGGAATACTCATATGATGGAGGAAATAGTTTTGGATGGAAGAGTGGGATGTGGGCGAAGGATTGTGGCATGAACAATGCGATCTTCTGTCCTGATGTACCGATTACTGATACTCCACCATGGAAAGTCCCTGAACCGCTTGTTGATTTGAACGTACTAGACAAGCCCAAAGAAGAATATATAGGAAAAGAGACGAATGCTAAATTAAATAACACATTTTATTCAATTTTACAAATGGTCCTATAGGGAACCTGTGAGTCAAAAGGTTGGAATATATATTCCAAAATTTAAAACACAGATTAGTTTGAAGATGAGTTATCTGTGTACACTGCAGGGTTAACACTATAATAATAATAGGACTACAGTGGGTTAAACAACACTGTAAAAAATGTTCGTAATTTTAACAGTAAAAAACTGTAAAAAATCTACGGAAATTTTTTTTAAATTCCTTAACGGTAAGTACCCTTACTATATACAGTGAAAAACTGTAATAGCTTTCACGGGACATTTCATGTATTTTTACATTAATATACTGTTAAAAGTACGGATTTTGGAAGTACACTTTAAAAAAAAAACGTACCGTTGCATTTACCGTACCTTACCGTAAAAAATACGGTAGCAATTGTTTACTAATTTTACAAAGTTTTACATCATCGAACTAAAAATTACGGTAAAAAAACATTACTTGGTTGCCAGTACTTTACCGTAAAAAATACGGTAGAAATATATGTTTTACGGCATTTAACTAAAGTTTACGGTAAAAAACTGTCAGCTGGTTGCAAGCGATTTACCGTAAAAAATATGGTAGTAATATTTTAGGTTTTACGGCAGTGATGTAAATATTATGGAAAAAAACTGGCAGCTGTGGTTGCCAGTACTTTACCGTAGAAAATACGGTAGAATCTTTTTTTGCTTTTACGGCACTAAACTAAAGTTTACGGTAAAAAACTAGCAGCTTGCAAGTGCTTTACCGTAAAAAATACGGTAGTAATATTTTAGGTTTTATGGCATTGAACATTGAACTGAACTTTTATGTAAAAAAATAAATAAAACCCTGCCAGCTGTAGTTTCCTGTAATCTAAAAAAATACTGTATTACAAACCAATTTGTCATAATAACATTTATTATTGAGAATTACCAGAGGTTCAGACGTTGATGTTTTATTGAAAATAATAAAGTTTGAAGTTACCATTGTGGAGATGAGTGTTTGCTTTAGTTGGGCTCTTGACCCTTGACTTTCTAACTTTAAACTTACTCTGACTGTCTTAAATGTGTGTTTATATAACACAAATGTTATGGCAATTGATCAAAATGAGAGTAAAAATGTGACCAGGTGGTGTTGGCAGGTTACTGATAACATAATTATCATGTAATGGCCTGGCTCACTGATCTCATAAAAAGTCTTATCTTTCACTTTATGAGCAGATTTATAATTTTAATATAATTCATATTTTTTTGTATAATATCTCTGTGAGCCAGCAATGAGCAACAGATAATCTGAGGAACTTACACATCTGAGGAAATACACAGTGAAGAAAAAAATGTTGAACTATGGTGTCAGTTAAACCAACACAGAGATCAAGAATCAGCGTATGAATCTCAACAACGGTGACAATCAACAAAATAATCAGATAAAACTCTGAACGTCACAAAGCAAGCTACTAAAAAGCTGCAACAAAAACAACATCAAAAATAAAAGCAGATATAATCATAAAAGAAAATACTAAGGCAATTCAGCATAACGTAGTCCTGCTGCAATGCATGCTGGGAGATACTGATGAGTTTTGATTGGAGGCTTCATCAAGTGCACTGCACTTTTATCATCACCATTGTTGAGATTCATACGCTGATTCTTGATGTCTGTGTGTGTCTGAAAGATACAGTAGTTCAAACCTTAATTGAGCACAAAGTTTAAAAAATTCTTCTGATTATCACAACACTGATGGATCATATGCTGTAGAATCATAGGGCTACTAAAATCAATCATGTAAAAGTAATGACACATAAAATCAATGGTAAGAGTCTATAAGAGCTCTGCAAATCAAACATGATGATTGCCATCATTGATACATAAACAACATCACATGATTCACTTTCTCTCTGATTTCCTAGCCATAATCAACATGTCTTATAAACAAAGTTAAAGCAGGCAGAGAAAAACTAATGTCAGAAAGTCAAGGGTCAAGAGCCCAACTAAAGCAGTCACTGATCTCCATCATGGTGACTTCAAATGAAACAATAAATCATCAACATCTAAACCTCTGTTAATTCTCAAACATAACTGTAGAAGTCTGACAGAAATAAAGTCAGTCTGGTTAGTAATAAGTGAAGCTGGTAATGCTGTTTGTGGAGTTGTTTAATCCTCCTCTGCTGAGATCTTCACAGATTTAATGTCTTCTTTTCTCTTCAGTTGATTTCATCTAAGGCTGTGTCTGAAGTCAGTTGTAGTTCTTGTGTTTCTGCTCGTCTCTTTTTTCTGTTCTTCTTGTTTCTCTAAATGGACATTCCCAGAATTCCCTGTGTGACACTTCACATTTGATGCTATTTCATTTAAATAATTATGTTTCCTCTTGGTTTTTGTTATCAGATTTATACATTTGGGGTTTATATTACATCATATATTGTTTAATTAATGTTTATGGGATTATTTGGAGTCACCATGATGGTGTTTTGTGTTTGTGTTTGACACTGTGCACCTTATTGGTATTAACAAGAGCCTCAGTTTGTGAAAAACTAATGGTATACTTGAATCATTGTTTGTTTTTCTTTTTTACCACCCGTCTTATTATGATGATTATCAGTATGTTACAAAGATATAAAGCGGACTTTAATACTTCAATATGGTGTATTTTTACCAGCACATGTTGGGGTCTCTGGTAATGAGGTTGCTGATAAACAACACTAAGCACTGGACAAGAGAGAGAAAGATGTTAAAGTACCTGTGGGGGAAAGGAAGCAAAATCGATTTTAAAGAAAAAGGTAATGAATAAGCAAATTAGATGGGACAGTATAGTAGCACAGGGAGAAAAGAAGAAGTATTGCTGTCTAGATTAAGATTAGGACCCACACGATTGAAATCAACACTGGCACTTATGGATTATGCAGTGTGTGTGGTGTATTTGAAAATGTATATCATGTGCTTTTTAATTTGTAGTAAATATAATATATATCGTGATACACTATTTAATCACTTTATGAAGAATGAAGATATTTTAGGAAAAGGCTTAATGGACAGACAGCTATAGCTACATATTAAAAACAAAAAAAATTGATAAAAATAAAAACCATTTGGTGAATTACAGGAAGGTATTGGCACAATTTCACCTGTAATATGTCAGTCTGGTAACTAGGAAGCTACCACAAGTTTTGGGACCTGAAAAAAAAAGAAAAGAAAAACTTTAGGTGATTTACAGTAGGCCTAATGTTTTTATAAAAATGTTCAAATTTAACATTAAAACCGTGTAGCTACTGTGCATACAGGGAGCTGAAAGCAGATGAAAGCAGGCAGCAGAACGTTCTCCATGGCGTCTCCAGACTCTGTCACGTCTGTCACATGTGATCAGTGTGAACCTGCTTTCATCTGTGAAGAGCACAGGGCGCCAGTGGCGAATTTGCCAATCTTGGTGTTCTCTGTGTAGGTGTACACCCAGAGTGTGCACATATTTCTTGATATGTAGCTCCTACGATAACATGAAGAAATCCCCCAGAATATTTTCAACCAGTCGCACACAGGAACTTGGACATAGACTCGGCCAATCAATGATTTGCATGCTGGTACACTGGTGAATGAGAGGAGAGGAGGGGGCGGGACTAAAGAGGAGTTTTGTAAAGAACAACAGAGAGGACGGCGGCGTCCGAAGAGGTCCCATGCTGACGGAGATTTCGGTATGATGATTCAGTAAATAACAGTTTAGCTCTTAGTTATTGCGTGTGCTACATGTTTTGGTCTGAGCTACGGAACAGTTACGGTTTGAGTGGCGTGTGTAAGAGCGGAAGACTCCACGCCATCATTACTGAAGATTCATCCGTCGTCATATCATCAACAAGTATAGTTCGCATAGTGCGAGGCAAACGTTCTCGCTATGTAGTGCAAAGTGTTGATTATTTAGCTATACTAGCTCGTCGCCAACGTTGGAAGCTTGTCACGCAAGGGAAGGAAGACAACCAGCCAGTTCACTTCACAGCTATAGCCCGGGAAGTGCCTGTGGCTCATCTCACCTGCTCTCTCTCTCTCCCTCTATCTCTCTCACGCCATTGATACACAGTGCGGTCGAGGAGTAATAGGCTACCCTGCCACACATGACTCCACTATTGTCACGGGATAGCAACGCCCTCGTGATGGACATGTTCTATTAATTGGTGTACGGTCGGCACATACGTAACGTGGACAATCCGAACCAAAAGGAACGTTGAACTGAGGTTGGTCATGGAGTGTTGTTAAGTGTATTGTGCAAAACTGTTTCTGAGGTTACAATTGACCTGAAGGTTACTGTTGTGTGAATTACATTCACAAGTATATACTGCTGTTATTTGCATATGAGGTTTATCTGCAGTGTATTCAGATATATGCTGATGTTGTTAAGTAAAACTTTCAAAGTGTTATTGAGCCACTCTGGTGAAATGGATGTTAATACAAGGGTTTGAACATTTTATGATGGTTACAGGTTGATAGAGAAACCATTCCTTTCCTATACGTTTTACATTTGATTTATAAACATATATATATTTTTTTTATATATATATATTTTTTTTTTTACTCAGTATTAGAATACTGGTATTTAGTATAATAAATAACCACTCATTTCTCAACTTTTACACTATTGCTTTTACTGTGAAGTTTTTCCATCTTCCCTGAAGTAGGGGCGTCTCATTCTCTGTCTGTAAAGTATAGTAGGTAGGGGGAATACAAGTTAAGTCACACACACTGACAGTTAGGCTACTGATATTCTGCACTTTAGGTCTCCACCGTGACAGGTCCAAATCCTAAAGCCTAAGCTATTGTGCTTTACTGAGCGGGCAGAGTAGACACGAGATTAATAGGCCTGGGGGTTAGGGACTTAGATCCTCTGATTTCCAGCCATACAGGGAAGAGTGATTTACCCCTACTAAGCGGACGTAGGTTCCGTCCGCTACATCTGGCAAATGCCAAGCATCCTGCACGGTGTTGGGCTGTAAGCACAACCCCCACCTGTGGACGTCAGGCCCTCATACCACCCTCATGGAGTCTGTTTCTGACCGTTTGAGCAGACACATGCACATTTTTGGCCTGCTGGAGGTCATTTTGCAGGGCTCTGGCAGTGTTCCTCCTGCTCCTCCTTGCACAAAGGTGGAGGTAGCAGTCCTGCTGCTGGGTTGTTGCCCTCCTACGGCCTCCTCCACGTCTCCTGATGTACTGGCCTGTCTCCTGGTAGCGCCTCCATGCTCTGGACACTACGCTGACAGACACAGCAAACCTTCTTGCCACAGCTCGCATTGATGTGCCATCCTGGATGAGCTGCACTACCTGAGCCACTTGTGTGGGTTGTAGACTCCGTCTCATGCTACCACTAGAGTGAAAGCACCGCCAGCATTCAAAAGTAACCAAAACATCAGCCAGAAAGCATAGGAACTGAGAAGTGGTCTGTGGTCACCACCTGCAAAACCACTCCTTTATTGGGGGTGTCTTGCTAATTACCTATAATTTTCACCTGTTGTCTATCTCATCTGCACAACAGCATGTGAAATTGATTGTCAATCAGTGTTGTTTCCTAAGTGGACAGTTTGATTTCACAGAAGTGTGATTGACTTGGAGTTACATTGTGTTGTTTAAGTGTTCCCTTTATTTTTTTTGAGCAGTGTATATATATATATATTGAAGTCCATTCTGTGTAGAAAAATCCTGGAATGTTTTCCTCAAAAACCTAAATTTTTTTTGAATGAAGAAAGAAAGACATGGATATCTTTGATGACATCGGGGTGAGTAAATTATCAGCAAAATTTTTTTGAAAGTGAACTACTCCTTTAAATGTTAGTCTCCATTAATGCGCTATGGCGCCATCTTGTGGGCATTCATATAATGGCTATTATATTTATTTGCCTAGTACACTGTAAAAAAGAATACATTGATTTTATTGATATCTAATTAATAAAAATGAGGCAACAGATTACAAGCAATATTATTAATTAAATTTAACTAATTAAAATTGAGTAATAATTAATCAAATGAATTCCTTAAAAGTTAACCATTTAAAATGAGTAAAATTTACAAAATATCTTTTATTGCCAACATTGAAGACACCTGGTGTTAACAAGCAGAATCACTGAAGGAGAAAACCATAATTAAAGTCACCATTGTGGAGATCAGTGTGTGTTTTAGTTGGGCTCTTGACCCTTATATCATTTACTTTAAGTTTTGTTTGGCTGCTGTACATGAGTTAAAACAGCCAGATGAACAAATAGAAAAGATGATGTAATGGCGCTGGTTGTGTTTTAACATAATCATTATTTAACAATCATTTGACCTGAATCACTGAACTCATAGAGTCCAATTTATGAGTTAGGTGAACTATATTAATTATAGCAGCACTGGCCTTGTATGACATAATATTTTTTTACTTTTACAATGTAAGGCAAATAATTTCTAAAAAGTTTCTCTTACATAAAAAGGAGACACACAGACATCAATAATCAGCCTGTGAATCTCAACAATGGTGACATTTATAAAGCATGTTGCAGTGCATTCTGGGTTCCACCAATCAAAACTCATTCATGGCTCCCATCATGCATTGCTGCATGAATAAATAATGAGCTTATGTTCAGAGGTGATCTGTTCGTCACCATTGCTGAGATTCATACGCAAAATCTTGATGTGTGTTTGTGCCAAAAAAAAAATAAAAAAATAAAAAAAAATATTTATTTATTTTTTATTATTGATTTGATCATTTGGATTTCATTGAAAAGGCTAAAAATATTATACTGCTGTAATTAATAAAGTTAACTTAACTCATAAATTGGACTCTATATGAGTTCAGTGATTCAGGTCTAATGATTGTGAAATAATAATTGTTAAATCACAACCAACACCATCAGATCATCTTTTCTATTTGTTCATCTGGCTGTAATAACTCATGTACAGCAGCCGAACAAAACTTAAAGTAAATGATTTAAGGGTCAAGAGCCCAACTAAAACACACACTGATCTCCATAATGGTGACTTTAATTATGGTTTTCTCCTTCAGTGATTCTGCTTGTTAACACCAGGTGTCTTCAATGTTCGCAATAAAAGATATTTTGTACATTTTACTCATTTTAAATGGTTAACTTTTAAGGAATTCATTTGATTAATTATTACTCAATTCTAATTTGTTAAATTTAATTAATATTATTGCTTGTAATCTGTTGCCTCATTTTTATTAATTAGATATTAATAAAATCAATGTATTCTTTTTTACAGTGTACCTGTAATTAAAGGCTCTAAATTGTTGTTAAACAATTCATACTTGTTGTTAATTAAAGTAAATGTATAATCATGTGATTTTATATCTGTATTTGTTCCAGAACCACACCTGTACAATGTGAATTTTGGGGAATATGGAGTCATTTGATGTCATGGAGGAGTTTCAATCAACCCGAATTAGCGTTAGTTAAATCTCAATTACCTTAAGTATGTATAACTTTTTTATTTTTTTATAATAATTACAGATAAACGCACAGTCTATCATTGTCCCAACACACTTGTATGTGTCTTTGTATGAACAACTTTGAGTAAAACATCCTTGAGAAATTGAAGGTACATGTTTTTCCACATGTTTTCTAAGTACACTCAAATAATTACATTTTACAGTGTGAATATATTGTCACATTTTCAATGTATGAAAAGGTTCAGTTCTTTATTTTTTTATATATTGTAATATATTAACACAATATATGAACACATTATTTTTCAGTATATTTACACCATTTAATATATTGATCATAAATATATAAATATATGGAAATATATTTTCGTTCCGTAAGGGTACAATGACACAAATATAATAAATAAATTGAAATTACCATAAATTGCTTTGAAGTTTAAATAAGTAGTCCTACAAACTTGTGTGAGGATGCCATGATGATGCAAAGACTAGAAAACTAGACTTGTGGGTAACACTTTATAATAATGCTCCGTCATTATAATAAGTAATTATGCAGGAAGTATTGCAGGACTAATGAGTATTACCTCATTAACACTTCAGCTTCTACTATTAAGATCTATTAAGGAAGCTCTTCTACTATTAAGAACTATTAAGACCATACTTATCTGACCTCTACCATTTTGTCTATTTAAATGGAGAAAAAATGATCATAAACATTAGTTTCCATTGTTATGCTGATGACACACAAATATATATTTCATCACGGCCGGATGAAAACGCTAAATTATCCAAATTGACAGAGTGCATTAAAGATATAAAAGATTGGATGACGCGTAATTTTCTTTTATTAAATCCAGACAAGACAGAGGTAATACTTATCGGTTCAAAAAACCGCCCACAAAACCTCGCTCACTACAACTTTAATATAGTAGGATGTCCTGTTATCCTCTACAGTAAAAGACCTGGGTGTTATACTAGACTGCAACTTGTCTTTTGAAAATCATATTTCATATGTTACAAAAACCACCTTTTTCCACCTTAGAAACATTGCTAAGCTACGTAATATGCTATCAGTTTCTGATGCAGAAAAGTTAGTTCATGCATTCATGACCTCGAGACTGGATTACTGTAATGCTTTATTAGCCGGTTGTCCTGCATCCTCAATAAACAAGCTACAGTTAGTCCAGAATGCCGCCGCTAGAGTTCTTACTAGATCAAGAAAATATGATCATATAACACCGATTTTATAATCACTGAATTGGTCACCTATAAAGTTCCGTATTAATTACAAGGTATTGCTACTGACTTATAAAGCCCTAAACGGCTTAGCTCCAGTCTATTTAACGGATCTTCTATCGCCCCCCAGCCAGCAGAGCCATGTGGGGCCCAAATGGGTTTGACCTGGGCTAGCTAACTGGGACCCAGCCAGTTTTGCACCCAGTTTCCATGTAGGCCCCACATGGATTTGCCCAGATGAAATGAACACTGCTTAGTGTGCACACTACAGGCTGTTTAATGTAACACTTAATCAGTGTTGGAGGTAATGAGATAATTAAGTAATTGAATAATGATTTTGTACTAGTGATGAACACCTGCTGTTAACAAGCAGAATCACTGAAGGAAAGAGAAACACATACTTCCAGCCACAGTCTTGGATGAAATCAACTGAAGATAAAATACATTAAATATCTCAAGATCTGATTAAACAACTCCACAAACAGCATTACCAGCTTCACTTATTACTAACCAGACTGACTTTATTTCTGTCAGACGTCTTCAGAAATTCTTATTGAGAATTAAGAAGAGGTTAAGATGTTGATTATTTATTTTAAAGTAATAGTTTGATTTGATCTTACCATTGTGGCGATCAGTGTGTGCTTGAGTCGGGCTCTTGACTTTTTAACATTAATTTTTCTCAGGCAGCTGTTTGTTATGGCGAGAACAGCAAGAGAAAATGTAGTCAGATGCTGTAAGCTGATTGATGATAAGAATATAATCATCATATATTGGCTTAACTCACTGATATTATGTGGGAGTTTTATACGGGTAGTATGTTATTAATTCTGTTTTATTGTTGTGATTCTACAGCAAGGGGATAATATAATTTAATCAGAACATCAAACGATTTCAGCATATGAATCTCAACAATGGTGACATGCTTCATAGTGCAATGCATTCTGAGTGCATCATACTCCATGGCTCCCAGAATGCATTGCAGCATGAAGCATGTCACCATTGTTGAGATTCATATGCTGATTCTTGATGTCTGTGTGCGAATAAAAATCCCAAGGAGCCCAAAATATGTAAATGGTGTGTTAAAAATCGTTTGATGTTCTGATTAAATGATATTATGCCCTTGCTGTAGAATCACAACAATAAAACAGAATTAATAACCGACTACCCATTTAAACCTCCCATATAATATCAATGAGTTAAGCCAATATATGATGATTATATTCTTACTATCAATCAGCTTAAAGCATCTGACTACATTTTCTCTTGCTGTTCTCACCATAACAAACAGACACAGCTGCCTGAGAAAAACTAATGTTAAAAAGTCAAGAGCCTGACTAAAGCACACACTGATCGCCACAATGGTAACATCAAATCAAACTATTACTTTCAAATAAGTAATCAACATCTAAGCCTCTTCTTAATTCTTTTCTGTAGATGTCTGACAGAAATAAAGTCAGTCTGGTTACTAATAAGTGAAGCTGGTAATGCTGTTTGTGGAGTTGTTTAATCAGATCTTGAGAGATGTAATGTATTTTATCTTCAGTTGATTTCATCCAAGACTGTGGCTGGAAGTAGTTCTTGTGTTTCTCTTTCCTTCAGTGATTATGCTTGTTAACAGCAGGTGTTCTTCACTAGTACAAAATCATTATTCAATCACTTAATTATCTCATTACCTCCAACACTGATTAAGTGTTACATTAAACAGCCTGTGGTGTGCACACTAAGCAGTGTTCATTTCATCTGGGCAAATCCATGTGGGGCCTACATGGAAACTGGGTGCAAAACTGGCTGGGTCCCAGTTAGCTAGCCCAGGTCAAACCCATTTGGGCCCCACATGGCTCTGCTGGCTGGGCCTATAATCCATCGCGCTCTTTAAGATCACTAAATTCGAGGCTTTTGGTCATACCTAGGATATCCAGATCATCCAAAGGAGGGAGAGCATTTTCACATTTAGCTCCAAAACTCTGGAATAGCCTTCCTGATAGTGTTCGTTGCTCAGACTCGCTGTCCCAGTTTAAAACTAGATTAAAGACGCATCTCTTCAGCCAGGCATTCATATAATATTTTTAATCTTACAGTTCAAATTACAATCCGGCCTCTAGTTAATAAACGCCAGAGGAGAACTGGCCCCCGACTGAGCCTGGGTTCTCCCAAGGTTTTTTTTTCTCCATTGGGTGACGTGATGGAGTTTTAGGTCACCGTCAGGTCACTTGATGGAGTTTTTTCGGTTCCTTGCCACTGTTGCCTTTGGCTTGCTCAGTTGGGGATATTTTGGGAATATTAATTATGTCCGCCGCTAGCATGGCTTCTGCTCAGCTACTGTTCGGACGCTCTTGCTTACTGCTCCGCGCTCTGCTCTATCGCTTCTACATTTTATCTCCTATATTTTTATATTTTATTTCCTTTTATCACCTAATTTTAACTTCAGCAAATCAGCACAGTGCTCAGACAACAAAGTTTGGATTACTACAAAAACGCAGAATTCTTTTACCCGACCAGCTTACATTCCGGGAAAGGAAAACACAACTGCCTACATTCATAAGGATAAGAGAGAAAATGCCTCTTCAGGTTCAAGAATCTACTTGCTGCACTAACTGCCACAGACTTTTACAAAGGATTGCAGTTCTTGAAACAAAGTTACTTACGGGACCACCAAACCAGACGGAGCACACAACAGAGCTTCGTCATGGACACTCGCAGCATACCGGTGAGTCCCATGAAACTAGTGCTCCTCGACAGGTAGAGAAACAAGCCGATCGACTTACAAATCGATGGCACAAACAGGGAGCGAGACCCAAAGGCACTCGAGACATCAGATTGTCACGAGCATCACATATTGCCGCAGTAGCATCCTCTACCCCAGATACAGCTCTGACAAGGATTGCAAACACTGGTCTCCTACCACTGCCTATACATCTTGAGAACAGATTTGAAGTACTAATGAATGTAAATGAGAAATCCCCAAATGTGATGAATGTGATCGAACACAGACTGAATGGGCCAGTAGCTAACACTGATGCTAACTGGCGCTCAAGGTCGAGCAGACAGCGGCACTCAGCTCAGAGCGCAGCCGGGCCCAGGACTCTGATAGTGGGGGACTCCATAATCAGAAACATTAGCAGCAGGGATACAACTACGTGCTGCCTTCCACAAGCAACAACTTCTGATGTAAACAGGGAACTTCAGAACATTCTAATGAAACATAAGACTGCAAATCGACTCATAATTCATGTGGGGAAGAATGATATTCATAAAGAGCAGTCAGAACTCCTTAAGAAGGATTTCAATGAACTTTTTGAAACACTTAAAAGACTGAAAGTTCAAACATTCATCAGTGGACCTCTCCCAGCAAGAGGAACAAACAGGTTTTCACGGTTGCTTGGGCTACATGGCTGCAAAAAACCTGCAATATAAAAGCAGTAAACTTCATTGACAATTTCAATCTTTTCTGGAGTCAGAGACAACTTTTTCATCGGGATGGCCATCACCCAAACAAACTTGGTTCAAGAGTGTTAAAGGACAATTTCTACTTCTCCCTCAATCATCCTTCTGCAATGTGTGCCAATCCACTCAATCTGAATGGCACACACAAACCTGGACACAGTATGACTGACCACAGGACTTCACTTCAGCAGCAAAATGGACATGCGGTTGACATATCACACAAGGACAATGATAACACCACTCCGCCACAACAACCTCTGCTCACGGACTCAATCTCAGCTGAGCCCTGCCCACAGAGCTCACCACAGACACACATATTAGAAATGCTCCAAGATTCAGCACCCAAGGACGACTTCCTGGAAAACAGCCAGGGAAGCCAGGACAGCATATCACAGCCTAATATAACACCAGAGCAACAGCCCCTTTCACCAGACACCTTTTCCCTCTCCCAGCATCATCATCGCCACTTCTGTGCTTCTCACAGAAAATGGAAGAACTGGTGTTCGCTGGAACCAAACTATCCCACTCTTTTGTTGCAAGCCCCCAGATACCAACCAAAAAACGACAGGCACCGCTGCCACCAAAGCCCGCGGGCCCAGCTCGCCCTCCCCCTCCTCCTGTGAGAGCTCTTCGGCCTCTGCCACAACGCCAGGGCCCACACCCTCCTCCATCTGCTCGAGGTGAACCAAAAACAACTGATACCAGCTCTCAGTGATATGTGTCGGGTCCCCGTTTTGATAACAGTAACTTTCTCAAATGTTTACAAAACAAGCGGGAACCCAGTGTGCCTGTATCTTTCTCTATTGCTGTTCTAATACAAGATAGAATGTCTAAGGCCTTCAATAGCCGTACAGCAAACCCATCTAATCTGGTGCCTATTACATGTGAAAGTAAGATTGATGTGGGGACAAAAAGTACGACTGTTAAGTTAGCACTTTTAAACATTCGTTCACTTAAAAATAAATCACTTCTAGTTAACGACTTAATAACCACAAACAACCTAGATTTTATGCTTCTAAATGAAACCTGGCTAGAAGACAGCTGCAGTGCAACAATCCTCAATGAAGCAGCCCCTCCTAACTTTACTTTTATGAGTGTCTGCAGAGCTGTTAAGAGAGGTGGGGGTCTAGCTGCTCTTTTTAAAGATATCTATCAATGCAAGCAAATATCAGTTGGGAATTACCCTTCTTTCGAATATCTGGGTATTGTGTTAAAAGGTGCTCCACGCATTTTACTTATCATTATTTACAGGCCTCCAAAATACTCTCCAGCCTTCGCTGAGGACTTTACAGAACTGTTATCAACAATTACCTCAGAGTTTGACTGTTTTGCCATTGCTGGAGATTTTAACATCCACATAGATAATGCAGAAAACAATATGGCAAAAGAAATCAAAACTGTTTTAAAAACTTTTGATCTGACTCAGCATGTACATGGACCCACACACAATCGTGGACACACTCTAGATTTACTTATCAGCAAGGGTCTAAACATTTCATCGATTGTCATTAAGGATGTAGCACTGTCTGATCATTTCTGTATTTTCTTTGATTTACATTTACATTTATTCATTTAGCTGACGCTTTTATACAAAGCGACTTACAATTGCTATATATGTCAGAGGTCGCACGCCTCTGGAGCAACTAGGGGTTAAGTGTCTTGCTCAGGGACACATTGGTGTCTCACAGTGGATTCGAACCCGGGTCTCTCACACCAAAGGCATGTGTCTTATCCATTGCGCCACCACCACCACCACCCCCACCCCCTTGATATATTGATCTCTCCTGCCACTGAAGCGAGATCTGTGTCTGTCAAGAAGAGATGCTTAAATGAGAACACTAGTGTACTATTTATGAAGGCTATATCTTTAACACCAAGCATATCTGCAGATTCTGTTGATTTTCTCCTTGATTCTTTTAACTCAAAAGTTAAAAGTGTAATTGATGATATTGCTCCTGTTAAAGTCAGGAAGAAGAGTGGCAGACAAAAAGCACCTTGGAGAAACTCAACAGCAGTGCAAAATATGAAAAGACAAAGCAGAAAAGCAGAGCGCATGTGGCGGAAGACAAAACTTGTAGTCCATTATAACATCTACAAAGACAGCCTTCATGCTTTCAATATAGAATTAGGCAAAGCTAGACAGACTTTCTTCTCAAATATTATAAACAGTAATTTAAACAACACACGCACTCTTTTTGCTACTGTAGAGAGACTGACAAACCCCCCAAGCCAGATTCCCAGTGAAATGCTCTCAGACAACAAGTGCAGTGAGTTTGCTTCTTTCTTCTCTGAGAAAATCAATAATATCAGAAAGGTGATCAGCACATCCTTGAGTTGCGCTGGGGTTAGACAGATCAGACCACCTGAGAAAGTAGTTACTATGTCTGACTTCAAAGAAATTGATGGCAAAATTTTGGAAGAAACCGTACAACACCTTAAAACATCAACCTGTGCCCTTGACACACTTCCCACATCTTTTTTCAAAAGTGTGTTAAACAGTCTAGAAGCAGATCTTCTAGTAGTGGTAAATGCCTCACTTCACTCTGGTAGTTTTCCGAACTCCCTGAAAACTGCAGTTGTCAAGCCCCTCCTGAAAAAGAACAATCTGGATAAGACCATATTAAGCAACTCAAATCTTCCTTTCATAGGCAAGATCATTGAAAAAGTTGTCTTCAATCAGCTGAACAAATTCTTGAGCTTGAATGGATCCTTTGACCATTTTCAATCTGGTTTCCGACCGCACCACAGCACAGAGACAGCGCTCATAAAGATAATAAACGATATTCGCCTAAATACTGATTCAGGCAAATTATCAGTGCTGGTGCTACTCGACCTCAGTGCTGCATTTGACACTGTCGATCATAACATACTTCTTGACAGGCTGGAAAACTGGGTGGGGCTTTCTGGGATAGTCCTAAAATGGTTCAGGTCATACTTAGATGGGAGAGGTTATTATGTGAGTATAGGAGACCATAAGTCTGAGTGGACATCCATGACATGCGGAGTCCCTCAAGGCTCAATTCTTGCGCCACTCCTGTTCAACCATTATGCTCCCAATGAGCCAAATAATGAGAAAGAACCAAATCTCTTACCACAGCTATGCAGACGACACACAGATCTACTTAGCCCTATCGCCTAACGACTACAGTCCCATTGACTCCCTGTGCCAATGCATTGATGAAGTAAACAGTTGGATGTGTCAAAACTTTCTTCAATTAAACAAAGACAAAACTGAAGTCATTGCGTTTGGAAACAAAGATGATGTTCTCAAGGTGAATGCATACCTTCACTCTAGGGGTCAAACAACTAAACATCAAGTCAGGAATCTTGGTGTGACACTAGAGTCAGACCTTAGTTTCAGTAGTCATGTCAAAGCAATAACTAAATCAGCATACTATCATCTGAAAAATATTGCAAGAATTAGATGCTTTGTTTCCAGACAAGACTTAGAGAAACTTGTTCATGCTTTCATCACCAGCAGGGTGGATTGTTGTAATGGACTCCTCACTGGCCTTCCCAAAAAGACCATAAGACAGTTGCAGCTCATACAGAACGCTGCCGCCAGGATTCTGAGCAGAACCAGAAAATGTGAACACATCACACCAGTCCTCAGGTCTTTACACTGGCTCCCAGTTAAATTTAGGATTGATTTTAAAGTATTATTACTGGTATATAAATCATTCAATGGCCTAGGACCTCAATATATTGCAGATATGCTCACTGAATATAAACCCAACAGATCACTCAGATCATTAGGATCATATCAGCTAGAAATACCAAGGGTTCACTCTAAGCATGGTGAGTCTGCTTTTAGCTATTATGCCAGCCGCAGCTGGAACCAGCTTCCAGAGGAGATCAGATGTGCTCCTACAGTAGTCATATTCAAATCCAGACTCAAAACACTTCTGTTTAGCTATGCATTTACTGAATGAGCACTGTGCCGCTGTTCGTCCGACTGTTTGTACTGTACTGTATTTTATTTTTCTAAACTGTTTTAATTATTTCTTTAATTATTTTAATTTCTTCTATGTAAAGCACTTTGAATTGCCATTGTGTATGAAATGTGCTATATAAATAAACTTGCCTTGCCTTGCCTAGCATAGCTAGCGAAAGCGGTCATATAGGGATTGTTTTTTAGTTTTTTTGTCATCTACTGAATTTTTCGTCAACGATACCAGGG
The DNA here is from genome assembly GCF_965113295.1 of Leuciscus leuciscus. Classification (NCBI taxonomy): domain Eukaryota; kingdom Metazoa; phylum Chordata; class Actinopteri; order Cypriniformes; family Leuciscidae; genus Leuciscus; species Leuciscus leuciscus. The sequence continues at coordinate 27,934,382 of NC_138725.1, read as the reverse complement.
ACACCGAAACACGGGGGAACATGAAATTTGGTGGGCATGTAGCCCCACTAGACTTTTACGGAAAAATTTCGTTTGGTCCTGAACTGCACCATATTTCATGTGTATGATTAACTTGACATCCTCTGGGGGTATGCTAAGTTTCGTAGAATTTCATCCATGGGGGGGTATAAAATAAATTCATTTATGTGCACATTTAGTGACTGTACACTCATCGGCCTGTAGATGGTGGTGTTGAGCGAGGGGTTGCTGGTTTAGGATGATACTGTCACTAAGGTTGCCAACTGTCCCGAATTAGGCGGGACGTCCCGTATTTTGGGCCTAATTTATTTGTCCCGTACGTGACCTCCCGTGTCCCGTTTTTTGACAAGCTGATAAACCACTGACTGATACAACAGCAACAGCAGCAGTGCTGACCACGACACTTGAGAATGATCACCGACACCTGTCATCATCCAATCACAGCTTTTTTTAATCACTGTTTTGAGACAAATCAGTGTTTGATTTGCGAACATCCTCTGCCGTCTGGTCGCTTCCGCTTCAAGCCGGACTCGTCTCGCGCTAACGGTAATTTCCTTTCACTGTCCACGTTTTGATTTCGGCTAATCAATTTTGGCGAATGCAAACAACGTGATTATTGTTCATGAGTCTAACATCCAGCCACGCAAGAAAACATGTAATCTACCTGAGGGAATAATATGCTCAAAAAACATTTCTGATTATTATTAATGTTTTAAGGCTTTTAGAAAGTACATAGAAAGCCTTTGTAACATTATCTTAACTGTCACTTTTGATTAATGTAATGCATCCTTGCTGAATAAAAGTAGGCAATTACTTTATTTTTTTTCCCAAAAAATAATCTTACTAACCCCAAACTTTTGAACTGTAAGCCTAGTGTATAATGTTAAAAAAGCTTTCTATTTTAGATAAATGCGGTTATTTTGAACTATGGTTTGTTTGTAATGTGACTTTTTTCATGTATGACATTAAAATTATTTTTAGAATTAAATACATAAATAGGTTAAGCAATACAAATGTGTTTATGTCTGATAACCTTTTAAACACAAACTTAACTGCAGACACTGAAATGACGTACACTGTGTGATACAGTACAAATATTTTGAGTGTCCCTCATTTTCCTATAAATAACCACGATTGTCCCGCATTTTCCTTTTCTGAAGTTGGCAACCCTAACTGTCACACACACACATGCAGGAATACAAACAAACGCAAGCATGCACACACACTGACATCCACACGCACAGACACACACCCATACACACACATACAAATCCACATGCACAGACACACACACACAAACACACACGTGCACACACATGTACGCACGCATACATACATGCACAGGCACACACACACACAGACACACACATACACACAGACAGACATGCACATACTACTACTTTTTTTAGGTATATACATAAACACGCAATACAGCCAAATTGCTCCACGTCATTTATTTTTGTGGAAAGCCAGTGCAGGCCTGAGCGGCGGTCATATTTTGTACCGCCATGCGGTACATCTAGTTTATTTTTATCAATCAATAAATTCCACTAGAAACAAACCTTGTTGTATTATTTTAATTTAATACTGTGAAGCTGCTTTGATACAATTTGTATTGTGAAAAGCGCTATACAAATATACTTGACTTGACTTGACTTGACTTGACTATTAACTAATATTAACTAATCAGTAAGTAATATAGAATTGAGGACTAAGATAGTTAGTAGGTATATAATTAGATAATCAATAATTACTTAGAGAGATTGGCATCATTAAGAACCAATAGGTAATTATGACAAATTATAAAGAATTACTAATTAATTACTAATCACAACACTAACGTGTCTGAGACGTGAGCAGTTGTCTTTTTTTTTATCTGAATATAGTCATAAAAAGCATCAGTAATTACTCAAGTGTTAAAGTCACTCTTCAGGAACTGCTAGTAAACATCTTTTTCACTTTAATATAACGGTCCAGATCACTAGTAGTCCTTGAAGAGTGACTGTAACTCTTGAGTAAATATTAGTGATGCTTTTTATGACCATATTTAGAGTAATAATGATTATGTTTTAGACACACAATAATCTTGTTTATAATTTGTCAGTTAGTTAATAGTTATTAATGAGGCTAATCTCATTAAGTGATTATTAATTACCTAATAAGGAACTATATCCTAAATTGTATATTACTTACTGATTAGTTAAGCTTGTTTCTTTAGTTAATAGTAGCTAAAGTGTTAATGTAGAACTACTCATTAGTCCTTCATTACTTCCTGCACAATTACTTATTAATGACGAACCATTATAAAGTGTTACCGACTTGTGCCAGCTTAAATAAAACCTGACAGATGATAAAACAATACAGTAAAAGTTCAATAGCTGCAAACTGAGAATAAACCTTCAGTCAGTTCTCTCCTGTCCGGCCAAATAAAGGTGAAAGTAATACTAATAGAAGAAACTCAGGAGTCACAAACATCCATCAAACCTCAAGGAAAGAGTCCAGTATCAGTGTCAGATAGACAGAGGTCATGAGCAAGGCAGATTATTCAAGAGATGTGTTAAAAATGTCACATGTTGTGTCGAATTTAACACAATAAATGTGTAAGTCATTTTAACACACACATTGGTAATTACATACTCAGATGTAATTTTAAAAATAAAGTGAAAGGGCCAGATGCAAAAGAGATAACAGTTAACAGAGTTTGCACTTTGAATTTAATTAAAATGTAATTTTACAGTAGTTAGTAATATAGACGTGTGTGTGTGTGTGTGTGTGTGTGTGTGTGTGTGTGTGTGTGTGTGTGTGTGTGTGTGTGTGTGTGTGTGTGTGTGTTAGTTATATACTGAAAGATTCTGAACACACTGTATTTAAACACTAATGTACAGGTAATGCGACATTGCTAATCTCGTGCTGAAGAACCACAAGAATAAAAACCTTCAACAAGTCAAGGAAAGTCAGAATCAGACATTAAACACTTGCTGAGCTTAACAAAACTGCATAATGATATTTACACCTGATCTTATTTCTATCATGGTTTTTCCTGATCCTTCAAAATGTGCAAAAAACACAAAAACAGTTTCAGGAACAAGAGAAAAACGTTAAAGAGTAAATGTAAATAAATGTTAAAGAGTCGAGGGTCAAGAGCTCAAATAAAGCTGACACTGATCATGATTCTGGTGACTTCAAATGAAACATCAACATCTAAACCTGTTAATTCTCATCAAGAGCTTATATAGTCCGTCAGAAATAAAGTCAGTCTGGTTAGTAATAACAAGTTAAAAGTGCAGTGAATGCAGTATTTGATATTGAAAGTGATTGGCTGGTAAAATACACCCGTTTTTTAATACATTTAGATTTTATTTAGTTATTTTAATTTATTGTTTTATTTATTTTAGAGCTTTTTATGTGATACCATGAAAAAAAAAAAAAAAACTATTTTTTTTCCATAAACACAAACTGCCCTCCACACAGTGCTGTTCCATCCAGAGTTACATTGTGTTAAAAATCTACACAACATGTGTCCATATACCATCAACACATGCTGTGTGTTGTTTTATATCACAGAATATCACGTTACACATAATGCATTACAATGTATGAAACATCTGGACAAACAAGACCATGCTGAAATACTACAGAATTAATTTACATATTACAATTTCTAACTATTAATATACAATTTAAGTTACTTTCAAGTTATTTCAAGCATCTGATGACTGTAGTGTCCTCCTCTATTCTCCTCTATCATTGTGTCAATCTTCTACAGTAGATCATTCTCCTGATCTCTGTTATTCACATCTCTATTGTCTTTATTGTGTGCCTTAAAATAGTGTTAAACTCAGTGAGGTTTTCTATGGTCTCCATGAGCTGTCATTTACTCCGAAAACATTGAGGAAAAATAAAGGCTAACTACACACTTCTGGCTTTCTCTGTTATTAGCTGTTCTGGTTTCATCAGTGTGTGAAAGAATCCAGGAGTATCAACTACAGACACAGATCTGCCTTTGTCTACGTCTCTCAGCATCTTCAAGCATCTGATGACTGTAGTGTCCTCCTCCATTCTGCTCTATCATTGTGTCAATCTTCTTCAGTAGATCATTCACCTGATCTCTGTTATTCACATCTTCATTGTTGAAGACGTGAAATCTGCCTCCACACTGCTGAACAAGATCTCTTAATCTACTGTTCTCCAATATGAGTTCATTTATGGATTTTCTTTTCAGCAGATCTCCATGAGTGAAGAGAATGATGGAGTATTTTAACACTTCTTCACCAAACATCATCTTAATCATCTGAAGAATCTGCCAATCCACCTCAGTGATCATCATACTCATATTAAACACAATGATAAAAGCGTGCGGTCCAGGACTGGATATATAAACACTTCTCGCTATCTCCATCATTAACTCTTCAGAGTTCATCTCTGTGTGATATAATCCAGGAGTATCAACTACAGACACAGATCTGCCTGACACAGTGCCGTGAGCTTCTGAACAAACACTGCCTACTGATCTCGCACTGAACTCAGATCTGAACACACTCTGTCCCAGTATTGTGTTTCCAGCTGCACTCTTCCCAACACCAGTTTGACCCAGTAGAACAATCCGTCTGGATGAGGGACTGGAGACAGGAATGTCCTTGATGTTGATGGGGATTCTTTGTGTTTTTGACACTGTATAAAAAGAAAACAGATCACACCATCACTTATTTTACTACAACATGTACTTTACTGCACTAATAAAATACAGTTACAGTAACATAAGATGTTACTATGTTATAGTAAATACCAATTCAGTGTCCATAATAATCAGACAGATGTTTAAGCTTCTTTTTTTATTAATATCAACGTTTCTTTTTTTTTCTAAAGGTATTTTTCACTGCTAATGTGGACAGAATTAATGAAATATTTCATATTTTCAACATGAAGCCTAATGGCTCATTAATGTTCACATTCCCTACAAATAAAAAAAGCTTTTTAGACTTTTAGTTCCTCTGTAAAACTTTCAGAAGTGTCACTTGATCATGAGGTCATATTGTTGAACACATCTCTAATCATATTTCTGAATGAGTTTCATCAGTGATTCAGTTTCATTAATTAATTAATTAATTTTCTTAAGCTTGTTTTCTTCTTCAGCTGTGTTCAGTGAAGATCAGATCAGTTTTATTGATTTGATACTTGAATTTTGTTCAGCAAAATGTATTCAAGCAAGTTAAAATGTTATATTTTCTATAGTTGAATTCTCTGATCATGTCCACATATACAATCTTTGATCATATTCTAAAATAGGAAATCATTGTAATGCTAGCAAAAAAAGCTTAAAAAATTCACATATTCAGCATATAATACAGAGTTATGAAAATATTTGATTTCAGTCATTTCCACATAGTGAGAAATAATGAATCTATGCAAATGTCCAGTGTTTCTTACATTACACGTTTGTTTTTAATAGACATTTTATACTATAAGCTACATGAAACAATCGACATACTTTACAAAGAGTGCGAAGCTATCCAGTGGGCATTTGATGTCAATTTATCATCACATTGATGTCAAAATTACGTCAAGAAATAGGTCAAAAATGAGAGTCATATTGATGTCAAGATTTTGACCTCTGCTGATGTCATTTTGCCAAACAAAAAAGGTGAAACGCATGGCCGTACTCTTATTACCTGCTTCACTTAAACTAACCAGATTTACTTTATTTCATTTCCGGTTTAATGAAATCATTAAAATTTTGTATTTTAAAGACACCATGATGTCTAAAGCAAACGCTAACCACCATCATGGTGACTTTAAAATACAAAATATGATTTCATTAAACTGGAAATTAAATAAAGTAAATCTGGTTAGTTTTAAGTGAAGCTGGTAATAAGTGTACGGCCATGCATTTCACCTTTTTTGTTTGGCAAAATGACATCAGCAGAGGTCAAAATCTTGACATCAAATTGACATCGACACTTTGACATCAATATGACTTTCATTTTTTACCTATTTTGTGACGTAATTTTGACATCAAGGTGCCCGCTGGGTATCAGAGAAAAGATGTATCAGACTAACATAACATGTCAAAACTAAACCTGACCAAAACCCTTTTTAAAACAAATTTGACTGAAGAATCATGATTTGTTCACGCACATTTGTTAGTGAATGAGAGCCAGTGTTACAGAGCATCATAAATGAATTTTTGAATGTTGATTTTTGTCTGAATCTTTCAGTTTAAGCGACAGATTTTATTTTAGTTTTTTACAGTGTGTGTCAAGCTTACAGACGCAGAAAAGTGCGTCACACTATAATGATGATTGAACAGTCAGAATCAGGGCAGAAATATTTAAACACTGAAATCAAACACAGTGAATGCAAATATCATCTTGCACTGTAATATTTATATTTCACAGAATGTTTTACATTGAGTTCTGAAGTTCAACTTACTCTCTGTGTGATCAGTAACTGGACTTTGTTTCTGGTGATGTTCAGATTTCTGTTTTTCTTTTTTCTTCTCTTCTTTTTTCCGTCTCTCATCTTGTTTTTCTTTTTCCCACTGCATTCGTTCCAGTTTCATCTGCTCAAGCATTTTACTCTCCTTTTCTTCTCTCTCTTTTATTAGTGTTTTATATCGTTCTTCTCTCTCTCTGAATGTGTTTTCTTCTGCTTCATGTTTAGATTGAAGATCTTCTTTCTCTCTTTCCATTCTCTCTCTCTCTTCTTTCAGTCTCTCATTAAATTCATCACAATCTCTCTGTTCTTTCTCTCTTCTTTTCTCATCCTCTTTTTCTCTTCTCGTCTTTTCCTCTAGTTTCTGTTTCTCCCATTCCTCTCGTTCTCTCTTGATCTCCTCACGCATCTTCTCCTCACTCTCTTCTTTCTCTTTAACTTCTCTTTTATATTGTTCCTCTCTCTCATTAAACTCTTCTTCTCTTCTTTTTCTCTCTTCATCATTCCTCTCTTTCTCTTCTTCTTGTTTCTCCATCAGCCCTTCTTTCTCTCTCATTAGTGTTTTATATTGTTCTTCTCTCTCATTAAACTCTTCTTCTCTTCTCTTTCTCTCAGTTTCATGATTCTGTCTTTCATTCTCTATTGTCTTCATCAGTCTGTCTATTTCTGTGTCATATCTGATCTGTAGATTTTCTTTTTCTTTCTTCAGATTCTCATTTTCTCGCCTTATTTCCTCTATCTCATGTTTAAATGTCTCTCGTTCTTTTCTCATCTCGTCTCGTATCTCTCTCTGATGTTTCTCTTGTTCTCTTATTTCTCTTTTGAGTTCCTCTTCTCTTCTCTTTCTCTCTTCATCATGATTCTGTTGTTCTTCCTCCATCATCATTCTCATTCTCTCTTTCTCTTCTTCATGTTTCTTCATCAGTTCTTCTTTCTCTTTCATTTCTCTTTTAGATTGTTCTTCTCTCTCATTAAACTCTTCTTCTCTTCTCTTTCTCTCAGTTTCATGATTCTGTCTTTCATTCTCTATTCTGTTCATCAGTCTGTCTATTTCCATCTGAAATTGGTCTTTTTCTGTTTTTATTTTCTCCCTTTCTTGCCTCATTTCCTGTATTTCATGTTTAAATGTCTCTCGTTCTCTCTTCATTTCCTCACGCATCTTCACCTCACTCTCTTCTTTCTCTTTCATTAGTGTTTTATATTGTTCTACTCTTGCATTACACTCTTCTTCTCTTCTCTTTCTTTCTGTTTCTTGATTCTGTCTTTCATTCTCTATTCTTTTCATCAGTCTGTCTATTTCTGTGTCAAATCTGATCTGTAGTTTTTCTTTTTCTTTCTTCACATTCTCTTTTTCTTGTCTCCTTTCCTCTATCTCATGTTTAAATGTCTTTCGTTCTTTTCTCATCTCGTCTCGTATCTCTCTCTGATGTTTCTCTTGTTCTATTATTTCTCTTTTGAGTTCCTCTTCTCTTCTCTTTCTCTCATTGTCATTATTCTGTCGTTCTTCCTCCATCATCATTCTCATTCTCTCTTTATCTTCTTCTAGTTTGTTCATCTCCTCTTCTCTTTCTCTGACTCTGTCCATCAGGATCTTCATCTGTTGTTCTTGTCTTTCTCTCTCCATCTGTCTGAACATCTTACACGAGTAGAAACTCCCTCCGTTTTCTTTCACCATGTTGTCTATCTTCTCCAGTAGATCAGACACCTGTGTTCGGTCTCCAGTCTGATTATTATTGAACACATGATATCTGTTTCCACAGGCTTCAATCAGGTTCATCAGAGGAGATCCAGGTTCTCCCAGATACTGATCAATGGTTTTGTTCTTCAGGAAATCTCCTCTGGTGAAGAGCACCATGGTGTACATTAAAGATTTCTCACCAAACGTCTCTTGGATGATCTTCACTGATGTTGCTTCTTCTCGAGTGAATCGTTGTCCTAAGTTGAGCACAATGATGAACACATGCGGTCCAGGCAGGATCATGGAGATGCAGTTGCTGATTTCTCTCTGGATCTCTTCATTGGTCAGTTCAGTATCAAACAGTCCTGGAGTGTCGATCACAGTAACGTGTCGGCCGTTGTTGTCAGATGTTTCTCTCTGACTCTCTTTAGTCACAGATCGGTGAGATGTTTCTGCTGTAAACGCATCTCTTCCTAAGACTGTGTTTCCTGTTGCGCTTTTTCCAACTCCAGTTTTTCCCAGTAGCACAATCCTCAATTCATCTTTGTTTTCACATGAACCTGAAAATATAAAAACAGAACAAATCATACTGGAATTTAAGAAAACATCTTTCATTCATTCAAGTCACAAGATTATCAGAGGATTGGGGTAAGATGAGTCAATTTTCACCATTTCATTATTTTGATGAGTCAAAAATATTCTTTGTTATACATGTATGTATACCAATTCTTTAAAAAACTGACACTCAGGGGAATACAGGAAAAGTAATGATAACCACTAACCAAACATGCAACATCACTGCAAGACTCAACACTGGGGAGAACTAAGGGCTTAAATACACAAAGAGAGGTAATCAACTGAACAGTTGTGTGAAACTAATTAACAACCAAGAAAACTAACTAGGGAACACAGAACACAAGCAAAATGGGAACATAGTACTGACTGAAAAAGAAACCAAACAGAACTAAACATAACCCTGACATTATACCCCCCTTCAGAAAGGCATATCCTCGCACCATAACTGTATTTAACAGTCTAAAACTGAGGAGGGAGGGTGGGAGTCCTGGGGCAGATGGGGTGCAGGCGAAGGGCAGGGAACTGGCAGAGATGACGGTGGGAGGGACCAAGGCGGTGATGATGGTGGGAAGATCCAGGGAGGACCGGGGAGCAGGAGTAGCCAGACAGTGACCCAGAGAACAGCCAGGATGATGGTGCACTGTAGAGTCAAGGGGCGGAGGAGGCATGCTGGAGACTTGGCTGACAAAAGCAGGGGGACAACTGACGGAGACGGAGACAAAGCCGAAGAAAGTGGAGACCCAGGCGGGGACAAAGAGCTAATAAGACCACACAACATTGATGGCTCTAGAGAGCAAGGTGGAGCCCTAGCAATGAGCATCCGAGATGGAGCCAGGGTGCCAGAGGACTGAGGCGGAGCCGGTGGGACTGAGGACCAAGGCAGAGCCAGAGGAAAAGCAGAGCCTGACGGAGCCATAGGGGTGGGGGGATGAAGCGCAGCTGAAGGCTTGAAGACCGTGATGCAGTTAGAGCAAAATCTGATCAAGTTAAAGCTGGAGGAAAAAGGGAGCCGGTGGAGCCTTAAGGATGATGGGCCCAGTTACAGCTGATGGAGGCAAGATGGAGCCGACTGGTCGACGAGCCGAGGTGGAGATATGGGCTTGGCAGACCCTCTTGATTAGGTGGAGCTGGAGACCAGAAGACCTGAGGTAAATCCACAAAGCAGAGTGGTGTTAGAGTAGAAGCCGAGGGCCTGAAGGGCAACAGTGGAGGCGTGGCTGAGGAACTGGCTGTTATTGAAAGAGGAGGTAAGAGAGGAAGGCTGGGCAAAATCATTAGAGACACAGGAGACTTGGAGCTTAGTGGGACCTGTGGAGGCACAGAAGACTTGGAGCTGGGCTGAACCAACAGATACACACTATACTTGGAGCTGGGTGGGACCAGCGGGGACACAGGAGACTTGGAGCTGGGCAGAAACAGTAAGGACACAGGAGACATGGAGCTGGGTGGGACCAGTGGGGACACAGGAGACATGGAGCTGGGTGGGACCAGTGGGAACAAAGGAGACTTGGAGCTAGGCTAAGCCAGCAGGAACACAGAAGACTTGGAGCTGGGCTGAACCAACAGAGACACACTATACTTGGAGCTGGGTGGGACCAGTAGGGACACAGGAGATTAGGAGCTGGGCTGAACCAACGAGGACACAGGAAACCTGGAGCTGGGCTGAACCAGTGAAGACACAGGAGACATGGAGCTGGGTGGGCCCAGTGGGGACACAGGGCTGAAAGCCCAGCTCTCCAAAGCTTAATTTACATTAAATGTACATATATTAAAGTGTATATTGTGTTTTATTTGACTTGACTGTACTTTTATTTAATCCAAAGCTGCGTTCATATTTATTTTAAAAGGGCTTTTAAAACCTGCTAAGAGTTATCCACCCAAGAATAAGCCTAGAACTGCTTTTCTGACGGACTGATATTAATGACATAAATAGGGATGCACTGATACTGACACCAGTATTTGGGTGTCGGTCCGATACTGTGCTCGTAAAACTACCCCGATACAACCACATTTTTTGCGCGGGCAAAATCTTTATTTCAAATGTAGGCTATGCTATTGTTGCTATTATTGCTATTAGGCTATTGTAGTAGTTCTGTGATAAAAATGATACATTTGAGTAATTGAATAACAATTGTAATGTTTAATTTTGAATTTGATATTAAATATTCTGTGGAATGTTAAATGCTGCAGTTCTGCTGTTTACAAATACAAATGTCTAAAACACTATAGAATAAATCTCTACTGCAGGATTTCTAGCTCCATAGTTTTAGAATTTAACTGATTTTCTGGTCATTACCTCGTGGCAGTAAATGTGTCTCTAGTGAATGAATTTTCTTTTTCATCTCTTCAAATTGCAGCAGTTTTTTCATCTGTGCCTCCAGAAATGACTCTGTAGAGAAAAACTCTCCTCTGTTTTCTTCCAGCATCTGCTCAATGTTCTCCATCAATGTGGACACTTGTGTGGTGGGACCAAAGAAATGATGTTGTCCTCCAAAACTCTCAATGACAGACTGTGTTTCTTCATTGAGTTCTGCTGTCTGATGATCTGAATTCTGCATTATGAGGATCATGATGTGTTTGTTGATTCTTGAGCTGAAGATCCTCTGGATCTCCTCCATTTCTGCTTTGTCTTCATCAGTTAGTGGCGCATCAGGAATAATGAGGAGGAAAACATGAACTCCAGGATCACAGTGAGACACACATTGGAAAGTCTGACGCATCACTTCCTCTGAGAGCCGATTGAGAGCTGGAAGCTCCACCAGACTGATCAGACGACCATGAAGCTCCACGTCTGATCTTCTGTCTGTCTTCTGCAGGATCAGCTCTGATATGGAGGATTTTAATGTGCCGTCGCTCCCGCACACAACCAGATTCAGCTTCTCTCCCTCTGAAACTGATAGAAGAACATTTAAAAACTGTTAATTTATCACTAGAAACATCAAATATCATCACACTCACGTCTTTCTGTGGCATGTTGCTCCATTGTGAAATACTGTGAAGCTTCAGCACAAACCAGGTGCCGTCCATCATTCATTTTCACAATGTCCTCAAACGTCTGCAGAAGATCATCAGGAGAGCTGCTTCCCTGAAGACTGAAGTGCCTGTTGCAGCATTTCTGAATGATTTTCTGTAGGATGTCATTGGTTTCAGTCGGCTCTTGTGTGGTGAGTATCAAGGTGTGTTGATGAACGTCCTCAGAGAAAGAGTCCAGCACCTTCTCCACACACTCTTGATCTTCTGCTGAACACTGATCATGTTTGAGGAGCAGAACGATCACATGAGGTCCTGGATCACACAGATACACACACTCTCTCACGGTCTGTGTGATCTGACGGAGTGACAGATGTGTCTGGAGCAGCTGAGGACTGTTGATGATGGTCACATGTCTGTCCTTCAGTCTTCCTCCGACTCTCTCCACAACATCTGGAGGAACTTCACTGTCAAACGCTGCTCGCCCTAATAAGAAGTTTCCTGCTCCACTGTTTTCTGGCACACTCTTCCCCAGCAGAACAATCCTCAGATCGCTCACTGAAACACATACATGAGCAACATGTTATGACATCAACATCTTTACCAAACTGGAAAACATCAGCAGAAGCTGCTTTCAAGGTCTGAATTTCACATTTTTGTTTAGGAGGGACTAAAACTGACCATATTAATCACATATGTTCATGAAAGTTATTCAGTGTTCATCTATATAAAGACTTACTGGAGGGTGGGTCTCTCGATTTGCTGCTTCTTCTCCTGCGAGCAGAACCGCGAACAACAGCTGCAGAAACAAAAACACTTGCATTTGGATCTTGATTATGACTCAGTAATTCCACATGTCAGCTTCTGCAGGTTCTCGTTTTATTTTTTCATGTTTTTCAAAAAGCAACAAATGTAAAGCCAAGTACTTCAACTTAATTCTAAATGCTTAAAGGGGACAATCTGACTTTTTCTGTGTTTAAGTGCTATAATCAGTTCCCTTGTGCAACTACCAACCCAGAAAACGTGAAAAGTGACCCAGTAACTTTGTTTTGGTAAGCCTTTCTCTGCAAGAATGTAAAAAAAATGAGCCGATCAGATTTCGCTCCCCTTCTGACGTAGGAAGGGGATCTTATTATAATATTACCGCCTGTTAATCTGCACATTTCACTCACGGCGACATCATTTAGTTTTCACAAGCGACAACAGTGTAACCAGTTCTAACGTGATGACAAAAGTTTGAGCAAAGCATGTAAACTGTTCTGTCGTCGGCTGCACAGACGAGCACTGAACACTATTAGACTTATTAGTCTTATAAAGACTTCAGGGATCTGTGAACACTTGTGTAAAAGTTAAACATGACGGTACATGCAAGTCGATGAGATGAATCAGTGTCACTCCACAACAACTACATGTAACATCTAAATGTATCCACTAACCATTCATAAATGTCCATTTGTGTCTAAAAGTTTAACCTCTTCCTGAGTCTCTCCGTAAGGCTGCAACTCGCTTCTGGTTATTTCTGAGATTCTGGATATGTGAAATTATTTGCATGTTTTGTTATTGCCGGAGTATCTGAAACTCGTGTAAAGGATCGGCCTCTTCTGGAGGCGGGGAGCAGCAGCTCATTTGCATTTAAAGGGAAACACACAAAAAGGGGCAAATTTGACAAGCTATAATAAATGATCTGGGGGTATTTTGAGCTGAAATTTCACAGACACATTCTGGGGACACCATAGAATTATAATATGTAAAATGTCACTTTTAAGTACAATAAAGTATAGGCATTTTTTCTACTGTAAGTAAGTTAGACACTTTTAAGTGAAACTTCCCAGTTAACTTTTTTCCTGCCATTGAAGGAATTATCCAGCTTTCAGTGTTTTCACTCTTATACAGAAGGGGGTGCTATTACACATCTTCTGAAAGAGTACAGAATCTCCTGATCAAAACGCATGCGAAGAAGAAGCAGAAACTCAAGGAAGAAGCATTGCTGACGCACATTTAGGTCTGTCGCGATAACCGCAATATTGTAGTACAAAGCCAAGCGCAGAAGATAGTAACCGCAGCAACTGTGATATTTGCCATTTTAAATAAGTTAATAATGATAACAAGGCTGTGTTTATCATGGTGATTTGTACTGAGGTTTCGTGGATTTGCAATTAACAAGCCTAGACAGTGATTGAGAGAGATGGATTGAGCGCGTGCGATTCTACAGTACATCTGTCTTTGAGGTCAAGTCATATTCGTGAAAAGGTCGCCGTGTCTAAGGAAAGCGAAATATTTGTTGTATCATCCTTTTAACCTTTAAGGGACCGTTCACATATTGCGTCTTTTGCGAGCTCTACATAGCTGTCATAGCATTGACAGACGCCACGGGAGCGAAATCGCTTTGGAAACGAGACAGCGGCACTCCTTCCATGCGCTAAATGGCGTCTCTATTAAGTGAAGCATCAGCTTCAGAGTTACCCATGCGACGCATTGCTGGTCAGCTGAGCCTTAAAAAGTGAAGCTCAAAGTTAAAATAATTAACACCTTGTTTCAATACATCTATCTTTTAATGAATCAGCATTTTGAACGTGTTCATTGAATGAATGGTTTAAAGGGGTGGTTTACTGCTTTTTTTCGTTGCATGATTGTGTTTATGGGGAGCAATATAACATGTCTTCGTGTGTTTTTTGTTGTTGTTGTTTTTTTGCCTTATTTTTCATAAATTTCACCTTTATTGTAAGCCGCTTTCTCCTCTGTCATTTGAACGACCGGTTGACTTCCCGATTCTATGAAACCACTCCCTCAGAAACAGGCAATGGGCTCAGATTGGTTAGTTGGGCCGGTGTGTTGTAATTGGCTAAACTGCGTAGTGCACGTTGTCGGAAACTTCACGCCCATTACCTTTACGGGCGAAAGTTGCATGTGCTCCGGTCAAATGTAAATAATGGTGTCAATACTGCCGTATCAGTTTGAGCCAGAATCAGACCCAGAAAGCGGCAATGAAGAGAGTCAAGCAGAACCTCCGCAAACACGGCTCTTACAAAACGTTTCTGAATGGTACATTTTTATATTATTATTATTCTATTCTATTCTATTCTACTATTATTATATAAGAATTTAGATACTTTGTTACTTGAAAATGCTACTGCTGCTTGTTAGCTTTTGAGATACGGTTTTCTCCTGATTAAACATTTAATAACTGAATACATGACTGAGTAATACCGTTTTTTAAAGTTATTGTTTTATCGATTACATATCATTTTTTGAACTTTATACACATTTGTCTTATACACACAAAATAGCATCGAACTAACTGGCTACTATAAACAAACAGCGTTGGCATTGGTTTATGTTCTTGATCAAATCGAAAAATTACGTCATAAAGTATACATGGAAAATACATTAACAAAATTAGTACATAATTACAAATTCAGGTCCAAAATGTTTGTACGCGTTTGTCATAGACACAAACTAGCATAACTAAGTGGCTACTAAAGCCAGCGCTGGCATTTGTTTACGCTCTGATAAAACTAAAACATTACGTCTGAAATTATACATGCAAATACATTTAAAATGATTAAGTCTTACTTACAGGTTGTGGCCCAACAACTGCTGCCTCTGGTTTTAAAATTGGAACTGCTTCATGTTTTAGTAACAGTTTCTTATTGAATCCGGCATTGAATTCGTGGAGATTATAGAAGCTGTCTTCCGTAAAATGCGCAGCACAGAGAGCTAAATTACGATGGTAATTTTCAGGAACATAATCAAACATAAATTTTAGCCATTGTTGACGAACTACAGCGTCCGTAGGAAGCCCGAACACAGAAGACCTGACAGCTGGGTGAAAATAACACACTTTCGACGGCATGGCTACAGCTCTCCACTATAACTCTTCCTCTTCGACAAAGCCGCAGAAATATGACCATGCCCCCTTTTCTGCATATTCCGGAGGGAGGGTTGATGTGGGTTAGTTACATATAAAACCCGGGAAGTATCTTGTTGTAGTCCCATTTCGAGAGGTTTTTGTAGGCATTAAACTTCCTGATTTTTAAAAGACGATATCTCTGCTTACGTTGAACTTTCAGCGCAGCAACTTTGCAGATACTGTTCATACACCAGCAGCAACAGTACACACTATTTAAAATGAAAAAAGTGAAATCGCAATCAACCACCGCCTTAATAGTCTCAGCCTCAGACGTCACGCCCACGGAACGTTGGCTAATAACGTCTGATGCATATGGTACACTTAACTGGAAACACTTCAGGAATGTCGAAGTCGTCATCTGATTGGTTGAATTTTATCGGATTTCCGGGGGGCACGAGTGTCGCGTTTATTTTCGGTCCGCCGGGAAACAAAGCGCAGACGTGTGATTGCGGAAGAAAAACTGTTGTGTTTACATGAGTGACAATGAGCATTTATCAAGATCAGCTAAACGTAGGATTCTCAAAAGTATGCGAGGTTCATGGCATATACTCTTTATGAGATGTCCAGGAGTTTTGTTTGAGGCACTTAGTGGAGACAAAAAGACGCCATTGTTGTAATACGTGCACGAACAGATCAATGACTTACTGCTTGTTTTCTTCTCCTTCTTTGATTTTCTATGCTGACTGACTTGTTGCACGCCGGTCTGTTGTTGTGGGGACATTTCCACACCCCGAAACGTGACGCTGAACGAAACGAACTGTAATTGGTTGTTTGACATGTCGGTCAAACGGCCTTATGGGCGGGCCTTGGCCGAAGAAAGCTGCTATGAATTCCAGACCTTCAGCCGTCAGTCTGAAGGTCTGGCTACGCGATGACTACCGCTTTAATGACTAACTCAAAGACACTACCTTGCCACCACCTAGTGGCGTAACAATGTAACTGTGCGCTGAGTGACAGCCTGTCTATGTGCAGAGACGAAGGCCCTGTCCCAAATGGCAAACTTCATATGCGCTTTCGGTCTTGTTGACTTACAATGCCTGTCACGTGCGAGTGTCCATCAGGGTGTCCCATTTGTCCTTTTAGGTCTCAGAAGGGTGCTCGTGCTTTTGCACTTTTGAAATTAACACTTCTTCCCGACAGTCACAGCAGCATTACGTCACGAAAGTGCGGACTCGTAGGAAGACTGCGAGCAGAGCCGGATTAACGCAAAGGCAAACTAGGCACGTGCCTAGGGCCCGATTGGCGGGATGGGGCCCAGACAGAGGGACAAAAAAAATTAAATAATTACAAATGTCCTATCTACAATTTATTTCAATATTTATTAATTAACTAAAAATAGTGACGATGTTTATCTTAACCATAGACTGTTACATTACTGCAGTTAAACCAATGAATGTGTCCGTTACAAAGCGGGTGCCGGCTTCTGAAAGTATGTGTAACGAACGCATCCATCAGGTGCTGCGAGGCAAAAGCCTAATAAGCACACAAAGAAGCACAGCTCATAATGCAGGTGTGTGAGTTGTCGTCATCTATTTTGGAGTGATTGCAATGTATTCTAAATATAAACTTGTACTGTAGATCAGCTTCATTTCTGGAAAAATCATTCACCGCTTTATTACGAGTTTAAAAGAGCGCGAGCGTCATTAACGTGCCCAGACGCGACGCTTTGAATTTGCGCGTACAATGAATAACATCGCGTCGGGAGCTGACTAGTAAAAAAGCTACAAAATTAAAAGACAAGACGTCTGTATTCTAAGTTAAAAAGCCAACACACTACAACATTTTTAAATGTTTCAAATAAAGGATCTCATATCTATGGGTCCATCTTCTAAATTCTGCTGATGATTAGATTATACCCTGACATTACGCCAATAATATCAGTTTATATATTTTTTTCTGCTCCGTAGCGATCGTGTCTTTCTCTTCCACTTGATTTGTGTATAGCATATTTAAGGTAGCAATGCAATATAAAAGCACTTATGCTCATCTACTGAAGTGGGATTCTGGAACTGTGAATAAATTGAATAAAACAGCAAAATAACAACAACAATAACATCTTCATTAAACAAAAAAGAGATTACCTTAGATAAAGTTTGATTAATATGTACATACAGTACCGGTAAAAGTCTGGACCCATTACTATTTTTAATGTTTTTGAAAGAAGTTTATTATTATGCTCTACAAGCCTGCATTTATTTGATCAAAAATACAGAAAAAAACAGGAATATTCAGTAAGGATGTGTTAAATATATAAAAAGTGATAGTGAAGACTTTTTTTAAAACAACTTTTTAATAATCACAAATCCTGAAAAAAAGTATCACAGGTTATAAAATAAATATTAAAGGAGAAGTTCACTTTTAAAATGAAAATTCTGTCATCATATACTCACCCTCATGTTGTTTCAAACCTGTATGAATTTCTTTCTTCTGCTGAACACAAAGGAAGATATTTAGAAGAATGTCAGTAACCAGACAGTTTTTGGGTCCCATTGACTTCCATAGTATATTTTTTTCCTACTATGGAAGTCAATGGGACCCAAAAACTGTCTGGTTACTGACATTCTTCTAAATATCTTCCTTTGTGTTCAGCAGAAGAAAGAAATTCATACAGGTTTGAAACAACATGAGGGTGAGTATATGATGACAGAATTTTCATTTTAAAAGTGAACTTCATTTCTAACATTTGATAATAAATCAGAATATTATAAAGTTTTCGGAAGGATCACGTGACACTAAATTCAGCTTTGCATCACAGAAACATAAAGTATAGTAAAATAGAAAACCATTATTTTAATAATATTTCACTATATTATTTTTCTGTATTTTTGATCAAATAAATCCAGGCTTGATGAGCATAAGAGACTTCTTTCAAAAACATTAAAAATAGTAATGTGTCCAAACTTATGTACTGTGTAAGTAAAAATATACTGCTTTTAAAATTAAATGTTGTATAAATAAAAAGGTTAGGAATTTGTTTCAAGTGTTTTTTTATTGGGGGTGGGGGGCCTCCAACATGAATTTTGCCTAGGGCCTCCTAATGTCTAGAACCGGCCCTGACTGCGAGTACTTAGGTGCCATTTGGGACAAAATCCCCAGTGTTAAATTAAAACTGCTCAGTGTTTATATAATCCACACACTCAGAGTGTTATATGGCCCCGTTTACACGTACATGGCTATTTTGACAAACGGAGACATTTCCCTTCGTTTGTGTCCTTCATTTACACGCAAACGGAGAATTCGCGTCTGAAAACGATTCTTTCTAAAAACTCCGGCCAGAGTGGAGATTTTGGAAAAACTCTGTTTGCACGTTTGCATGTAAACTGAGAAAAACAAAGTTTTAGGCAGCGACGTCACAGAATGTGACTATTTTCGGGATTCTGATTGGCTACCGTGGGCTTGAGCTTCTCGTTACACTGCCACCTACAGGTTTGGCATGCTCTTGACAGCATATACACAGGTTCGTGTGCACGATGTTATTTTTGAAAACGAAGAGGGGTGAAATGTCCGTTTATGAAAATAGCCATTCACGTGTAAACGTAGCCTCATACATTTTAATTTTCTCCTTCAGTGATCCTGCTTGTTATCATCAGGTGTCTTCAATAATGCTCAATCATCACTCAATTAATCACTTAATTATCTCATTAACTTCAACATTGCTTCAGTGTTACTTATAACACTCTGAGTGTGGACTCATATAAACACTGAGTTAGTGTTAATTTACCACTGGGGATTTTGCAGTGTATCACACTATTGAGCCACTCAAAATAATTCACCACGACAGCCCTATACGCACATTGTAGTTTTTGACAAAAAAAATTCTCAGCTTTTTGCTCAAAATGTTTTTTTTTTTTTATTAAACATACCCATATTCAAATGTTGATTAAAAAATGCATTAATGCATGAAGCTAGAATAAAATGTTTTGGTAACACTTTATTTTAATGGTCACTTTGAACATTCTGTTTGCAACCCTATATCAACTAACTTTCATTAGAGTATTAGTAGACTGTCTGCTTAATATCTGCTAACTCTTTATTCTGATGCTCCTCAGACAGATATTATACTGACTATAAGTAACTTTGCAACTACATGTACTTATTCTGACCCTACCAGTCTGCTAATACTCTAATGAGAATTGGTATACATAAAGGTGCAACATAACAAATGTGTTGAAGGGATCAAAATAAAGTGAAACCAATAAACCAACATTTTTGTTGTTGTTTAAAAGCAGAGGCTGTTCTTTCTTTTGATATATTGTTCAGATATTCATACAACAAAATATTCTGGGGGCCATGAAAAGTTTGTGAAAATTATCAAAAACTCTGTTGGTGGCTGGCAAAAAAAAAAAAAAAAAAACTCTGGCAAGGAAATTGTTTAAAAGATACAAAACAATCACAGTCCCCCTATTCAAAACTACAGGAAATACAGTGGGGCAAAAAAGTATTTAGTCAGCCACCAATTGCGCAAGTTCTCCCACTTAAAAAGATGAGAGAGGCCTGTAATTTTCGTATTTTTTTTGTAATTTTCATCATAGTAATTTTGATAGTAAATCATAGTAATTTTCGACAAAATCAGAAAAAAATTTCAGAAAATCACACTGTAGGATTTTTTATGAATTAATTGGTAAATTCCTCGGTAAAATAAGTATTTGGTCACCTACAAACAAGCAAGATTTCTGGCTCTCACAGACCTGTAACTTCTTCTTTAAGAGGCTCCTCTGTCCTCCACTCGTTACCTGTATTAATGGCACCTTTTTGAACTTGTTATCACTATAAAAGACACCTGTCCACAACCTCAGACAGTTACACTCCAAACTCCACTATGGCCAAGACAAAAGAGCTGTCAAAGGACACCAGAAACAAAATTGTAGACCTGCACCAGTCTGGGAAGACTGAATCTGCAATAGGTATGCAGCTTGGTGTGAAGAAATCAACTGTGGGAGCAATTATTAGGAAATGGAAGACATACAAGACCACTGATAATCTCCCTCGATCTGGGACTCCACGCAAGATCTCACCCCGTGGGGTCAAAATGATCACAAGAACGGTGAGCAAAAATCCCAGAACCACACGGGGGTACCTAGTGAATGACCTGCAGAGAGCTGGGACCAAAGTAACAAAGGCTACCATCAGTAACACACTACGCTGCCAGGGACTCAAATCCTGCAGTGCCTGACGTGTCCCCCTGCTTAAGCCAGTACGTGTCCAGGCCCATCTGAAGTTTGCTAGAGAGCATTTGGATGATCCAGAAGAGGATTGGGAGAATGTCATATGGTCAGATGAAACCAAAATAGAACTTTTTGGTAAAAACTCAACTCGTCGTGTTTGGAGGAGAAAGAACACCATACCTACTGTGAAGCATGGGGGTGGAAACATCATGTTTTGGGGCTGTTTTTCTGCAAAGGGACCAGGACGACTGATCCGTGTAAAGGAAAGAATAAATGGGGTCATGTATCATGAGATTTTGAGTGAAAACCTCCTTCCATCAGCAAGGGCATTGAAGATGAAACGTGGCTGGTTCTTTCAGCATGACAATGATCCCAAACACACCGCCCGGGCAACGAAGGAGTGGCTTTCGTAAGAAGCATTTCAAGGTCCTGGAGTGGCCTAGCCAGTCTCCAGATCTCAAACCCATAGAAAATCTGTTGCCCAGCGACAGCCCCAAAACATCACTGCTCTAGAGGAGATCTGCATGGAGGAATGGGCCAAAATACCAGCAACAGTGTGTGAAAACCTTGTGGATACTTATAGAAAACGTTTGACCTCTGTCATTGCCAACAAAGAGTATAAAACAAAGTATTGAGATGAACTTTTGTTATTGACCAAATACTTATTTTCCACCATAATTTGCAAATAAATTCATTAAAAATCCTACAATGTGATTTTCTGGATTTTTTTTTCTCATTTTGTCTCTCATAGTTGAAGTGTACCTATGACGAAAATTACAGGCCTCTCTCATCTTTTTAAGTGGGAGAACTTGCACAATTGGTGGCTGACTAAATACTTTTTAGTTTAGTCAGTTTAGTTTATATGTTCCTGCATAAACAATTTATATTATCATATTAACATATGAAAAGCTGTCATCCAATATACAAATGGACCTAGACTCATTGAGACACGGTTTGAACGGATCAAAGATAAATAAATAACTTAAATAAATAAATAAATAAATAAATCCGGCCCACATCTGGTACCGGAGGATTCCACACAGTCCAGTGGGCCGGATCTGGGCCGACACTATGTTGCTGTCTGGGACAGAATGAATGAGTGCTATCAGACTTCCAGTTCTTAAAGGAAACAGTGACAAACATCTGGATGGTTCTCAGTGTTAAATGAACTGATCAATGACCAGCTGTTCACAGGAGATCTCAATATTACACTACACACTCCTTCACTGAAGGAGAACACTTATAACTTATTTGTATTCTTGAACTTTCGTCGTTCACACATTTAGTGATTGTTTTTAATGTAACCATTGGCTCTGTTTCTACATGATGATCCTGTTTGAGTTGAGCCCAGCTGCTTATAGTTTGAGATAATCAGTTATTATCTGAACCAGAGATGACTGACTGATGACTGATGTTGATTCAACTATTAATATCATTCATTGATTCATAACCTCTGACCTCTGCTTTCTCTGCTGGACATGATGATATTCTGTTCTTTCTTCAGTCTTCAGTGGATCATCTTCTCTGACTTCTGACGTCTGTCTCTTCATCATCCTGTGAGAGATTATAGTGATTTTATTTCATTAACACACACTAATGAGATCATGTTACCACACCACAACATTTATTTTAATATGATAATACTTTAATATGCCGTTGTTTAAAACTATTCTGTATGGGAGTTTGTTTTCTCCAAAACACACACATTACTGATTCTGATTCACTATTCTGATAAAAACTGAATGATTGTTTTGTGTGTCTGTGTATTTGAGCAATGAGCATCTTATTACAATAATTTGCTCAAAGATATAATAATAACTTACCATATTTGATTTAATCACAAAACAAGAGTCATTTGAGAAATTTGTTTAGCAACATGTACAATTTGTAATAAAAGTGTATGCTACAATACATTTGCACATTTTGCACTTAAAATAGAAGACGCACCATCTTAGATTGTGTTTTGTTTCCATGTGAAAGTGAAACCAACCATTTCTGCAGCTCATACAGTTACAATTACACTCCAAATTAATATAAAATCGTAATTTTGTGTTGTATATCAAATTTGCATATTGAATTACGCTCCACAAACAGTGTCTTTTCAGTATTAGTGATACCTGCATGTCGAGGTTTGTCATTTCCTTCAACAAAGCAGGAAGAAATATGTGTGGGCGGGTTTAGTGACGTCACAGTCATCCAGACCAATCCTAGCATGGCAAGACATTTTAGCTTAAAATGTTCCCAGTGTTACTCATCATAATTGTATTTTTATGTAAGAATAAATTAGAGAGCAAAACAATTTAATTCTTACTAGTAAAAATTACAACCAGAGAGCTCTACAATTAAATTTTTACATGTAAAAGATATTTTTAATACCTGATGTAATATTTCTCATCATTTATTCAGAGGGTATGAACGATTGTTTTTTATATCCATTTTCTTGACTGGTGAAATGGTGATAAATCAAAAACCTTTTTGATAAATCGTTTTTCTGTAGCCTACCTCGGCGATTAACTTCTCCACAATGTCTTCTGCCATTTTAAATGCGCGAGCCCTTAAAGTAGAATAGATTCTACTTGGCTGTCAGTGTTTTATCGTTCAACAGCTGGATTTTTTTTTTTTTTTTTCTTAAAAGTGATCCCAATCATATCGTTTCTCTATATCATTATCATTATAGTTGTAGTCACATTTTAAAATGTATTCAATAGAGAAACATTAGGCTATTTTAAAATGTAAGCATATTTTACAATATTACTGTTTTTGACTATCAAATAAATGCAGCCTTTATAAGAATGTTCTTTCAAAAACCTTCCAGATCCTTTGAGAACGATAGAGTATGGTATATCATTTTATAAATACATAATATACCTACATAGCCTATCCAGTAAACTAAAAATATATCAGTTATACCAATATATCAAGTTCCAATCACAAATCACAAACTTACGTATCTACTCACTAATACTTGCTTATTCGATTATCAATTATTGTCATTTATTTGAGGCACCACAGACAGCTTGACCTTATATTATAAGACGCAAGGTTTGATAAAAAAATTATTTCACGAAGCGCTCGAGACTCCTCGCACTGAGGCCTTCTGCTGGTTTAAAGATGTAAATGCAACGAGAACACAGAACAGTAATATAATGTTCTGCAAAGCAACTACAAGCGTTGTCTTTAATGTGTAATCTATAACATGAGTAAACATCACTCAATATTATTCTCTTAAAATCTGTGTAAACAGATTTGTAGCAAAACACGTACAGACAAAATGTTAAGAAATTTATAGGAAATTACAACTTTCGTGATTGCTGAAATCACGTGACCAAAGGCTTCTATACTCTTTGACGTGACTTCAGTTCGACATGCACTTCGAAGCACTGATTCGAAATAAAAGGTTGCGAAACTTCGTGAAGCTTTAGTTGTGCATCATGGTTGATCAAACAAGGTTTCTAAATGTGTCATATAAATAAAGTTAGGCTTCTGTTGCTTTTTGAAGGGGGATTGTCGATACATGTGTAAGTGTTTGGGGAAGGTCAGTGATGTGGCGCTGGTGTTTCTGCACGGACTGTGAAAGCTGCAGCACCGCCGGAAGTTCATTCCACGCTTCGACTCGTCCTACAGTCAGGCGCGAGACGAGACAACACACTGAAATTATCGGAAAAATTAACAATTAAATCGTCTTTACGACACACAAGACACTAATAATGTCTGACAACGAAGACAAGTGAGTTCTGAACGCGTCGGCTACAGTGGTTTCTAAATGTTTACTGTAGTTTAAAGTGTGTGAGTGTGAAAACAACACGATGAGATCATATTTCTCTAGTATTCTTATCTATTTTAAAACTTAAACATTATAACTGTGAACGATATTTTAACATGAGTAACTCCGTAACTCTCTACATCGTGCTTTAGTAAATCTTTAGTTTAGGGTTTAGTTCACATCGTGAGATCTGTTGTCGGTTTGTTTATTGACTTCAGTTTGTGTTTGTTTGTTGTTGATCAGTTTTGATGACGGAGATTTTGATGATGTTGAAGATGAAGAGCCTCTGGATGATCTGGAGAATGTGGAGGATGTGAGATATGTTTTATTATGATTATATTCTCACTAGTGTTTCCTGACAAACATAACTGTTAATGTATTATAATGTAATCTCATAATGTCAAGATTTCCGGCTGATATTTCATGTCAAAATCGAAAGGAATTGGAAAGTCGTTGTATTTTGCATATAAATTATATTAAGACTAATTTTTCATTATAAGAATTTGATTTATTGCATTGTGACATTATTTACAAGATATTATTGTACATTTGAACTCCTCAACTTTCAATTCTGTAATGATTGTTGTTGTTTTATTAAATAATAATACAGCAGAGTATATATTTATAAATGATCTTTATTGTTGTGTTAGTATAATGTAAGTTGGGTCAATTTTGTTATGTAGCTAAATAGGGCTGGGCGATATATCGCATCACATTGATATGCGCATCTCGTCAGTAAAGCCGGTTCCTTGATTAGTAGTAAATCACCATCACCTGCTTTCAGATGGAGCGGCATTTACTACAAAGAGCCGTAGTTAACTGACAAGCTGAGCCATATCGCATTAATATCGCAGACGTATCGCCAGCGATAATTAATGCGATATGGCTCAGCTTGTCAGTTAACTACGGCTCTTTGTACACAGCAAAAACTCCAGTGTTAAATTTTCACTCCTGGGAGTGTATGAGTCCACACTCAAGAGTGTTAAAGGTAATGAGATAATTAAGTGATTAATTTAGTGATGATTGAGCATTATTGAAGACACCTGATGTTAACAAGCAGAATCACTGAAGGAGAAAATCTCAAATTGTAAGTTACCATTATGGTGATCGGTGTTTGCTTTAGTTGGACTCTTGACCCATATACATTATCTTAAAATTTTGTTTGTTTGCTGTATCTGAGTTATAACTGCCAGATGAACAAAGAAAAAAAAAGTGATTTTATGGTGTTGGTTATTTTATGACAATCATCATTTGAACTTTGTTTTTGATTTATTTTGTTGGTTACAGAATAACTGTGATTCTGCATAAATATCCAGAATTTTAGATATAATATAAAGCAGGGATGGGCAACTTCGGTCCTGGAGGGCCAATGTCCTACAGAGTTTAGCTCCAACCCTAATCAACCACACCTGAACAAGCTAATTGAGGTCCTCAGGATTACTAGAAAATTACAGGCAGGTGATTTTTTTTTTTTTCAGGGTTGGAGCTAAACTCTGCAGGACCGAAGTTGCCCATCCCTGATATAAAGGATTTCTTAAAAGTTGTTTAAAAAAAATCCTTCTTTTAGGCACACACAGACATAAAGATTAAGTCTATGCATCTCAACAATGGTGACGAGCAGAATATTCAATTAGGAAAAGTAAATTACACAGACAATTCAGATCATAATTTATTCATACCGCAATGCATGATGGGAGCCATTAATGAGTTGTGATTGGTGGCAGCCACTGCAACATGCTTTATTATTGTCACCATTGTTGAGATTCACAGGCTGATTATTGATGTCTGTGTTTCTAAATAAACTTATTTCAAAGTGTATGATCAGAACAATGTTTATTAAATATTTTGGATTATAAGAAAAATACTGATAACCTTATGCTGTAGAATCACAGAGCTCAATAATCTCAATAAGCTTCATTTATCAAATCACAGCATGATTATGTCAAAACATAACCAACACTATCAGATCACACTTTCTTTGTTCATTTGACTGTTATAAATCAATAACAGCAGACAAACAAAATTTAAACTGAATATATAAGGGTCAAGAGCCCAACTAAAGCAAACAATGATCACCATAATGGTAACTTACAATTTGTGATTTTCTCCTTCAGTGATTCTGCTTGTTAACATCAGGTGTCTTCAATAATGCTCAATCATCACTCAATTAATCACTTAATTATCTCATTAACTTCAACACTCTTGAGTGTTAACTTAACACTGGAGTTTTTGCTGTGTAGTAAATGCCGCTCCATCTGAAAGCAGGTGAAGGCGATTTACTACTAATCAAGGAACCGGCTTTACTGACGAGATGCACATATCAATGTGATGCGATATATTGCCCAGCCCTATAGCTAAATATTAGTTTCTTTTGCTTTTTTAGCTCATAATCTCAGTCCCAGTAAGATTGATAAGTGCATATTTTAGGACTATTAAGATTGTTTTATTGTGACTTTGGCAATGAAGTAAAATATTTAATGTTAAATACAACAGGCTACTATTTATTGTTCAGACTTTGTTTGATTCTCACTCTCCAGTGCATAATCACGTGTGAATATTTGTAGTGAGAATAGTGTTGTTTCTCTAGTTTTTTGGCTCATAATTGCAGTCTCAGTTGATCAGTTTCAGTCTCTTCTGACAGTCTTGTGTGTTTCTCATCTGACGTGTTGACGCTGTGTGTGTGTGTGTGTGTGTGTGTAGGAGGACCAGGAGAACGTCCAGATCCTGCCGGCGGGTGAAGGTCAACAGGCCAATCAGAAGAGAATAACCACACCTTACATGACCAAATACGAGCGTGCACGAGTCCTGGGGACACGAGCACTGCAGATCGCGTGAGTGACCTCTGACCCTTGACCTCCTGCACAAACATACCTCAGTTTACAGCTGGACTATAGAGCTGAGGTTTGCAGACCTGCCAACCTGTATGCATTTTGACCTCAAAGTACGCTGGTGCGATTTGTCACTCTAAACTATGTAAAAACCTGTGCACGCGCAGTCCTCAAATCAAGCAACAGAGTTCGACCAATCACAGTGCTGGGTTCATTCCCCAAATAGCAAGCGGGGATGATTGACAGATGATCATTATCTATGATCGTGATCATTACTATCATTAAAAAGAGACTGAAAATCGACCGCAAAAACTCTTCCACTCCTGCCGTCTGACTGATCTCTTTCAGCGAGGACAGTAATGTTACAGTATCACTCAATCAATCAACATTTATTTATATAGCACAATAAAAGCAACAGTAGTTGACCATGTAACATTACTTCTGACTCCTGAAGGTAAACGGGCCTGGGGTGGATGTGGAAAGGTGAATATTGTGTTGAGTTTACTTAATCCTCTAGATTCGACGATCACACGGGAGTGATTGTGTGGATTAACTTAAAATACGCTCTGTCAATCATAGTCACTCAGAGGAGAAGACATCATTCAGACATGCAGATTATAAAATGCTCAAGTAATGTCTTCATGTAAAGTTTGTAACATACTTTGGTTTAAATTCCTCAATGGCTGTGAAAAACAACAGCCTTTACCTCCTCAAAAACAGCTCTGATCACAGCGACCCGTTTCAGTGCATGTCTCTTTAAGGCCGCGGTTCCACCAAAGCGTTTTTAGGCTATGTTCACACTTAGCGTCTTTTTTGACAAGAAAAAGTTGACAACGGCGTTTTTTTAGCAAAAAAAAACGCTGGCAGCGTTCGGTTACAAATAGCAGCCGAGCGCGTCTTTTGTGGCTGGCGCATATACTGACGCGTCTTGACCATGCGTCAACATACGACGAAAAGGGTACCCCCATAACGTCCATATGTGACGATTCGGGTTATGGGTAGGTTTAGGTATGCGTTAGGGCACCGCTAGGAGGCGCTGCTGGTGCGCTTCTGTCTGCGTCTCATATTGACGTTAAAGGGGTACCCTTTTCGTCGTATGTTGACGCATGGTCAAGACGCGTCAGTATATGACGTTTTGGGGTGAGACCGGGCTGCTATAACAAGAGCTGCAACAGTAGCCTAGTGCTGTGTGATGCAAAAAATGTCAAGAAAGAGAAAGTTGGCTCTTGCGTTGGCTTTTGAAGTTACCGGGGAGGAGAATGTCGGTTCACAAAGAGGTTTGTGGGTGCACGACAGACAGTTGTTCTTGTTGTTATGGAAACGACAGGTCTCGCTACTCGCTTGTCATTGGTCAGCTGTCAAAAAGGCGCTTGACGTAGGGCGTTCTTTTCAGAAAAGTTGAACTTTTTTCAACTTAAAAAGACGCTCTGAGCTGCAGAAAAAGACGCCGGCGGTGGCGTCTAAAAAAGCGCTCAGGACTTTTTTGAAAAAACGGTTTACTCCATAGGGTTATAATGTAGAACAGACGCTGGCAGTTTGAAAAAAGACGCTAAGTGTGAACATAGCCTTAGCCGACTGAAAACTAGCTAGCTGTGAACGCCTGAGAGCGTTTTGGCAGCGCAGCGGCTTTTTCAGTTGAGGCACTTTGCCTGCTATGATATGTATGTGCTAGCTTTACATTTTGTTCTTTCTTGTTTTTTTATGTCAGAAAGCATTTTGTATTATTCATCCATTTTTTTTTTTTACTCATTAAAAGATGGACGCTTTACCGTTAGTTAAAACAACCGCTTGTTGTATGTCGGATTCGGCTAACTTATACTTGATTTTTTTATTTTTATATAAGGGATTCGTTTTGCTATTATTGGTCCTGTTTATTCATTGTGAACTGTTTTCTATAAATATGTTTGTATTGGCTAACGTTTATTCAGCTAATGAGTGTCCTGTTTATAATGTCACGCATATAAACCCTTCTTTCTGTGGGATTTAGGATCATATTTGGATA
This sequence comes from Leuciscus leuciscus, assembly GCF_965113295.1. NCBI lineage: Eukaryota > Metazoa > Chordata > Actinopteri > Cypriniformes > Leuciscidae > Leuciscus > Leuciscus leuciscus. The sequence goes on along the minus strand of NC_138725.1, from coordinate 27,905,040 downwards.
TTGGAATAATAAGTCAAGTAGCCTATTTTAAAATGAGTCACATGTGCACACAATGTTCCTGTTGTTTTTTTGTTTTTACTGTTTTCTAGGGGTTTCTTAAATTGACTAGTTGACCGGCTCACATTATGCAATGCAATATTAATCATGAAACATAATGTGAAAAGTGACTTTCACTGTATCTCATAATGTAGTCAGTGCAGTGAAATCTTTGAGTTGGGTCAAATTGAAAACTTTAGAAGAAAAGTAGAATTATGAGGATAGGTGTGTGTCTGTGTGTGTCCCGTCTCACACTGATGGTGCTCAAGCTTGGCACGTCTGGGTTTGCTGTGTAGTGATTGGTCGTTCGCGAATGAGCCGGATCTAAGAGCCGGCTCTTGTAGGTGAACGTCGGGAGCTGGCTCACATATCTGAAGAGCCGACTCTATTTTTAAAAATATAGTATATAGAAATTAAATCATTATGTAGGCTAATAATTAAATAATGAATGATTTTAATTGTATTTAAAATAATTGACTAATTCAAAGACCAACAAAAAAATTATTATATAGGCCTAAAGGCGCACACATATTTGTTTCGACTGTCTGATCAGCCTCACATTCTGCTCCTGTCAATCATACACACGATGTCAACCAATTAAAATGCATGAGGGAGGGCCGAGCCAACTCACACACACACACTCGAGATGCCGATAAACCGCGGATCGGGCGGATGACGTGACGAAAAATAATATTTTAATTAAATTTGGGCGGGTGGCGGTTGAACCAGTCAAATGAAAAAAGTTTGCCAAAACCTGCAAGCTAAGCCCAGCTGTTAGTACTATTGGAGGAGGGCTAAACGTCTCGTAGATGACACTGCCTGGGTTATTTTGTTTCGATATTAATTATATTTTAAAACAGCCAGTCGTAGCCTACCACTCGTGGACTAGGCATTTAAAAGAGAGACAGATTATGGTCTGATATGACATCGGGCAATGGCAGCGCAAGATGTTCAGAAGAACACAAGAGCTAAACTTCTACAAGCTCAATAACATCCATAAAATTTAAAAAAAGAAGGTAAGAAGAATAGTCAGTCATAACTTTGCCCATTAATTAGATGTGCAAGGCAAGCAGATACATTTTTGGGTTGTTATGGACAATTAAAAATGTGAATATTCACGTTGCACAGTTGTGTGATGGACTTTCAGCGAGTTAAAACATATATTTTTTAAAGAGCCGTTTGTGAGTCAAAAAGAGCCGGCTCTTTTTAGTGAGCTGAGTCAAACGAGCCGGCTCATGAAAAAGAGCCGGATTGCCCATCACTATTGCTGTGCTAGCGCTGCAGTGGTGCTCAGTGACATCACTTCCTGTGTGACAGCATGTGCTTAGTGACATCACTTCCTGTGTGACAGGATGTGTGCGCCCGTGATGGTGGAGCTGGAAGGAGAGACGGATCCGCTGCAGATCGCCATGAAGGAGCTCAAGTACGACACACACAAACACACACACGACTGTTGTTGACTCCAGGATCTGTCCGGATGAAGCGCTCGTTGTAGAAAAGCGTCTGATAAATGAATACATGTAAATGTGAAAGTCATATTGAGAGCTCATGGTTGAGAACACCTGTCTTATATAATATACACACAGAACTGTCTCGTATGTGTGTGTGTTTCTCATCTGTTGTGTTGATGACGTGTGTGTGTGTTTGTTTAGTCATATTGAGAACATTGGACCCCATTGACTTTCATTGTATGGACAAAAACACACTGATAAAGCGCGTTATTGATGTGTGTGTTTTTACTGTCCCTCAGGAGCAGGAAGATCCCCATCATCATCCGCCGGTATCTTCCTGACGGCAGTTATGAGGACTGGGGCTGCGACGAGCTCATCATCACTGACTGACCCACACACACACACACTCAGATCAGACAGCAGATCTGTGTGTGTCACATCAGTGTTTACAGCGCAGGTCTCCTCATGTGTGTGTTCTGCTCTGGTTTATAGTGGAGGTTTGGTTTCATCCTGCAGGTCTGGTGTTCGTCCACATGAGGGCAGCACACACACACACACACACACACACACACACACACACACACACACACACACTTCACTCTGAATGTCCTTATTTAATGTGTATTTGTGTTTTATTCATGCAAGATTAAACCTTTTTGTAGTAAATGACGCCCTTTGTTTTTATCTTTGTTGTTGTGAAAATACTGTAATGTCAGTAGATCTTTCTGCTCCTGATGGACACACAGACAACATTGAAACACAATGTGAGAATCAAGTTCAGCACACTGATGACTGTGATACATGAGTATAGAAAGTTCTCATATTGTGCACTGTTACGCATACTTAAGGAAGTCACTGAAAAATGACTAGGTAATTTACTTGTTAAAACGGCGATCTGTTTTCAGAGGAATTCTAAGTAAACACCAATTTTACAGTGAATTTTGACATGAAAATTCACACTAGGAAGAAATCAGGCTCGTTTGTATTATGGTTTTGGGTCAAAATAGAGTGAAGCAGAAGATGCTGATGTAAACATGAGTTCCTCTATGAGTAAGATACAGATGAGACGCATATTAAACCTCAAATAGGTTTGTGTCATGATACTAACTCTTTTTCTTTTAATTCATTGACTCATGGTGTCTGAAGCAGAAAAATTCAAACTGTTATATTTAGTTGAAAGTGCAGTTGTGCATTAGTCATTGATAAGCTATTTGTTTTTAAAATATATACATGAACCATCTGTGTATTTTGCTTAGATGGTAGCCTGCCTGCCCTTAACAATTGGCCGTATATAAATGTTTATTTTATCAAGAGAACCACAAAATGAGATTAATTACAATCATTATTAATACATTATAATTTAATATAAAAGGACAGGAATTGGAAAGAAATAGTTCTATTCCACTTAATCAGTTTCCATGTCTTTTCCACTGATCTGAAAAGTACAAAAACATATTTTAGCGAATATTGAGCTCTTTTTAGTGGGCATGCGCTGTAGAATCTGTCGATGTGTTTCAAAGCCTCCACAAGGGGCCGCATTGGCGTTTAAGGTGTTCATTTTATCCTCATCGAAATCGTAATTTAGTAAATATCACCAACGCATCACGAAATGGCGCACAGTTCAGGTAAGGTTTGAATAAAGTATATTAGCATGTTTATTTTTATTTAAAGTTATTAGCAAGTGTCTTTAATGATCCATCATAATATAATCTTAACAACTAAACATCTCACTTTAATCATTAAACGCTGCGACATAGGCTAATTAAGCAAAGTAAACAAAACACGGCTTACGCATATTAAACACACAGGTAGGCCTACAATTAGAAATCTTAAAACGTGTAGCCTGTTGTGCCATTTTCTGCCATGATTAAACTAAGGGTACTTTATAACTTATGTTTGCATTTATTAGTGGTTATTTCGTGTTGTTGTGATGTTTTCCAGGCATGAGTGGAAATAAGAAACGTGAGTTTTGGAATAACGTATTCTGAATCATTTCAGTCATGTAGCGCATTACTTAGATTCACAAACAGTTTGTTTTCTTTTGTTTGTTTTTTAGGGAGAAAAAGTAGTCCAGATTTAAATCGGCCGAACAGTAAGTCATTAAATGATTTGACAGCAACAAGTAATATTTTTTTAACGTCCTGACTGTTATTGTGACATATTTATCAGTGATATTTTATTGATAGATCTGTTAAGCTATTTATTACAGATACAGCAGCAAGTTAATTGTTGCTAAATGAGACATTATGGTTTTGTCATGGAAGCATCAGGTCAGACCCTTTCCAAAAAATTAGAATATCATGGAAAAGTTTATTTATTTCCATTCAAAACGTTAAACTTCCATAGATTCAGGTCCCTCAACTTTAACGATTTCAAGTATTTAGTTGTTTATTTGTACATAATTTGGGCTTCCAGCTCATAAAACCCACGAAAAAAGGATTTCAAAAAATTTGAATACTGTGAAGAAATCAGGCCAAATTTTACAGGGCATGAATGTTTTAAACTGAGTGTCACACACTCGTCTACTAAACTCAAAGCACCTGCACAGGTTTTCCCAGGTGTCATTAAATTGCTTCACTTTGGTTCAATTGTCTCAGTTAGGATCAATATGGGGAAGACTGCATACTTGACAACTGGCCAGAAGACCATCATTGATACCCTCCATAGGATGGGTAAGCCACAAAAGTTCATAGCTAAGAAGGCTGGCTGTTCACAGAGTGCTGTGTCCAAGCATATCAATGGAAAGTCTAGTGGAAGGGCAAAATGTGGCAGGAGAAGATGCACCAGCAGAAGAGCTGACCGTGGGCTTCAGCGGATTATCAAACAGAGAAGATTCATGAATCTGGCATCCTAACTGAGACAATTAAGTCTCAGTTTAAGTTGTGGGCCCTGAATCTATAATCTATGGAAGTTTGACGTTTTGAATGGAATTATGGAAATAAATAAACTTTTCCATGATATTCTAATTTTTTGGAAAGGGTCTGTATAATGGTAGTGAAACTGTCTGAACGCTGTTCAATGTTTGATAAGATTTTTCTGTATGGAATGTGCTGTGAGTGTGCGATGTGAGAATTAAGCATACTAAAATGTATGGTTTCACTCTTTGCAGTGAGGATTGTTCTGCTGGGGAAGAGTGTGTCAGGAAACAGTCGAGTGGGAAACTTCCTGTTGGGACGAGCAGCGTTTGACAGTGAAGCTCCTCCAGATGTTGTGGAGAGAGTCGGAGGAAGACTGAAGGACAGACATGTGACCATCATCAACAGTCCTCAGCTTCTCCAGACACATCTGTCACTCCGTCAGATCACACAGACCGTGAGAGAGTGTGTGTCTCTGTCTTATCCAGGACCTCATGTCTTCATTCTCGTACTGCAACACAATGACTTGTCTTCACTGAAGAAGACAGATACAGAGTGAAAAGTATCCTGAGAGAATTCAGTGAAGAGGCGATTAAACGCACCATTGTGCTCACGACTGATGAAGAGAAACTGAGAGCTAAAGGAGCATCTGTGAAAGTTAACGAATTCATTCAACAGTTAAAAGCCGACTGTGGAGGAGGACATCTGCAGCTTGAACATGAAACAGAGGAATGGCGCTCTGAAATATCTCAACAGTTAGAGAAGATACTCAGAGAAAACAATGAAGATTTTCTCTCATGTGAACTATATGATTATGCAGAAGAAACACTGGAGGATGAAGATCAGAGCAGATCTTTTGCTTCACTCAGAACAGAGGAAGATTCAGATTCAAAGGATGATGCACAACACCATACAGAGATGAAGAAAACAAAAAGTTTTCTTCATAGTTTGCCAATAATAGGATCCTATTGTAAGTTTTTTTTTTTTTTTACAACATATTAACAACATATTCATAACCTATTTTCTGACACCAGGTTATTGACCATCAGGGACAGATAATGCATGATATTTAAACTTAAAGGAACACTCCACTGTTTTTTCATATTAAACTATGTTATTCCCTTAACTAAGACCAGTTGATACATACCTCTCTCATCTCAGTGCGTGCACTTAATCGCTCTGGCGCGCGGTGACACTTGGATCGCACTAAGCTTAGCCCAGTATATTCAATGGTATCTAACAGCAATTAATTTAGAAGTGACCAAACACATCAACGTTTTCCCTATTTAAAAACAGTTACACGAGTAGTTATACGACCAAGTATGGTGACACAAAATAAAATGTGGCGCTTTTCTAAGCGGGTTAAAAAGGATAACTATAATGTATGGCGGAATAGCACTTTTGGGAGTACTTCGACTCGGCGCAGTAAAAAGTCAGTGCGTGAACTCTTCCTCTTGAGAGAAGTGAGAGAAAGAGGATCAGGCATGACTTTTTAAGCTAAGTGGATCAAAGTGTCACCGCACGCCAGAGCGATTGAGTGCACGCACTGAGATGAGAGAGGTATGCATCAACTCGTCTTAGTTAAGGGAATAACATAGTTTAATATGAAAAAAACGGTGGAGTGTTCCTTTAATGGATAAGTATAACAACATGTTTGTTTGTTTTTACTCTTGATAATACACTGCTCAAAAAAATAAAGGGAACACTTTTTAATCAGAGAATAGCATCAAGTCAGTTAAACTCCTGGGATATTGATCTGGTCAGTTAAGTAACAGAGGGGGTTGGTAATCAGTTTCAGCTGCTTTAGTGTTAATGAAATTAACAGCAGGTGCACTAGATGGGCAACAGTGAGACAACCCCCAAAACAGGAATGGTTTTACAGGTGGAGGCCACTGACATTTTTTCCCTACTCATCTTTTCGGACTGTTTTTCACCAGTTTTGCATTTGGCTAGGGTCAGTGTCACTACTGGTAGCATGAGGCGATACCTGGACCCTACAGAGGTTGAGCAGGCAGTCCAGCTCCTTCAGGATGGCTCATCAATACGTGCCATTGCCAGAAGGTTTGCTGTGTCTCCCAGCACAGTCTCAAGAGCATGGAGGAGATTCCAGGAAGACAGACAGCTACTCTAGGAGAGCTGGACAGGGCCGTAGAAGGTCCTTAACCCATCAGCAGGACCGGTATCTGCTCCTTTGTGCGAGGAGGAACATGATGAGCACTGCCAGAGCCCTACAAAATGACCTCCAGCAGGCCACTGGTGTGAATGTCTCTGACCAAACAATCAGAAAGAGACTTCATGAGGGTGGCCTGAGGGCCCGACGTCCTCGAGTGGGCCCTGTGCTCACTGCCCAGCACCAGGGAGCTCGATTGGCATTTCCCATTGAACACCAGAATTGGCAGGTCCGCCACTGGTGCCCTGTGGTTTTCACAAATGAGAGCAGGTTCACCCTGAGCACGTGACAGGCAGGAAAGGGTCTGGAGAAGCTGTGGAGAATGTTATGCTGCCTGTAACATCGTTCAGCATGACCGGTTTGGTGGTGGGTCAGTGATGGTCTGGGGAGGCATATCCATGGAGGGATGCATAGACCTCTGCAGGCTAGACAATGGCACCCTGACTGCCATTAGATATCGGGATGAAATCCTTGGATCCATTGTCAGACCCTATGCTGGTGCAGTGGGTCCTGGGTTCCTCCTGGTGCACAACAATGCCCGGCCTCATGTGGCGAGAGCATGCAGGCAGTTCCTGGAGGATGAAGGAATGATACCATTGAAGGGCCACCACGCTCACCTGACCTACATCCAATAGAACACCTCTGGGACATTGTGTTTCGGTCCATCTGACATCACCTGGTTGCACCTCAGACTGTCCAGGAGCTCAGTGATGCGCTGGTCCAGATCTGGGAGGAAATACCCCAGGACACCATCCGTCGTCTCATTAGGAGCATGCCCCGACGTTGTCAGGCATGCATACAGATGGTGGACAACCAGAATGAGACTTTTACCGCCGCCGTTCCCGCGGCGGCAAAATTGGGATGTGTATTTGCTGCCTTTTACCGCTGAGTGGCGCTGTAATCACAGACTTTGAAAAGTGTCAGTTTATTCTCTTTATGACGTAATCTGCCGCGGCAGTAATCTGAGTTGAGGTCACAGATAAATTCAAGATAAATATTGTGGTTAAACGAATTCAAATTCATTAAATTTAAACAAAGTAGACACACGTTAACATTGTGTGCCCAGTTTTTCTATAATTTAGAAAGGCTATGTCAATAGGTTACTTGTCATTTACTTCGTGTTATTTTAATGTGTTTGTAGATTTATTAACTGAAACATAACAGTGAAATAAATTTAAATAATTTACCGTAAAATTAAAACATTTTCAGGACTCGCAGTTACTAACCGATGTCGGTTTAAGCATTCTTTGTTATATTCAGAATTAAATAGGCTTACATGTTGTTATGATTATCAATTGAATTCTTTAATAAATAATCAACCACAACACAATGCCTATTACTGCCGCAGCAAAAATAAACCAGTCGAATTTCAAAGTCGTTCGCGAAATTACTATAGGCTATACCGGGTGGCGCAAGTGACAGGGCAAAACAGCAGCAACTGCGGCATTTTAAAAGGTAAGTTTCCTATCTGTTTATTTAAAAAAACAAAACAAAAAAAAAACATGGCGCTAGATCTTGTAAAAAAAAAAAAAAAACTTGTCTCAAAAAAAAATGAGACTGATTGAATATGTAAAAATATAAACAAACAAAGCAGAGAATAAAACAAACTTTTAGGGAAAAAATATAGGCCTATTATGCTACAACAGAATTGGTTAACATTAACGAAAGCAAAATATGTAAACATACATTTCAAACAAAATAAAACAAAACAAATTTGTGGCCGAGATGTAGGCTATAACTTACGTTTCAATAATTCAGATGACAAGGGGTTCAAATCCCGAACAAACATGGGCTACTTTTTTATTATTAATGCAGAGAGATTTGATAGTTCTAAAATATTGCTACACTATATTGTTTTTTTTCTCCTATAGCCTATATTAAATATTTTATATTTATAAAATAAAATTACCATTCATTTCCATTTTACATTAGGGACCATTTTTATCCAACAGAATGGCTGAATTAACATCTACATAATAATAATAATAATAATAATAATAATAAACAGCACAAGGTCTTGTAAAAACACTTTTTTTTTTTGACACATAATTTCGAGACAGTAAATTGCCAATGTTAAAAAAATAAAAAGAATATAACAAACTTTTAAAACAGAGAAAATAGTAAACCTGGGCTATTCAGGCGATAGCTCTGTGGTCAATGCATTAACAATAGCCTCTCGGAGCTTCAAACGATCTGAGATCGAATCTCAATGTAGCCGACAGTGTTTATGTTTTTCCGTTCTTGATGCTTAAATATGCATCTGTTTATTAAAGTCAATCATCTTGTTTAATTATCAATTGTACATTACAACATAAATTTGCTACATTCCAGTTGAGCCGCTGCAAAGACGACACATCTGATGAAGGAAGACTGTCAGCCGATTGCACCAGAAAATGAAGATGATGAAGCTCGTCTTTAATCTGCTAAATTATTTTTGTTGTGTGTGTGTGAATCATTCACGAGATTGAGATGACTGACAGTGATACCCGGCCATAGCAACGGAAGACATTTTTCAAAACAGATCGAACAAATCAGAAAAATACTTTCAATACAGTGTTGCTTTCAATTAAAAAATAAACAATGAAAATGTAAAAGAAAAAGAAAATTAATTAAGTTTGAAAACCCATCGCACATTTCAAGGTACGAATAAAGTGTCGGGACAGTTTATTTATTTAAACAGGGTTGCATCGATAGAGTTTATTCCCTTTGTGATGCAAAATAAGAAACACAGAATCTTATTCTTGCAACATTTAAAATTTCTATTGTCAAAGAAATTGCAGCCAAATTAAAAAATTAAAACGGTACAAAGCGAAAAAAGTTCAAAGCAACATAAATTAAGAACCGGCGTTTTTCTTTGTCTCTCTCGCGCTGGATATTGTTTTAGAAAGTTTGGTCTCCCTCACTGCGCGCGCCGGGTCTCTCTCGAAATGAAGCATTTCAGCGTAAAAAACACCATACAGCTGATAATACTGTATATGTCGCTGTGTGTCATCCACACAAATCACGAAAGAAAAAACTGTAACAAATAGCCTGTGTTGCTTCAAAGATAAAGCATGCCTTGCTGAATTCACCTTACAATAAAAGGAGGTGGGTCGCGAATTAAAGAGCTGAGCTCTGTATCTGTTAAATTGAAATTGTGTGTGGAAAACCTTTAAATACAATCAATAAAACTACAATATTTATAATTTAATAAGATATAGGGCCTACATATGGACTTTTGGAGATTTTGAGATTAATCCTTAAAAGAGTTTTGCCTTTGCCTGCTCATCAGGCTGGCTCCGACACTCTCCATATGAAAGACGGAACATTAACACCTCTGTCCTGCACCCCCACGATAAAGCAACTATTGCCTTCTCCAAACCCCCCACAGGCTATCTGAGTTTGCAAAACAAAACAAAGAGTTTGCCACTTGTCGTGGTGTGCCAAAACACTTAATTATAAACTTCAATATTTCATTCAAAACAATCTCAAAACGCTTTGTGACATTTTGAAAAGCCGTGGATGCATTACTGCCACTGGAACCATGAACGCAACAGAATACTGGTTTTGATTTTATTGTTTGTCGTTTAAACGTCATATAGCCTATATATATATATAATTATATATACATAATTATAATTATAATTATATATACATAATTATAGGCCTATATATACATTTTTTTTAACAGAACTGCTTTTGAAATTACGATTGGAATTATTATAGGCTACAGAAGTAAAGTCATTGTATAATATTTGTTCATTAGTGTAAAATGGAAATGCATGGTGATTTTATTTTGTAAATAGGCTATAAGCAAAAAACTATATGTTTTAGAACTAGACAAATCTCTCTGCATCAACAATAGACTATAAAATGCATTAATAGGCTAATATACAAATATCAGTAGTCCAAGTTAGTTCGGGATTCGAAACCGTGTCATCTGAATGATCGTAACGTAAGTTCAACCACTCGGCCACGATTCACTCGTTGCAACATGGCCTAACGTTCCAGTGTGTGTTCGCTCACACGAGCGAGAAGCGCTCTTCATTCAAATGAACGCGCCGCCGCGTTTGTCGAACACTAATTCAACATGCCAGAATAAAACCTGGCTTTAGAACAATGCATAGCGCCACTCGTCGTGGTGTGCCAAAAAATGTACAATAATTTAGTTTCATTTATTTCAGTGTTAATGTTTGAGTTAAAAAAAAATCTCTACAAATTATATTAACACAAAGTCGGCTATAAGAATCCTTTATAGGCTACGTAAAAAAGCAAAGGGCTTACAGTCTTAACATTTAGGCTACTTTGCTTAAATTCGATACATTTATTTTCAGTAGGGCCTAATAAATTTGTAGGGATGTAATTTCAGTATGCTTTACCAACGCTATGTATTCAATTAAAGTTCCAAGAGGTCTGGGGTGCGTTTCCCGAAAGCATCGTTAGCCAACTATGGTCGCAAGTTCCGTCGTTATCAGCATAGTTCAACGATTTGGTGTTTCCCGAAACCATCGTTCAAACGAACGTTCGCAAACAACATCGCAAAGTTGTGTGGTTGGAACGACAGAAGCATAGTTTCTAGTTTACATTAGATGTAGACTGAATAAATCCTTATCTTTAGCAAAATAAGCAAGCTGACATTCAGTACAACCCGTGTTATTTATTTAGAATACATACAAATGTAATTTATGTCTTTTAGTTTGTCAAGAGATTTAAAGCACCGTTTTTGAAGACTGCGCATGTGCAAACGTGCTCTACTACGTAAGAACGAGCCAAATATTGAGTCTGGTAATAAAGCAAAATAACTGAGAAAAATTAGAAATGGTCTTCAGATGCCATGTCTGTAACTTATATGACAAAATCTAGCGTTAATTCGATCTCAAACAGATTAATTAAAATAAGTTATTAGTCCACCACGTGCGAGACGTCATAAACCAACGTGGTTGAACGATACTTTGCGACAGACGGTTTCGGGAAACAGTCGTGACTAGCTAGTTGATTTCTCCAACGATGCATCGTACTATGGTAGTTAAGCAGCGAGCTATATAGTTGTACGGGAAACGCACCCCTGGTCTCTATATTTCCTTCCCAGCTGACACTAATATGCAAGTGCACAGCAAAAATTACAACTTGTGCTTGCTGCGAACGCAAGCTATTTAAGGTGTCTCAACTGTACACAGTCTACCCTACAGTGTGAATTCGTTACAAGGTTTCATTTAATTAAATTAATGTGCAGCAATTTGTACAAATAGAGTCTATAGGCCTACTATACTGTTGTAGCCATTAAATAATCTCATTTAGTATCATATTTGTTAAAATATTATAATGTTATTTTTTTCCATCTATGTTGAATATGAAAAGTGAACAGCACGAGTAAGATACACTGTTAGACCTTACCGGGTTTTTTTACAGTAAAATACTGGCAACACTGTTGCCAGTAATTTACTGTTAATTGTGCAGTTCTTTACTGTAATCTACAGTATGTTACTGTGAAATGCACTAAAACTCGAGTTAACTAATTTCACTTGCAGAAACCTTAAATTGACCAACTGTCATTTAAATGTATTAAACTAAAATGTATAATGCATTAATAACGTGAGCAAAGTATTACTGTGAACTTATTTCATTTGAAACCACAACAAAACTTTTGTAAATAAAGAGATTTCCACTGGACCAGCAACTACACAGTCACCGCCTGTTAAATAAAGCAACATGCAGCATTTCATCAATATTTGTAGATCTTCTCCTGGACTGAAGCACAAGCTCTACTCTTCTGCACAATGGTGACCCAAAAAACTAAATTTTACAGTAAACTACTGGCAACAGTGTTGCCAGTATAAACCTGTTTTATAACTTACAGTTTATTACTGTTAAAATACATTTTGTGGGTGTGTCTTTTTATCTTACACTGTTAACCCTTTCAACACCACAGGAAATCCACACTACAAAGAGTAAAAAGTAACACTGACGCAGTGTTGCAGTGAGATAATTAAGGGAACATGTAAGTGATTGTGAGCATTAGTGATGAACACCTGCTGTTAATAAGCAGAATCACTGAAGAAAAGAGAAACACAAGAACAGAAAATAGAGAAACACAATAACTACGACTGACTTCCAGCCATTACACATTATTACACTTATTATTAACCAGTATGACTTTATTTCTGTCATACAGAAGTTGTTATTGAAAATGTTTGCTTGAAGTTACCATTATAGAGATCAGTGCTTGCTTTAGTTGGGATGCTGATGCTAAAACATTTGTTTTTCTTTTGCTGCTTGAGCTGTGTTTTTGCAAGTCACATTTGTGCGCACACACAGTTTATGAATGATTGTGGTTGTAATGCTTATGATGACAAAATCATCATATTGCCTGTTCATTCACTAAGGAATTAATTCTTATTCATTCAGTGTTTTATCCTTGATCAAAAGTGTTACATTAGCACCACTGTGAAACCACAGCAATAAATTACTATGACTATTTTTTTTTAACACATCATGCATAAACCAAAAAAAAAAACAGCGCTACACTATGTTCTAGAAACACAGAGATATCACAATTTAGCACATTAATCTCAACAATGGTGGCAATATTTTTTTTATATTTTTATTATTATTCATGCAGCAGTGCATGCTGGGAGCTTTATATTATCCTGGAACCCAGCATACATTGCGACATGAAACTTTTCACCATTGTTGAGATGCATGTGCTGATTGTTGATATCTGTGTGTCTGAACAAAGCAGGAGTAAAATAAAATTGAATACACTATATGATTGTTATTTTTCAGAAGACCTGATTACAGAAATATTGATTTCATTTTGTAGATACACAGATTTATGCTAAATATGACATACCCATAATTTCAATGAATATATACAGGAAAAATCTGAAAATCAGATAGTCCAAGATGATTGTGACATCATCACAAAAGAATAAAAACACCTGATCATTTTACTCTTGGCTCTGTCTTGCCATAACAAATGTGTTTTATAAACTCACTGTTACAGCAGCCAGAGAGAGATAAAAGGTAAGAAGTCAAGGGACAAGAGACCAACTAAAGCAAATACTGATCTCCATCATGGTGACAACAAACTTTATTATTAACTAAATCTCTGTTAATTCTCAACAAGAACTTTTGTACATGTATGAAATAAATAATCGTAAACTGGTTTGTAAACTGGTTTCACACTCAGTGTTACTGGAAGTCAGTTGTAGTTCTTGTGTTTCTCTTTTTTCTGTTCTTTTTTCTCTGTCCTTCAGTGATTCTGCTTATCAGGTGTTCATCAGTGTCTCAATTCACTCTCTTCTTTTCATTCACTCTGTCAACGGGACTATATTAGTGAACTAATGTAGGGAATAGTGAATGAGGGTATAGGGTGTGATTGGGAAAACAGCCTCTGAGTGTCGATTTGGAGCACTGTTCATTTACAGTATATTCCTGTAGGCTATTTTTGTTTTCTACGGTATATTACTGTTTTAATGGAAAATAGTATGATACTGTCAGAATTACGCCTTTTTTTACAGCAAGGGTTAACAGTGTAGGATGCATTATATCGAGAGATGGATATGGAGTGGGTCAGACATGATTTTGACCACTTCATTAAGTTTTGTTTAGTAGAAAACCTTTCTTTAAAGTGAATTTCGTTTTCTATAAATTGTATCTTAATTTTAATCAATTTTTCATCTACCAATTGCTGGATTGAATAAGTAAGAGAAGCAAATATAACAGACACTAATCATGGAGGCGCCCGCGCGGTCACTTGCATTGCACGTCAGCTGGAGCGCACCTCATCCTCCTAACTTAACGAAACTCAGCGTATGCCTCACACAGACATGATAAATACATCAAATCCACAAAGCTTGAAATGTCTTCAAACGAAATAATTCAAAACGAAAAGAAAAAGGCTACTCTCTGATTATGTCTTTATGTGCATTTCTCTCTAGGTGCTTTCACTACAAATATGGCGATCGTCAACTTCATCTTTGCAGTCGACACTGTCAGAAAACACTAGTTTATTGATAAAAATCAATGCACGCATCACCGGATTTACAAATACACATCTTGCTTGTTGCACGCACACATATTATGTCGAAAAAACGAAATATTATGTTGAAATAACATTATTATTAATAATACATCTTTTAGAATATTTGATTAAATGCTGATTGTTGCGCTTGTTCAATTGAATAAAATTAAAACTTTAATTGTGATAATTAAAATAATTGAAAATTAAATATTTAGTGGCCAAGTTTTGCTAATTTATTATATAGGCTATTATATGCCTATTGCCTATATTAAGTAGGTCATATTAAGACAAGGCATATATTAAGTTATTTTAGCTGTTATGAGAAAAATAAATCTAACGAAATCTAAAATCTAAATCTAAAAAAAAAATTCTAACGCCAATTCAACATGCCAGAATAAAACCAGATTTTTGAACAATGCGTAACGCCACTCGGCCTGGTGTGCCAAAACACTACATTTTAAACTTCAATGTTTAATTCAAAACAATCTCAAAACGCGTTGTGACATTTTTTTAAAGCAGTAGCCTAGCCTATATACATTAAGGGCAGTGAATCTAGGATCTTAACTAAAACGCGTTCCGCGTAATCTCTCAAAAATGATGCCTAACTACTCCATGTATTATTATTTTTTAAGGACTGCTTTTGAAATCACTATAAATTACTATGCAATTGTATCGCTCACGAGAGCTCTTCATTTATCTAATTCCTCAATAGAATAGTAAAAATATTCAGCGTCATTGCTCCTAATATCGTCTCTATTTTTAACTTTTTATTCTATTTTTTCAGTTCTAAAATCTTTGGTTCTATATTCTGTTAGCCTAATAGGCCTATTTATATATGTGAAAAATATGCCTATTAGGCTTAGGGTTTTATATTTAACCCACTTACATTTTAAAATACGGCAATTGCTGCTGTTTTGCACAATGTCCCTTTGCGCCACCTGGCGGTCATTTTGGGAACGACTTTGAAATGCGGCTGGTTTATTTTTGCCGCGGTGATTTCGCCGCGGCAGCTGGCGCGGCGGTAATAGGCATTCTGGTTGTCCACCATCTGTACAAGCACGTGGGGGCCATACAAACTACTGAGTACCATTTTGAGTTGCTCCAATG
Organism: Leuciscus leuciscus; assembly: GCF_965113295.1. NCBI lineage: Eukaryota > Metazoa > Chordata > Actinopteri > Cypriniformes > Leuciscidae > Leuciscus > Leuciscus leuciscus. Next base: position 27,889,419 of record NC_138725.1, on the reverse strand, counting down.
AAATTTCAGCAAAATTGACAAGCCTGCTGCATCATTTTTTCACTCAGATTTCCGGGGTGTCTTTGAATTTAATCCTCTGTAGGTTGATCATTTTCATTTCCATCAAACGATGTGGCATCCTTTCGTTCATAACACATTACCCAGTCCATATTAGTATAGATATCCAGCATGATATTTTTCCCCATTGAGATCTGATGTGTTTTCAAAGTGTTCCTTTAATTTTTTTGAGCAGTGTATATACAGTATAATGTAGGCATCCTATACTTATAATTTTCCATAGTTTAAATAATGGAAATAGCATGTCATATAAATAGACATCTAAATTTCAGTCATTTAAATTTTTAGTGTGGGCAGAGATGCTCCGATGAGACGCATGTCAACAGATATTGGACAACAGTTAAACAAGGTTTCAGTCATGATGCCCTAATATGAACTGAATCATGACATTTGTACTGCAGTGTTTATCATCTCAAGTTGTATGTACCATGAGTTTAAGACGATGAAAAAAAATTTTCTTCTTCTTTTTTTTGTTACAGTGGGTAATACAGAACAAAGTCCAAAGCAAAATCAGCCTACGGGTACGTTTATAAACTGAGTATATGCAAGTTTCCATTTGATCCTACATATAATAAATCTGAATAATAAAATGTTGATCTTAAAAAGAGCAATTAAAATACTTTGTTGTTGTTGAAGGAGGTGTAAGTGTCACCAGACAACAGAAGCTGAACTTGGTGCTGTGTGGAAGTGATAAAACACTGAAGGCCACTGTATCTAAATATATAAGAGGAAAAAAGAAAAATCGTGTGATCAGTCTGGTGGAGCTTCCAGCTGTCAGTCGGCTCTCAGAGGAGGAAGTGATGCGTCAGACTCTCCGCTGTGTGTCTCTCTGTGATCCTGGAGTTCATGTTTTCCTCCTCATTATTCCTGATGGTCCACTGACTGATGAACACAAAACAGAAATGGATGAGATCCAGAGGATATTCAGCTCAAGAATCAAAAACCACCTCATGGTTGTCATAATCCAAGAGAAGAGCATGTCTAGCAATCTGAATATATTACACACTTCAGTTACTAAGACTTCTATCCATACATTTGGAGGTCATCATTTTGTTCTGGAGAACCCCTCACAGGTTCCAGCTCTACTTCAGGATGTGGAGAACATGGTACAAGAGAACAAAGGAAGTTTCTACACCACCTTCATGTACCTTCAGGCTCGAGTAGAACTGGAGAAAAACAAACACAGAGCTGAAATAGAGGAACTGAGAAGAAGTCCATCAACAGCAGGTATGAGTTCATGAAAGTCTGTGAACTGTTAATATTACAATTTAAAATAATTTCACAGTTTCATTTTGTTTTTAATGTTACATTTCAAACAAGGAAAGGCAAGTTTATTTATAGGCTATATCCCATTTCATACACAATGGTAATTCAAAGTGGTTTACAAAGAAAGCAAATAAAAAAAAAACCTAAAATAATCACAACAGAAGAAATAAAGATTACAATAGAATCAGAGTATAACAATTATTAACATGATTCCTGAATCACTAAGTTCGGGGTACCCATATCTGGAGTGGAACAAAATTAAGTCAGGGTTGCGATGTTACACTAAACCGCTCTCTTCTATTGTCTCTTCATTCCCATAAGCCAATATGGCTTTAGTGCCCCCATATAGTGCGTAAAACCCAAAAATGTGGGTCTGCCTCTGATAGCCTGGCATCTCTTCACTCACTAATGAGTCTCCTTTCTCTCAACCTCTTCTATCCAGACATCCCTAACCAAAAAAAAAAAATCTTAACAACAAACATAATTAAAAGAGTTATAAATATAATTAAGAGTAAAAAGATGATACATAGATAAGATAAAGTGCAATCAGTGGGTCGTACAGCGGCACAGTGCTCAATCAGTAAATGCAAAGCTAAACAGATCCAGTCTGGATTTGAATGTGGCTCCTGTAGGAGCACATCTGATCTCTTCAGGAAGCTGGTTCTATAATAGCTAAAAGCAGGCTCTCCTTGCTTTAAGTGAACCCTTGGTATTTCTAACTGACTTGATCCTAGTGATCTGTTAGGTTTATATTCCATGAGCATATCTGCAATGTATTTAGGTCCTATGGGCCATTGAATGATTTATATGCCAGTAACATTACTTTAAAATCAATCCTAAATGCAAACAAGCACATTATGAAAGTGAAACTCCTACAGACAATCAGTAGATTAGCATGTAAACCGTTCAAATAAAAGTTCAGTTCCAAAAATAACAGAAATAAATCCACTCGGATGCTCAGCCTCGCACATCAAAACACGAATTCAGAAATACAGTCCAAATGTGGAACCTGGTTGACCGTTGACTGCATCATTGCCCAGAAACATTGCTCAAAAAGTTGCCCCATGTATCATCACCTTAAAAGTGAGATCCCTCAGATTTGGTCACAGGGCACAATGGGGCGCAGTGACCCAACCTGTCATAGAACAATAATGTATAGATAGAAAATCAGAGGATAAGCATTTAGTGTGTGTGTTTCTAGAGAATTTCATTGTAATGACAGTTTCTCTTGTGGTTAGCAGGTGTAACACATGATGATCTAAGGATTGTGCTGCTGGGAAAGACGGGTGTTGGGAAAAGTGCAACGGGAAACACCATACTGGGAAGAGACACATTTGAATCGAAACTGACTTCACGCTCAGTGACCCGAGAGTGTCAGAAAGGAACAGCTGAGTTCAACAGCAGACGGATAACTGTGATCGACACTCCAGGCCTGTTTGATACTGGAGTTGATAATGTTGAGACCAAGAAGGAGATTGTGAAGTGCGTCTCAATGGCGGCACCTGGTCCACATGTGTTTCTGCTGGTGATTTCATTGGGACGATTCACTCAAGAGGAGAAAGATGCAGTGAAGATGATCCAGGAGACTTTTGGAGACAAATCCAGAATGTACACCATTGTGCTGTTCACCAGAGGAGATGATCTTGGAGGAGCAAGGGTTGAAGAATTTATCAAAGATGATGATAGTTTGAAGAACATTGTCCAGCAGTGTGGTCACAGATACCATGTGTTCAATAACAAAGAGACTGAAGATCAGACACAGGTTTCTGAGCTTCTGGATAAGATTGACTGGATGTTGACAGTAAATGGAGGGAGTTTCTACACCAGTGAGATGTTCCAGCAGGTGGAGAAGAACATCAAAGAGGAACAAGAGAGAATCCTGAGAGAGAAAGAAGAAGAGATCAAGAGAAAAGAAGAAGAGCTGAAAACCAAATATGAAGCTGAAATAGAACAAATAAAGAAAGAAAACGAGAGAGAAAGACAAGAGATGCAAAATGAACTGAGAAAGAGTGAAGAGGAATTTGAAAAGAGAGAAGATGAGATCAAGAAAGAGACCAATGGGAACCTTAGAAAAAAGATGCAGAGAAAACTGAAGGAGCAGAAGAAACAAATTGAAAAGGAGAATGAAAGAAAGGAACAAACTTTAGGAGAACAACAACAGAAATTCATTGAACTCCTGAAAGAAAAACACGAGAAGGACAAACAAAAGCTTCAGGAGAAAATTCAGTGTGAAACTAGAGAACAAGCAGAATGTGAATTTAGTGAAAAATTAGCAAAAGAAGTGGCTAAAGCTTTAAAAGAAGGTGAAAGAAAACTACCAAAGAGAGCAAAATATGCTCGTGACTGGGGTTCCCGTCTTCCTGTTCTTGGAGCAGCTGCTGGAGGATTTGTTGGTGGTATTGAAGACCTTGTGCATTTATTTTCTTAAAAATACTATATAAAACGTTTTCAGAGGTGGGTAGTATTTACTTGAGTATTGTTTTAAATTTTTTTTTTTTTTTTTTTTTTTAATTACACTGTTAGACCTTACCGTTTTTTTTTACAGTAAAATACTGGCAACACTGTTGCCAGTAATTTACTGTTAATTGTGCAGTTCTTTACTGTAATCTACAGTATGTTACTGTAAAATGCACTAAAACTCGAGTTAACTAATTTCACTTGCAGAAACCTTAAATTGACCAACTGTCATTTACATGTATTAAACTAAAATGTATAATGCATTAATAACGTGAGCAAAGTATTACTGTGAACTTATTTCATTTGAAACCACAACAAAACTTTAGTAAATAAAGAGATTTCCACTGGACCAGCAACTACACAGTCACCGCCTGTTAAATAAAGCAACATGCAGCATTTCATCAATATTTGTAGATCTTCTCCTGGACTGAAGCACAGGCTCTACTCTTCTGCACAATGGTGACCCAAAAAACGAAATTTTACAGTAAACTACTGGCAACAGTGTTGCCAGTATAAACCTGTTTCATAACTTACAGTTTATTACTGTTAAAATACATTTTGTGGGTGTGTCTTTTTATCTTACACTGTTAACCCTTTCAACACCACAGGAAATCCACACTACAAAGAGTAAAAAGTAGCACTGAGACAGTGTTGCAGTGAGATAATTAAGAGAATATGTAAGTGATTGTTGAGCATTAGTGATGAACACCTGCTGTTAATAAGCAGAATCATTGAAGAAAAGAGAAACACAAGAACAGAAAATAGAGAAACACAATAACTACGACTGACTTCCAGCCATTACACATTATTACACTTATTATTAACCAGTATGACTTTGTTTCTGTCATACAGAAATTGTTATTGAAAATGTTTGTTTGAAGTTACCATTACAGAGATCAGTGCTTGCTTTAGTTGGGTTGCTGATGCTAAAACATTAATTTTTCTTTTGCTGCTTGAGCTGTGTTTTTGCAAGTCACATTTGTGCACACACAGTTTATGAATGATTGTGGTTGTAATGCTTATGATGACAAAATCATCATATTGCCTGTTCATTCACTAAGGAATTAATTCTTATTCATTCAGAGTTTTATCCTCGATCAAAAGTGTTACATTAGCACCACTGTGAAACTACAGCAATAAATTACTATGACTCATTTTTTTTAACACATCATGCATAAACCAAAAAAAAAAACAGAGCTACACTATATTTTAGAAACACAGAGATATCACAATTTAGCACATTAATCTCAACAATGGTGGAAATATTTCTTTTTTTTAAATTATTATTCATGCAGCAGTGCATGCTGGGAGTTTTATATTATCCTGGAACCCAGCATGCATTGCGACATGAAACTTTTCACCATTGTTGAGATTCATATGCTGATTGTGGATGTCTGTGTGTGTCTGAGTCAAGCAGGAGTAAAATAAAATTAAATGCACTATATAATTGTTATTTTTCAGAAGACCTGATTATAGAAATATTGATTTCATTATGTAGATACACAGATTTATGCTAAATATGACATACCCATAATTTCAATTAATATATACAGGAAAAATCTGAAAATCAGAAAGTCCAAGATGATTGTGACATCATCACAAAAGAATAAAAACACCTGATCATCTTCCTCTTGACTTTTTCTTGCCATAACACATGTGTTTTATAAACTCACTGTTACAGCAGCCAGAGAGAAATGAAAAGTAAGAAGTCAAGGGACAAGAGACCAACTAAAGCAAATACTGATCTCCATCATGGTGACAACAAATTTTATTATTAACTAAATCTCTGTTAATTCTCAACAATAACTTTTGTACATGTATGAAAGAAATAATCATAAACTGGTTTGTAAACTGGTTTCACACTCAGTGTTACTGGAAGTCAGTTGTAGTTCTTGTGTTTCTCTTTTTTCTGTTCTTTTTTCTCTGTCCTTCAGTGATTCTGCTTATCAGGTGTTCATCAGTTTCTCAATTCACTCTCTTCTTTTCATTCAAGGGGACTATATTAGTGAACTAATGTAGGGAATAGTGAATGAGGGTATAGGGTGTGATTGGGAAAACAGCCTCTGAGTGTCGATTTGGAGCACTGTTCATTTACAGTATATTCCTGTAGGCTAGTTTTGTTTTCTAGGGTATATTACTGTTTTAATGGAAAATGGTATGATACTGTCTGAATTACGGCTTTTTTTACAGCAAGGGTTAACAGTGTAGATTTAAATGTGAGTACTTTTACTTTATCTCGAGTACATTTCTAATGAAAAAACTGTACTTTTACTCCGTTACGTTGGGCGACGTTCCTCTCGTTACTTTATTTTCATGCAATATGTTGTTAAATGCGTAGTTTATTCCAAGCGCGATGTATCTTTTTTTTCTGGGCTTGAGCGATGCTCAATTCACAAACGAATCACTCTTTTGAGTCTATTCTGTTCAAAGACTTCATCAAGCAAGTTGGCAGATCTGGCTAAATCGGTTCGCGAATCAGTTTGAATGATTTGTTCAGTTTCCTTCACGCACTGAATCGTCTGAAGCGGTTTCACACTCTGAGTCGTAACAGGAAGGTTTAAGAACATCAAGAGCGTTGGATGAAGTGGCCGTGGACCTACAGTACAGTCAAGTGAGAGCAAATCTTCAAATGCATCATATTGTTTGTCAGTGATGAAGATCTTTATTAGTTAAACATCTGTGAATGAATGAATCATTCCTGAGGACCATACATTTTATTTCATTTCATTCAGGTCTTTTACAACCAAACAGATTATTACCCTACGCCATGATAGCACTACTACAAAGTATGACATTACCAGTTTATTGGACACATACATTAATTTATACATTAAATAAGCCATTGTTCACAGTTTATGAAATGAACACCCACCATCCCCCTGTAATTTGTGTGTATAGCGCAGTGGCGTGCGAACTCGTCTTGAAAAAACAGCTAATACCTTTGCATGCCTTAGACACAGTTAACCAGTTTGAACACGCTTGCAGAAATTTGATCACATTTTGGAGAACAGACAGGAGAAGCACATGTGAAGAGTTTTAACTCTTTCTTCTCCTTTACACGCTTTGAATGCAAAACTCTGCTGATTCACTTTATTTCGACATTGATTTATAAACCAAATGTAGTTGTATAAGTTACTATTATAAAAACCAGAGGACAGGCAATGATTTTCGGGCTACAGATGGCAGAAATAATGCTTGTCTCTTCTGTTTCTGTGGTAAAGATAATCTAATTAAAAAATAACGTGTGTGTGTGTGTGTGTCTCATAATTATTCATGAGACTAAGTTTTCTTATCCAATGAGAAGACGCTGTCTCTTAATTTTTCATGACACCACGTGGTGCTTTCCAATGACAGACATGTCAAACTGTGAGATCGCGTAAGAGATGAGAGAGGCGTTCAAGGGTCAGGTGTTCTGAAATATTGAGAGATGTCTGAGATTTTTGGTGACAGTGGGCGGAACTTACATGAATAATCACGAGTTTCCTGTTTCGTGTTAAAGCGATTATTCTAAGAACTAAGAAATATTCTAAGAACTAAGAATTGTATCTATGTATCATCTTTTTACTCTTTTAATTCCTTTTATAACTGTTTTAAATTTCCTTGCTTTTATTTTGTGATTATTTTAATTCCTTTTTGTGTAAAGTACCATAGTGTATGAAATGTGCTTTATAAATAAACTTGCCATGCCTTGCATTGTGTCATGTGATGATTTAATTACAGCCACTGATTTGCCAGTGGCTTATATCATTAGGAAATAAATTAGCAACAGCCATTAAGTTTTTTGTTTTAACTATATAGGCTATTTCTGTTTTCCTTGGTCTTTTAAAATAGTTTTGTTTATAATTAACTTGTATGAATCTGTGATGGCATAATAAGTCAGTTGTGATTATTTGTGATTGAATGTGACATTCTATTGCTTTCTCAGTTGATAGCCTGCATAACTTAATTAATTTTTTATTTTTTTAATTATTTTTTTGGCATGCATGTAAACAATCTTCTTTTTCCACAAAACACACAATGCTCCATATGGTTAGAAACTGGGTGAGATGGTGAAAGGCAGCAGGCCTACCTTCACAATGCTTTATTCTACAAGCTTACCACAAACATTTAAAAGTTAAAATTGAAATACAAGGCTAAAATGACCAAGCTCAGTAACACATTGCATATTTAGCCTACTGTAAACATCAAAGCCAAAAATTATTCATGGGGGTATTTTGCATTTGTGAACAGAATTAAAAAAGAACAATGATGTAATGTTACATTATTCACAAGCGTGTATATGGACTGGAGAAGACTATAATTGGCATGTATAACTATATATTTGGCAAAAGTATGGGCATTCAGTTACACATACACTGTTGTGATTGTTCTGTCATTTCTTAATCATTTGCTCAGTCGGTAAATAATTTCAAAGAGTCTTTGTAAAACCTAAATTGAAGTCTTATTTTTTCATATTAACTGGGAACATTCCCAACCTTTTCCCCCAAAAAACAATGCATTTGGTTGACATATTGCACCATATTTGTTGGAGACAAGTGTGATGCACTGTGAATCTGGATGCAATTTAATACAGTGGTGATATAAAACCATTAACCCAGTCAAGTTGTGAACAACCCTACATTCACAATGAAATGTTTTAGGTCTCTTCTACAAATCTTACTATAACAATTAAAACGCTTACATTTTAGCAACATTTATTTAATGGTTAAAAAAATACACCATGTAGTAATTTGCACATTTACTGTAAATGTCAAAGATAAAAGTAAATAATGTGAATAGTTCCATTTTGAATAAAAAGAGCAAATGATTCGGTGTTGAAATTGTATTCACAAATGAGGGAATGAGGAGAAAAAGTTATTTTCTTTGCTAAGCCTTATGTTCTAATTGAGTACAAGTCTTGAGACAAGTTTCTCTATTGGACTGTTTTATGCGACCGTTTAATGCGCGTGGGAGTTATCAATGGATTATTGACTGAGTTTGTCATCTTCGAACTGCTTAAACCTGTGGAACTTCTTGTGGATGTTTATTGACTATAATCAATGACTTTGAGAAAGCTAGACTTGTGATAAGCTGCGTTGGAAACTCAGGTTTCTCTACAAACGATTGAACTGTGTTTGAGTGGAGGGTGAATACGTTTGATGTTACTTGTTTGACACATATAATCACTGCAAAAACTCAACGGATGGTACCCTACCTCTTTACAATGATTTCGTTCTATCTTTTGGAATTCAAGATGGTACACAGTAAATTCCACAGTGTTAAATCAACACTGCTCAGAGCAAATATGGTCCCACTCTACAGAGTGTTAAAGTAACACTAAAGCGGTGTTAAAGTTAATGAGATAATTAAGTGATTAATTTAGTGATGATTGAACATTATTGAAGACACCTGCAGTTAACAAGCAGAATCACTGAAGGAGAAAAGCACAAATTGTAAGCCACCGTTATGGTGATGGGTGTTTGCTTTAGTTGGACTCTTGACCCTTATATGTTTACTTTAGAGTTAGTTTGGCTGAGTTATAACTGCCAGATGAACAAAGAAAAAAAAAAGTGATCTGATGGTGTTGGTTATATTATGAAATTCATCATTTGAACTTGATCACTGAACTCATTATGATCCTTATTTCTGACTTCGATTTATGTTGTTGGTTACAAAATAACTGTGAATCTGCATAAATATCCAGAATTTTTTATATAATATAAAGGATTTCTTAAAAGTTGTTTAAAACAAAAAAATCTTTCCTTTAGGCACACACAGACGTCAAGATTCAGTCTATGCATCTCAACAATGGTGACGAGAAGAATATTCAATTAGGGAAAGTAAATTAAATAGACAATTCAGATCATAATTTATTCATACCGCAATGCATGATGGGAGCCATTAATGAGTTGTGATTGGTAGCAGCCACTGCAACATGCTTTATTATTGTCACCATTGTTGAGATTCACAGGCTGATTATTGATCTCTGTGTTACTAAATTAATTAATTTGAAAGTGTTTTGATCAGAACAATGTTTATGAAATATTTTGGATTATAAGTAAAGTATTGATAATCATATGCTGTTAAAATCACAAAGCTGCTGGTAACAAGATAAACCAAACTATCTCAATAAGTTTCATTTTTCAGATCACAGCATGATTATGTCAAAACATAACCAACACTATCAGATCACATTTTTACTTTGTTCATTTGACTGTTATACATCAATAACAGCAGACAAACAACAGTAAAATTTAAAGTAAACATATAAGGGTCAAGAGCCCAACTAAAGCAAACACCCATCACCATAATGGTAACTTACAATTTATGATTTTCTCCTTCAGTGATTCTGCTTGTTAACATCAGGTGTCTTCAATAATGCTCAATCATCACTAAATTAATCACTTAATTATCTCATTAACTTTAACACCGCTTTAGTGTTACTTTAACACTCTGTAGAGTGGGACCATATTTGCTCTGAGCAGTGTTGATTTAACACTGTGGAATTTACTGTGTATGTTACAAGGTGACATACATTATATTGGTTATCACACAATTCATCATACCCATTAGGATTTTTAACTTTAAAGGGGTGGTTGATTACGATTTCACTTTTCTGACTTTAGATAGTGTGTAATGTTGCTGTTTGAGCATAAACAACATCTGCAAAGTTACAATGCACAAAGTTCAAAGCAAAGGGAGATATTTGCTTTTAAAGAAATTGTTTTTTTAAGGACTACAACAAACGGTTGGTCTGGACTACACAACATTTCTCACCTTATAGTCTGCAGTGAGAAAGTTTACTGCTGCCTTACCACTGGAGTTTATAATTAGTTTATTATAATTCAACTATTGTTATTGTTAATTTTCCCATGATGCAGAATTCTCCATCTAAAATTGATCGGGCAGACCGAACCGTAAGTCGTAGAGACTTGAAACTTCGGGGGCTGGTAGTACTCACACCACCTACAACGTCACGAAGGCCCGCCCCGATCGGCCTGACGGGGGCGCTACAACGGTCAAAAGTATGAAATGGCTCATAACTCCTCAACCGTTAGATGTAGGCTCAAGTGTCTTATATCGTTGGAATCCTTGGCTCAATTCGTTTAGGCATTTAGTTAGGATTTGCTCCCCCTTCAGGCACCATTTTTGAGTAAATTGAGGGTTTTTGAAAAACCTACTTTTGCAAACTACTAGGTTTTTGGCCTGATCGGTACCAAACCACTGCAGAAATATTCTCTGGAGAGTGACTATCAATAATCATCAAAAAAATTTGAAATTTCAATTCACGGTCGCTAAGGGGAACCAAAATGTTCAATGTGACCGGGGCCACTTTTACTAAAATGGCTATAACTTGTGAACGGAAAGAGATATTTTCGCGAAACTCGGATCACATTTTTATCATTTTTATCACATTCACATGAAAAAACTTGGTGGTGCTATAACAGGGGAAAAAATCATGAAAATGGCTATAACCGCACCCAACCGTTAGTCCAATGAAAATTGGCATGCAGTGTCTTTGTCCAGGGTGCCATGATAGTCTATGAGAACATTGGCGTATCTAAAAAAAACTCAGTATGCGTCATCGGCACAATGCCCTGAAGGAGCCTGAGAAGTTTCAAGACAGCGTTTTTCACGGGAGTGATCTCCTTAGACTCCTGAATCCTTGCCGAGTCCAACGATACCAAACATGCCAGGTTTCGCCTTATGGTTTGTGTAATGGTGTCATTTAGCGCTTAAAAAACTTGCGATTATCTTTGAAAACCGTTTGTATATTTAGATCCCCATTAGCCACTACCAAGGAAGTGGCTACTCTTCCTGGGATCAACAAGTAAAAACTACATTTAATCAACAACAATAAAAAGTTAAGTCAATGACACATACTAACCCAACATTCATTCTAAATATCTAATTTTTATTGTTAAAAAATGTGTAATATCAAAGGTAAATCATTCCATATTTTCATTCCTCTATACATTACAGTCCGTTGTTTTGCAGTGGTTTTCGAAACAGTAAATAAAAAAAACAGCCTGGTGTTAAAATTATGAGGGCATACACTGGGCAATAATCTAAGCAAGAACCATTGTTTGCACAATTTTAGAAATACAATGTTGTGGTAAAAAATTGTTTTACACATCTCTTAATAACTGACAAACCTCTTCCCATACCTGTTACCATATTTTCTATCTGTTTTGACCACTTCAGTCTACTGTCAATGCTTTTGTTTTTTTAGAACCAACTTATTATTCCGAACCTACATTATGGCCAATTGTATTTCCTCATCCAAAGCAGTAGACAACTGCTTAATTGATGTTGCTGGTAAATATAATGTTTTATCATCTGCATACTTGTCTGCCCATGCACACTTTAAAACAAGATGAAGATCATTGGTCTTAAGCAACTTCCTTGAGGCACACCACATTGCAACTCTTTCACAAAACCATCAACAGGAAACTATCATCATCTGATCTCATTTCACTTAAGCTTTCTTTGCTACTGCAAATGTGTTTGACAAACACACTGTCACAATGGCCAAAAAAAACTGAAAAAACTAAAGATATATTAAGAGTTAAGAGCCCAACTAATGGAAACACTCATCACTGTTATGGTGACTTCAAATGAACCACATTAGAGTTAAACCTCTGTTAATTCTCAATAAAACTTCTGTAGACGTCTGACAGAAATAAAGTCAGTCTGGTTAGTAATAAGTGAAGCTGGTAATGCTGTTTGTGGAGTTGTTTAATCCTCCTCTGCTGAGATCTTCACAGATTTAATGTCTTCTTTTCTCTTCAGTTGATTTCATCTAAGACTGTGACTGAAGTCAGTTGTAGTTCTTGTGTTTCTGCTTGTCTCTTTTTCTGTTCTCTTCTTTGCTTCAGTGATTCTGCTTGTTAACAGGCTTATTAAGGCTGAAATTACTCCATATTTAATATACACAGACTTTGTGGCTCAGATAAGGTCCAGTTCTGGTTTATTTCTTTGCTCTTGGCTGACATGTGGCATTGCTATGGCCTGCTTGTGGCCCAGATCTGGCAAACAGGAGCGGTCCAGTCAAGTGCCATCATTCCACGCTGCATGTGGGCCAGATCCGCAATCCACAAGTGCCAGATGTGGGCCGGATCTGGGCCGAAACAATGTTGCTATCTGGGAAGAAATACAACTGACTTCCAGCCATTACACATTATTACACTTATTATTAACCAGTATGACTTTATTTCTGTCATACATCTACAGAAGATGTTATTGAGATGTTTAAATGAAAATGTTTGTTTTGAAGTTACCATGAAGGAGATCAGTGCTTGACTTTTTAACAGTTTCTCTCAGGCGGCTTGATCTGTGTTTTTGCAGGTCATACTTGTGTCACAGTGTCTGGTTTGTGTTCCCTGGGTAACCACTAGATGTCCTCCTTCCCCACGGTGTCTGTCACCTTCTGAACTACATTCCCCACGATCCTTGTTTCTTCATTGCACTCAGCTGTCCCTTGTCATTAATCATTGCACTCAGCCAATTCCCCATTAGCATTGTCATTTCCCTGTGTATATATCCCTGTCTGTTTTAGTATGTGTCACGGAGTCCTTGTATTTATCACGCCACTTCAGTGTCTGTTTCTAGTCTGCTCTTGTCTTTTGTTTTTGGATTGCTATATTGGAATTTGACCCATGCCTGGATTTGATTACTGATTTTGGATTTCCCTTTAATAAATTCTTACTGCTATTGGATCTCCCTGTTTCCTGTGTGTGTGTGAATTGTGACAACTTGTGCACACACACGTTTAGTGAATGATTGCAGTTATATTGATTATGATGACAAAATCATCATTTAGCCTGTTTTTTTTTTTAACACATCATGCACAACCAAAGAAACAGAGCTACACTGTCTTGTAGAAACACAGAGATATCCAAATTTAGCACGTGAATCTCAACAATGGTGGCAGTATTTTTTATTTATTGTTTTATTCATGCAGCAGTGCATGCTGGGAGTTTTATACTATCCTGGAACCCAGCATGCATTGCGACATGAAACTTTTGATTGTCACCATTGTTGAGATTCATATGCTGATTTATTGATTTCTGTGTGTGTCTGACTCAAGTAAGAGTTCATAATGTTTTAATGCACTATATGATTTCAATATCTTTCAGAATATCTGGTTACAGAAATATTGTTGTATTTCATGTAGTAGATCAACAGATAAATATAAATATTAAATATCCATAAATTCAAAGCATATATACAGGATGTGAACAGAGAATCAGACATGTCCAGCTTGTTTTTTGTGAACAATACCTGACAAGTAACTTATATTGTACATATTGTTACAAACATATTTTGTAATTTATTTTAATTTAAAGGTTCATATTAACCATTTTTGTTCTGTCGCCCAATAAACAATAGGCGATAAGCCTATGCGTATTTTGTAATCTTTCTAATAGGCTATTTTGACGAAGACAGACAAATCTATTTACAATTAATTTTCTTACATTTCTTCCTTGAGTCATACTGAGTGTTTGCTAGTTGAATAGCTTGTTAATATGAAGAAAACGAGGTCAACCAGAAGACGATAAATGAAATTTATTGAAGATTGAATATTGGACAATTGATGATAATTAAAGAGATAACGTGTTGCATAATTGAAAATGAATTTGCATTAAAAGAAACACAAGTCTAGAAACAGTATATATATAGGCTATGACCAGGTTTAACGGGCAGGACGCGCTGTCGGGACGGTTTAAACACTTGTTTCAACCGTCCCGACAGCGCCTCCTGTCAGTTAAACATCTTTTGCCTTTAAACTAAAAAACTCTGATTTTGCACACTTAAGGGTGTGTTGCAGGACTAATACACCTGCCGTATTATCATTACAATGGCACATGAAACAATAACTACAACTTGTCAGTCCAAAAAAAGTACCGCACGAAAGAATTAACTCACCGCACTCAAAAACAGCTTTGCGGCTTTAACTCCAAAACGGCACGACGTAGGCCGTTGCGTGCTATACATGCTAACGAAATTTGACGTACATGACGTGAGTGGTTTTCAAGGAAATCTCAGTGTTTCATCCGTCCCGCGTTTCAATCGTCCCACCTCTCCCCTACTATTAATAATAAAAAAACTAATGTTAAAGAGTCAAGGGTCAAGAGCCCAACTAAAGCAAACACTGATCTCCATCATGGTGACTACAAACTTTATTATTTTCAATAAAATATCAACAACTAAATCTCTGTTAATTCTCAACAAGACCTTTTGTACATGTATGAAAGAAATAATGTTAAACTGGTTTGTAAACTGGTTTCACACTCAGTGTGGCTGGAAGTCAGTTGTAGTTCTTGTGTTTCTCTTTTTTTCTGTTCTTGTTTGTCTGTCCTTCAGTGATTCTGCTTATCAGGTGTTCATCAGTGTCTCAATTCACTCACTTCTTTTCATTCACTCTGTCAAGGGGACTATATTAGTGAACTAATGTAGGGAATAGTGAATGAGGGTATAGGGTGTCGATTTGTCGATTTTTAGCGCTGTTAATTCACAGTATATTCCTGTAGGCTACTTTTATTTTCTACGGTATATTACTTTTTTAATGGAAAATGGTATGATATTGTCAGAACTTGGCCTTTTTTTACAGCAAGGGTTAACAGTGCAGTTCTGTTTGTTGTACCCTTTGCCACATCTCTTTCAAACATAATGTTTTTCAACTCATTAACAATCCATGGTGCCCTAACATTCTTCACTGTACATTTTTTTCAAACATAATGCATGTTTGTCCAACAAAGGGTAAAATAATATTTCAAATGCTGACAATGCATTATCAGGATAAACTTCCTTATAAACATATCCAACATTATTCACGTCTGTACACAATGACTCTTGACTGAATCTCTTATATGATCTTTTATAAATTACTTTTGGTTTCCTTCTTTTGTTTTTTAGTTTTCTAAGTGTTTACATGCTTGCTAAATAAAACTTAATATCTTTTTACAAATGTGCTTAAAGGCCTTAAACTGCTTGAACCCCGATAAATGCTGCTTGCAGCTTTAATTATGATTCTTGTTGTCATTGACATTGAAAAAGCAGAATGGGACGGTTGGTCAGTGTGGTATTAGTGCAATGCAATATTAATCATGAAAAATTATATGAAAAGTGACTTTCACTGTATCTCATAATATAGCCCAGTCAGTGCAGGGAAATCTTTGATTTGGGTCAAATTTAAAACTTTAGAAGAAAACTAGAAGATAGGCGTGTTTGTTTGTGTCTTGTATTCTCAAAAACGTAAGTGTATGACTGTACCTGTGTTATATAATATACACACACAAAACTGTCTCATATCTGTTGCTGTGTTTGTGTTTCTCGTCTGTTGTGTTGATGTGTGTGTGTGTGTGTGTGTGTGTGTGTGTGTGTGTGTGTGTGTGTGTGTGTGTGTGTGTGTGTGTGTGTGTGTGTGTGTGTGTTTGTTTAGTCATATTGAGAACATTGGACCCCATTGACTTTCATTGTATGGACAAAAACACCCTGATAAAACGTGTTATTGATGTTTTACTGTCCCTCCGGAGCAGGAAGATCCCCATCATCATCCGCCGGTATCTTCCTGACGGCAGTTATGAGGACTGGGGCTGCGACGAGCTCATCATCACCGACTGACACACACACACACACACACACACACACACACACACACACACACACACACACACACACACACACACACACACACACACACACACACACACACACACACACACACACACACACACACACACACACACACACACACACACACACACACACACACACACACACAGAGAGAGAGAGATCAGACAGCAGATCTGTGTGTGTCTCATCAGTGTTCACAGCACAGGTCTCCTGATCTGTGTGTGTGTGTTCTGCTCTGGTTTATAGTGGAGGTTTGGTTTCATCCTGCAGGTCTGGTGTTCGTCCACATGAGGGCAGCACACACACACACATACTTCACTCTGAATCTCTTAATGTGTATTTGTGTTTTATTCATGCGAGATTAAACCTTTTTGTAGTAAACTACGCCCTTTGTTTTTATCTTTGTTGTTGGGAAAATACTGTCATCAGTAGATTCGCATTGAACGCTTTAATGTTTATAGTTGAGTGTTTATAAATTAATATTGCTGATTAAATACAATTAAACTCTATATACAGCATCTACAGTCAAATGTTGATTGCCACTAAATAATTTTGTACTTATGTTTGTAAAACGGAGGGTTTATGCAGAATGAGTAGTTTTGTTTCTGAGTAACGCTAATAAAGAGGGCAAAACTATAAAAGTGGAGGAAATGAAGGAAACCGTCGATTAACTAAACGTCAATTACAGTACAGACTTGTCTTTAAGATATAATTATGCAATGTGTTTCATACTGTTGAAATTACCCTTGATGCAGAAATATATATTTTTAAGTTCTAATAATAAAAATATTCAGCTCAGCTTAACAGTTGATAAAGTTTGCGCGCTGAAAAGTTTTTGCATCATATCATGCAAATGTATCAGTTTTTGTTAGAGCGATGTGATCTAAATGTAAATATTCATTGTTTACACTGTTGTCTGAATCAACGTTTTTAGGTGAAACTTGTGGAAGCTTGTTTCCTCCATGGAATAAAAAAAAATCAATTGCGACTTTATATCTCACAACTCTGAGAGAAGAAAGTCCCAGTTTGAGGATAACTCTCAATTGTTAGGAAAAAAGTCAAAATTTGCTAAATATAAAAATACAATTAGGAGGCAAAAAACACAATTGTGAGATAAGGAGTCATATTTACCTTTTTTGTTCTTGTTTTTGTTTTTTTTGTTTTATTCTGTTGTGGAAACAAGCTTCCAGAGAAACTCGCTACCGGTGGATGAACTTCTAATGATGTCGTTCATGTGGGCGGAGTTTAATGTGCATTTCATTTGCACAGTTATTGCAGACTGCACAGTGTGCTGTTACTATTTAAACTATAATACGTGAAGAAAATTATGTAGCCTAATATCCAACAATAAGCTCTTTCAAGCAGTAGTGTGTTATATTATTGTCTCATTGCCGCATTATATTGTATGTTTAATTTAGCATGTGATTTTATATTTCGAATCCAATCGAGTCTAAAAAGTGGTTAAAGGTGCGCTGTGTGATTTTTAGCGGCATCTAGTGGTGAGGTTGCGAATTGCACCCAGCAGAAGTTACGGTGGCCGACAGGAAGTGATGTCGTCGTCTGAGATAGCAGAGAGTAGCCAGTCCAGCAATGAGGTTTCTTTACAAAGATAAATTAAGAAATTAGGTTTACTGAATTATTCAGTAAAACAATATGTTATTGCGAATATTATTGTTACTTTATTCATCATTGTGTCAGTGTTTTATTCGCTGACTTTAGCTATAGCTTCTTTGCACGAAGAACAACATAGTAACGAAACGCGTTTGTCCGTTCATGGCCACTGTAGAAACATGTCGATGTAAGCGGACCCGCTGTGTGTGTGTAGAGAGAAACGGCTCATTCTAAGGTAATAAAACATAACAGTTCATTAAGTATGGTCGTTATACACCACTGAAAACATAGTTATGTAGAATATTGCATTTCTGTCAACAGATCCTCCAAAATATTACACAATGCAACTTTAAAATGAATGTTAGGCCCTGTCCCAAAAAGAAACCTTGAATATACTTCATTTTCCACGTTCTGCTCTGCCTTGAACACAGTTGAGTGTGTGAGCTTTACATAGTACACTCCTAGACAGTGCACAGACCATCATCTTCTCATGTTACTGTCTCTTGCACATGTGTAGTGTAGTCTTCTCTGTCAGCACTGAGGGCGAAACATTTATAAGAAAACCATCTTTTATTAGAGTAAAAGCTTACATTAAACTGCCAAATGAGTACATATTTAGCCCATGTTGTTGTTAATTTGTAGGCTACATTAAATTAATTAATTAATTCATTGTTTGCTGAATCTTACTTCCATGAAGAGTTTGTATCTTTTTGAGATATAACATGGTGTCAAATGTACTAGAGACACGCATCCAAACTTTCACAGAGCATAGAGCGAGACAAAACGCCAGTCACCAATTATAAGTCTAAAACGAGAAGTTTAAAAGAAAAGTTTAAGAGGTTTTTGATATAAATATAGATTTATGATATTAATATAGAAATGATATAGATTTTGAGGTCAGAGGTCATTCGTCCACCGGAACTCGACTCTCTCGTGAACACGTGTACGGCTGTTGCCGGAAGCCCGTGATTACAGTGTATGAAGTTATGGCGATCTTTCTTACAAAAACCCATCGCTTCGCTTCAGAGGGCATTCATTAACTCATTTTATGACAGATGGATGCACTTTTTGGAGCTTGAGAAACTTGGGCACCATTCACTCCCATTATAAAGCCTGGAAGAGCCAGGATTGTGTCCGGCTGGAAGAACACACTCATATTGGGATGAGGCTTGAGGGTGAGTAAACCACGGCATCATTTTCATGTTTGGCTGAAGTGTTCCTGGGCCCCTACGGTCTTGTGGACTTAGATACACAAACACACGAGCACTAGTGCACATGAAGTGTGCCGTTTGAGACGGGGCCAATATCTTTCCAGTTCATTCCTCACACTGATCCTGAAGATGAAGATGAGCAAACTGATGACTGTGTTTCATGAGTATAGCAAGTGTACAGTAGACGCATACTTATGGAAGCCGTCACATAAGAAAATATCATGCTTTTGTCAAACAGTATGTCATCATTTTGACTTTTTATGTCACCTTTATGTCTATAGCGCTTTTTACAATAGATTGTTTCAAATCAGCTTTACAGAGATAACAGGAAAATAGTTTGTCATTTGAAATTTTAAATGTCATAATTTTGACTTTAAATATCATAATTGCGATCTACCAAAGCATAACTGTTTTTCTTCTGTGGTGGAAATATATACACAGCTCCAGTGTGGTATGGATAGTTACATCCAGTAATTGGGTTTCATGTATATCTAGTGCACAGTATTCAGTGAATGATACTCTAGTATCACTTCTGAACACAGATTCGCAGTGTCTGATGGGAAATTAATATTGATAACCCTCATGATACATGGAGTCACAGTCGTATGATGATATAGTGGCATAAAACTAACCATGTTTCAGATGCTGGGTTAGACTCGTCCATCTGCTCTCTCTCTCTCTCTCTCTCTCTCTCTCTCTCTCTCTCTCTCTCTCTCTCTCTCTCTCTCTCTCTCTCTCTCTCTCTCTCTCTCTCTCTCTCTCTCTCTCTCTCTCTCATTGCACTGTTTAGGAATGTGCAAATCCTGCTGCAGTGAGACCTGCAGTGTGTGTGTGTGTGTGTGTGTGTGTGTGTGTGTGTGTGTGTGTGTGTGTGTGTGTGTGTGTGTGTGTGTGTGTGTGTGTGTGTGTGTGTGTCTTTGTATCCAGTGAAACTGCAGGCCAGTACCCCCCCTCCCCTCCTCTCGCTCAGCCAGAGCTGAATGAGTCTCTTTGTTTAACCAAAGTATCACACAGATGATTAAATCAGGGGAATTAGAAATCAGCTTCAGTTCTCAGCACACACACACACACACATGCAGATATACAGGGCAACACACACACACATATTAATGCAGAAATGCAGAGGATGTTGAGATATGCGCTGTCATGATATTGGTTTCAGCCAATCAGAATGAACCTGCAAGCTCAGATGCACATCATAAAAGCAAACTGGTTTAATTATGAATCATTAGCATATACTGCACATATTTCAAACATTAATATTATATATTGTTGTCACATTACTTCATTATTTTGCATGTTTAATTCAGTTATGGAAATGAAGTCAAGCATGTTGCATTATTATATACAATATATTATGCAGTGTGTATACTGGAGTTAGGCTAACAATGTTCCCAAAACTAAAGTTTCTAAAGTTTGTGTTTAGGAAAGTTAGCTAGGAAAATGTTATTTATGAAAAAATAATGTTCTTTTTAGTTTGAAGAACGTTCCACTAACTTTCAGCTAACGTTCCCAGAACCTCTTTACTCTGATATCATTTAACCTGCTGAATGTCAGTTATATTCAGTGCAGAAAAGTAATATAGTGTGGATATACCGAATTCTGTTGAAATATATGGATAATAATACCAGTACAGATGATAAATTATACTATTGTAATGTGCTATTCTGAAAACTGACGTGACTTGTGTCATGATCTTACAGGTAGAGCAGATATTCAAGTGTGTGTGTGTGTGTGTGTGCGTGGTGTGTGTGAAAATGAAGACGCGTTTGTACAGACTGCAGCTTTATTTAGAGTGAGGGAAGTTAGTCACTGCTCTCTTCTATTTACACTGATAAAGAAAAACAACAACACTTTTACCCACCACAGAATTACACGACAAAAGTTTCCAACATCAGAGTAAAACGCTACTGATAAAAAAACAAAATGAACAAAATAACAAAACAAATATAAATAATATTTTGTAATATATAACAATAATGTTGTTTGTTTACTTCAGTTGTTTTGAATAGTACTGATAAAGAGGGCGAAAACTATAAAAAGTAGTACCAAAGGGGAATAACTAAACATCGTTTACAGTAATAACAGACTGTCTTTATGAAATAATACCGCAGTGTTGTATTGATGGGCAACAAGGGTAATGTTCTGAAACGGACATTATTTCCACAAAATACAAATCTATTTCAAACTCGCATACAATGTGGGCATAAGATATTCGAATTGGTGAATGGATGAAAGTTCACGCCCTGAAAAGAGTATCACGTGATTTAATTAGAATTTATCAGCGATTATGAACCGTTTCCGATGGACTGAGGCACTAGCGGTGTTAGCTAAACAAAATATAAGGTCATTTTATAGCGGAAACTCATAATCACGTTAATTCAGATGTGACGAAACATATTACAATACAGTACTCCGTCTGTGTGTTTGGAGTAACAGCGTTTAGACGCGTTTATCGCGTCCTGGCACTGATATTTACACACGCTGAAAGTCATAAAACACAAATGTCATTAACAAACACTAGACAGTGGTGAAGACTTTTCAGTGTAGTTATGGCAACACAAGAGTAACAACAATAGAAAAGATTACAACAATAAAAACACGTCATTATTTGTCCAAGATAAAAACAATATGGCCTTATTTTGGTTAATAAAAAGAGATTATTCATACATACAAATAAAAAACAACAACAACATGTGGATGTACAGGTAATAACATCAGGGTGTAAGTTTATGTGAATGTATTGGAAGAAGTTTGTGATCTGATACACTGATACCAAACCATACAGAGTTCAATAACTACGCCCGTTTAAGTTGCTCATTCATTTTAATGTTTTGGTCTCAGTACTTTGGTAATGTGTCCTCATGAAATACCACTGGTGTCAAATCGGCGGACGAGCAAGATCTCTGTGAAACGGGTCATGATGGTTTATCTAATCAGCCTGAGGCAACGTGAGAATATGTTTTCCCTGCAGATCTCCACACACGTGTTTTTCTGTGTGTGGATTGTGGTGCAGGCGAGTGTTTTGATGATTTTCGGTCACATACACACTTTAGTTTGGACCTTCAGTGACTGGAAATGAAACGAGAGCGTCGCGTCACCTCCGTAACGCGCGTCACGGTCGGGATAACGTGGTGTAGACGGGCTGCTCCCAGTGAGTCGGGCTGTGCGACTGCGGCACGGATCCGGGGTCGGGAATGGCAGTGTACAGGGGCCTCTGCGAGGGGCCCATGTAGGAGAAGGCGGAGTACAGGCCCGAGGTCTGGCTGGAGTGGGCATAGTACGAGCCGGACGCCTGGTGCTCTGCGTACTCCGCGAACTGCGCGCGCGATGCCAGCGAGGGAAAGGCGGAGCTGTAGTGTGGCAGGCTAAGAGGCGTGTACGTTACGTGTGAACCGCTAGCCGTGGCGGCATCGCTAGCGAAGTGCGTCTCGCTCTTAATCTGCGTTTTCCCTCCATCTGAGCCCAAGTGCTGCTGGGATGGCAGCTGTTGTTTGGAGAGCCATGCGGTGGAGTGCCCGCTAGCGGCCGCTAGAGCGCTGGAGATGCCGTACGCGTACGGTGACGCCGAAGACCCGGCGCTCGACGCCTGCGGGTGCCCGTTCGGCGGGAGGTATTGGTCGAACTCGTTCACGTCGAACGGCTCCATGTTGGCCATCACGTCGTGGCTGATCTCGCCGATGTCCACATTGCCGAAGTCGATGTGTGGTTTGCCGCCGCCGCCGGACGAGGAGGCGGAGCTTCCGTCTGGCCCCGCCCCCAAACCGCTCCGGGAGGCTCCGCCCTCACGCTTCCCCTCGCCGGGTTTCCCGCCCTGCAGTTCCGTCTTCGGGGTCGTAGGGGGTGTCGGGGGGCTGTGACTCTGACCTGGAGAGAAGAAGGGAAGAGGTTTAGGGTACTTCAACACTTTTCCACGTTTAGACGATTGTCAAAACGATCCCCATTCACCTGGATCTGCAAAAATGACTAAAAACGCTGGATTCTGCTGCTAGGCCACTAGATGGCGATGAAACACTATAGAATTTTTTATTTATTTATTGTGACTTTGACCTGAAGCAAGAAACGAAAGACTTTTAGTGTATGTGTACACGGATCCGCGAAAACGACTAAAGACGCTGTATTCTGCTGCCAGGCCAGTAGATGGGGATGAGAAACTATAGACTATAGAAAACTATATGAAAACTTTTTTTCTTTTTTTTTGTGACTCTGACCTGAAGCAACAAACGAAAGAGTTTTAGTGGGCATTTTTGAACGAGATCTCTTCTCAAGGCATTTTTATTTGATCAAAAATGCAGTATAAACAGTGAAATATTATTAGTGCTGGGCAACGATAAATCGCGATCAATCGCATCCAAAATTAAAGTTTGTGTGTACTGTGTATAATTATGTTGTATAAATAAATACACACAAATGCATGTATATATGTAAGAAGTTATCTAAGAGTTATCTATCTATTATCTAATTATGCATTTAATTTAATATTCAACAATAATATCGATCTGCCTGCATTGACACCATTATATGAGAACTGAACTGAACTGAGCTGGACGATGACATCACGGTTTCTCCAAAGTGGCTATATATATATATATATATAAATGAACTAAATTTATAACTTTTCTCTTTTTTACAACAAAATGAATCATTACTGAACTTACTTAAGCTGGGCTGTGACGCTTTTTTCTTCTGGAAACAAACTTTGTTGCATTATTTTCCTGTTACCTCTGTAAAGCTGCTTTGATACAATCTGTATTGTAAAAAGCGCTATATTAATAAATGTGACTTGACTATATATAAAATATTTATATTTACATATAATATAAATTATGTATAAATATATACACAGTATATACATGCAAATATTTATTAAATATATACATGCATATGTGTGTATTTATATATACAAAATAACTATACACAGTTATACACACATATATTTTATACACACATATATTGTCAATACAAACTTTTATTTTTGATGCGATTAATAGCAATTAATCGTTGCCCAGCACTATAATTAAAAAAATGATGTTTTCTATGCACATATATACTTTAAAATGGAATTGATTCCTGTGATCAAAGATGAACTTTTAGCAGTGTCACATGATCCTTCAGAAACTATTCTAATATGCTGATTTGCTTCTCAAGAAACATTTTTGATTATTATGTTGAAAAAAAGCGAGTCTCTCTCTTGAGTCCAACACATAAGTGACTTAAACTGCAATTCGTCGACTGACCACTAGAGACCGGCTGCAAAAGAGAGTCAATCCCATAGACTCCCATGTTAAAATGCCCAACTTTACAGCAGAAAAAAAATATGTTTACAGCCTGGTGCAGAAAGTGCTTTTGGTCTATATAACTAATTTTGCCCTTCATGACAACTGTGAGGGAGTGAATTTGTTTATAAAACATCCGTTTAAATTATATTAAGCCTTAAAGTTCTGCATAATTAAGGGCGTGGCCACTTGAGTGACAGGTGGATTGCCGCTGATGTCACTACTAGCCGTTTGTCTGCTGTCTGTTAGCGTCATGTCACCTCAGCTAATCCGCCTCTTTGCCCATTTTCATTTATCCTGGAGTGACGCGCTGCCAAGATGGCGATGGCCGGCTCCGCCCACTTTGGGCTTCAAAAATGCTCTTCAAAAACACTACAGGTTTTTGACACTACTATATGAGCCTCACCTGTGGCGTGCGGGTGGTGTCCGTCGGCCAGTGGTGACCCCGTGACCCCGGCGTGGGCCACCTCCAGGTGCAGGCTCTTGTAATGTGATTGGCTGTGGCTGACCTCGCCCTCGGAGTGGCCGTCGCCCTCTGAGCTCGACCCCGGTTTGCCGTTCTTGCGTCGACGAGGCTGGTACTTGTACTCGGGATAGTCCTTCTTATGCTGCTTCCTCAAACGCTCGGCCTCCTCGATGAACGGCCTCTTATCCGTCTCGTTCAGCAGCCTGAAACACACACAAAAACACATCGTTACACTTTATTTCAAGGTGTCATCGTTACAGTGTAATTATATATTTAAGTACTGAGTAATATTAATCAACTACATGTACTTACTATAGGGTTAGGATTTGGTTGAGAGTTAGTTGCATGTAATTATGCATAATTTACTGTTATTACTATGGTAAGTGCTAGTATATATGTAACATATGTAACAAGGACAAGGACCAAGAACGGTAACACTTTACTGTAAGGTTCATTAGTTAACATTAGTTAATGTATTAACTAACATGAACTAACCATGAACGTTCATAACTAATGTTAACTAACAAACCTTTTTATAAAAGTATTACCAAAAGATCAGTATCATGTGCACAAAAAAAAAAAAAAAAAAAATTATTTTGACTAAAAAAACATGACGTATAGAGAGAAATAGGTCCTGTAACCCGATCACTGGACACTATCACTATAAACTCTCTCATATGAAACAATAATAGAATCTTGTCTACACTTTATCAGAGCTTTTTAAAATACAAGTTAAGCATGGAATGAACTGTAATGCCACCTGACTCTGAGAGTATTGCACGTTTTACACGATCAGATACTCCAGCTGGTGTATGAAGCAACTCTGAGCGCTTTGATTCTCCACCTGTTATATATATATATATATATATCATACATACATATATATATATATATATATATATATGTATATATATATATATATATATATATATATATGCATGCTGTCATCTGTAAAGCGAGACTCTTTCACTAGTTTAGTTGTGCATCTACAGAAATCCTCCTGAAAATAACCCGTTTGAGATAAATGCCCTCTTGGCGTTCTGGCTCGGGTTAATGCCGTGTGTTTTCCACAGCAGCTCCTGAAGGGATTTGTCCCTCTAATCTGGCATGTTGAAGGAATGATTATTCTGAGCTAAAGCCCCTGAGAAACTCAAAGCCAGAGGCCGGATAGCAGTGAATATGAGGATCTGCAGCAGAACACATTACACTGACACAGGAGCGTCGATTATTAATTGACAGAATTACAGTAATGAATCGATGGAGGCTGTTTCTTGAGTGCTTTATGTTCAGATCATCATGGTTTAATGGAGATGCACAATTGTTTTGTATTTGTTTTGAATAAATATTATGACTATTTTTAAATCCTTTTTATGTAAAGCACTTTGAATTAGGCCCACCTTTGCTGTAGCCTATAAATAAAGATTTGCCTTACCCTATATGGATACATGATATACTTAGTGTATGACATGGCAAACATGTAGTACCATTTGATTTGGTTTTTCACGGGTTGTACCCGTTACACTTTGAATTACCATTGTGTATGAAATGCGCTGTTGCCTATAAATAAAGATTTGCCTTACCCTATATGAATGCATGATATAATTAGCGCTTGACATGGCACACAGTGACTTTTTCAAGGGTTGTACCCGTTAAAGTGATGTTTTTCTCTCACCTCCAGAGTTTTCCCAGTGTTTTGCTGAGCTCGGCGTTGTGCAGGTGCGGATACTGATCCGCCAGTTTCCTGCGCGCGGCCTGCGCCCAAACCATGAACGCGTTCATCGGCCGCTTCACGTGCGGCTTGCTCTTGCTGCCCGAGTTCACGCGCACGGGCATTGGCACGAGCGTCCAGTCGTAGCCGTTGAGCACCTGACTGACCGCCTCGCGGATGCCGATGGGGAACCGGTCGTCTTCTTCATCGGACTTTACGGAGACCCCGGCGGAGACTCCGGCTCCATCCTCCCCGACGCCCGGGATCAGAGGCGGCTGGCCGGGGAGAGGGGAGTCCGGGCCCCCTGGAGCTCCTGAAGAGTGACCGGGGGACATGGAGTGACCGTCCTCCGAGACCCCGGGGCTCATCTCCACCTCAGACATACTGTGCTCCTCCGCCGACATCGTGCTCTCGCTCTGCGGACACAGGGGGCTTCGGTGGGTCTACTTTTCCCCCCAAACAGGACCTCTGTTTTATTCTCTAAAAACTATTTTATTTTCTGGAAAACAATTGCCAGATTTTTGTTTTGTTTTATTATACTATAGGTCATCCAGTGAAACTTTTTCAGATTTCTTTTCATACACGCTCGGTTCTGTCAGAATGAATCCATCCGCCGTCTTCCTCAGGAACTAGATCTGCTGATAAACCTGCAAAAGTCAAACACAAAGGTAATTTTAATTAATATTATAGGTGGCCTGGAGACTACATGTTACATTGTCATGTTTCTGTAAAGCATTTCTTCTCAGTGTACAATAATATTATTTTCGTGTTTTTGTAGGCCTACCAGATTTATGTTCTGAAAACATTGTGGGGAAAAGCAATGTTTCTAAAACATCAATTGTTCTGGTCGTGATTTGAACAATATAAAGGTTACTTTCATGTAAGTAAGGTACAACATTATCCTATAACTTATTGTTACTTACAATATAAACATTTTATTTCAGTTTTATGAAAATTTATTTGTAATATCCCAAGAATGTTAATGTTAACAATCATTAAGTAATCATTTAAAAGTAAAAATGTTTTCTCAACATCGCATATCAGATAATGTGATGAGAACGTTCTAAATATGTCATTTAAAGAATTTTAACATTCTGAACGTTCCCTCCCGCACAACCTCTTAGCTGTTCACTCAAACGCCTTGCGAACAAGAAAAAACCTGTTCAGGGAAAAACAGTTACAAACACTGAGGCTTTGACTTTATTTAGAATTGGTCTCTTTTTCCAGGCCAATCATACGGTGGCGTCAGTTCGCCTCGGTCTGCGTGAGTGTGTGTGTGTGTGTGTGTGTGTGTGTGTGTGTGTGTTATTTTAGCTTCACTCCTGCTAACAGCTACTGTTGAAGGTTTGTCGGTTTGTTCAAGCTCCCGGGAGAGAAAGTGCTGGAATAATACCGGCTTCATTCCGCCTCGCTGCTGGATAAACACGGAGCGCTGCTGAATTACACAGTGTTTGTTGGTGAAAGCACAAGCGACGACTCATAACCAGCAGGAAAATAAGGAAAATCAGAGCTGTGTGTTTAGGAAAACGCAAGCAACCGCTCCGGCACAGTGAATACACGCACGCGCGACATGATATTGCGCCTTTTATTGGTCTGATTATTAAGATCAATCCAAGAATGAGTAGCCTATAACACCAGGTATTGATTTAAATAGCCAACGCAAAAACTCTTTATCCAGAGCTGAGCTTGAATGACTGATCAAATCTCCGCCGAACACGAGAACAACCATCCGACACCAGTATTAATTAAGATCACACACAGGTGACTTCACTTCAGCAGATAACAGATTGAGTTCATATTAATTCAGTCCCATTTGTTAGGGTCACGAGAATAGCTACACGTGATTAATAATTTATCAGATTGACTTGTGTGTTAAGTAGAAGTTTCTTTGGGGCAAAACATTAAGCAATTTTCTTTTTAGAAAATAGGCTAATTGCGCTTCTGGATTTGCTCTGTTTTCCATTCACATTTCAGAACAACGCGCACATATAGAAACTTTCTGTTTATTAATGTTAACCACTCTTAACTCTTTACCGCATCGCCACTCCTAACTTTATTTGTTCAAATGTGATTGAGTTCATCTTTGGCTGGAGTAGGGCGGATCATAACGCCTGGTTTGGCAATAATTTGCCCCTAATTCACTCATGCCAAAACATTTCCTAAATGGCACAATTAAACAAATGTGCTTAGATTTGACAAAATATTAGAATCGAACTTCAGTTGATGCGAAATTCTATTGATTTGATTAGTTTACTGAATAGTTTGGGCGATATAGCCTATAAATTCAGAATATTGGAATGCGGCAATTTTCTCGATATTGTGCTGAAAGGAATTTTTACTTCATAATTAAGCAGGTTACACGAGCATTTGGACCAGATATAGCTATGATTGCTCACGAATATGCAGGTAAAACAGAACATATACCACATTTAGCCTTAAGCATATACAAACAGATTATATAAAACAGATTTATAATATAATTGCACATACTTAAAATGCTGTACAAATATTACGCACTCGTATCAAATCAAAGTATTCAAATTCAAATTGTACTAAAAGATCGAAGTGTATTATATTTGGAGTAGTTTGGATAGATTAAGCCGTTTTTCCCAAGCTAAGACAGATTAACTCAACACGTCTCCCATTTACTCAATCACGCAAATCTCGAAATGTACACCTCGTGACACAAACTTTCTTAAATAATCGCATGTATATTTTATTCCATTTCGATGAGAAACTTTGTTATCCCTCAAACTTCAGCAAACAGAAACCAAACAGAAAACGAATTCAAGTGAGAAGCCAATGCAGCGAATAAATTCATCGCGAATCATATTTATTCATAATAATCATAATAATAAAATAGTAATTTCTCGGTTTAGACATTGCAGTGTCGTATATCCCCATGCACAGAGAGAGTCAATGAGAGAGAGAGAGAGAGAGAGGTCTTACTGCACTGGTCGCAGGTCGCCCGCCCAGCGCGAGATCGGTCCGTGGTTCAGCCCCCTCGCTCGCGCTCTGAATGCCTGCTCTGTGTCGCGCGCCGGGGCTTAAAGAGCCTCGTTGTGTGAAGAGCGAGAAAAAAAATCAATTCATGGAAAAAATCTCTTAAAGGAGCAGCAGAGCCCCATCGGGTCCTCCTCTGATTGGCTGATGGAGTTCGCCGTGAAGTTTCTCTCAGCGGAGGGCGGTGATTTCTGCTGTCATATTCGGCAGATCGGATTCTGATCATACTTTATTTGTGATATTAAACTTTTATACATGTATTTGAAAGACAATATTCTTGATCTAGATCTCAGTTAGGCCTATATATTTGTCTTTGTCATAATAAATGTGTCACTTTAAAATCAGATATTATTCTTATTCCTTATTATTCAGGCACAGTTTATTGCAATATTTTAAGTTCTAATAATAATAATGGTTACACTTTATTTTAAGGTGTCATCGTTACTCTGTAATTATATATTTAAGTACTGAGTAATATTAAGCAAAATTATGGGTTAGGGTTTGTTTGAGGGTTAGTTGCATGTAATTATGCATAATTTACTGTTATTACTATGGTAAGTACATGTAACATATGTAACAAGGACACTGTAAAATAAAGTGTTACCATGATAATAATAATAATTTGTTTTAGCCGATGACGTTTCGTTTTGTTGTATCTATTTCATTATAAGGGTTAGAGTTTATGAAAAGCTAATTAAATCATAAAAAGGTTAAAGTAAAATAAATAGGTCTAACTAATTAGAATATAAAAAAAACAATCAAAATAAAACACTTACTAAAAAAAAGTACTATTTTATTTGTTTAACTGCGTCAGAGAACCGCGTGCACATGTTGTTAAATTATTGAAATATTAACTAAAAATGTCAGGGAGACGTCAAAAATATTTAATTTCAAAGTTGTTTGGGAAACCTTGCAATATTATAATAAGTTCTCGAATTTGTAATATCACAATGCCGCCGCGCGTTATATTTGATGAGTTTTTTGGTTTGATCATGCCTTGACTGTCACAGGTGGTCGTTCATTAGTGTCGGCGTGTCCCGGGGGTGGTGGGGTTTCTCTTTTTTAAAGTCTGTCCGATCACACTGGCCTGTTGTTGGCCCGGGTGTGCCTCAGGGTGAAGCAGAGGTCCTCCACCGGCCCCGTCACGGCTCGCGCGCCCCCGGGACTCTGCGCACCTGCTGTGCGCAATAACGCTTCATTCTGACGCAGCGCGTGGAGCAACAGCACAACTGTAGGGTTTTAACTCGCAAACCTCTGGATATTCGTGTAGGCCACCCCTTCAAAATGTGCTGATATGTAGGGGTGACATTAGGTTAATTGAGACGCTTTTTTCCCCAGTCATCTCAATGGCAAAGAATGTCTCAATTAACCTGAATTCACTCACTATACTAATACTTAGAAATAAAGTTTCCAGAAGGGGGGTTTCGCAACAATGCTATATGAGAGTAAATTTTGGTTCCCCAAAGAACATTTCCTAAAATAACCATGTGTGAAGAACATTTAAAAAATCTAAATATATATTTTTTCCTCTATAAAAATAAAGGTTCTTTATAGGCATCGATGGTTCCATTTAGATCCTTTAACATCCAAGTAACTACAAAAGGTTATTTTGATTATTAAAATGTTCTTCACATTACGAAAAAAAAATGGTTCTTTAAAGAACTGATGACTGAAAGGTTATTTAGAGAACCAAATATACGTTTTTTTTATTATTATCATTGCATCACTGAGAAAAAAAACCCTTTAATTTTTTAGGATGCTAAAGGTTCTTCATGGATGCCTTTATTTTTAAGCGTATGCACCTTTTTTCTAAGAGTGTATGGCTTCTAAAAAATGTTAAAATATCTCCTAAATAAGTAGGAAACTGAAAATGTCCAAGTGAGCTAATTTTATTCAGCATTACACTTTAGTTTTATTTCTGTAGAATAGTTCAACAGCAGTTGTGAATGCGGGATGGTGCGCGCGCAGGCCCGTGACCCTCGCGCGCGCGCGCGCGGCGCTGGAACGAGCTCCTGCCGCGTCGTGTAGTGCTATGCGTTAGTTTTATAATCGCATCACATAAACACACAGAGAGCGCATTTAACACGTTTAAACAGAAAATATAGCAAGACGAGAAGCGAGGCAAACGACGGGCCAAACGCACACAAACACGCGCGCTGTTCTGGCCAACAATAACCTCTTGTATTTCCAGCTCGCGACGCCCCCCCACCCAAGCCAAAAATCATTGCCTTTTTCATTATCCATGAATGTTGACTCTGATAAGGGGATCCTGACCATGAGAGCATCTCTCTGTCTCGGTTTCTCCTTTCTTTGCGTCCTTTGTTTTATCTCAGGTGAATTGTAATCATGTGATCAAACGAACACCCCCCTTCCATTACCCTCTTAAATGAAAAAATGAGGAACAAAAAGCAGTTCTGTGTATATAAAAAAAGAAAAGAAAAGAGAAAAGACGTGTGTCTCCCTTTAGAGCGTCTTTTTCTCCGTGTCCTTCAAACGTACACATATAGCGGGAATGAACGCGTCGCGCGGCGCGTGGACGGAGCGGACCGAGGCCTGCGCGAGAGAGCGAGCTTTGATGTGAGTTTCTGCCTGTTGATCTCAGGGAAAAGTTTGGGAAGCAGGGAAGCGAGGAGACAGACAACGCGTTTAGAAATAGCACTGTCTCCAAAGAAGCGTTTAAAACACGCAGAGCTGGAGATGTGTTGATCCTCAAGGAACATTTCACAGGGAAATCGGGGGTTTTGTATAGAATTGAATTGAAGTGTTGCTGTTAAACTCACGTTGCTTTTTTAGTTGTCTTGATTTGTTATTTTTGATGGTCGTGGTTGAGAACTGGAAGGTTTTGTTGTATTGCATCTTTGTACTGCGTTTCTGTATCGCGTCAAATTGTGATTTTATTTATGGCTCTTGCTTCTATACTTGAATTTGCATTAATGTCAATTGTTTTAACGTTAATTATTTTACATGATCACAAATGATCAGTTTACTGTTATACATTCGTTCTCTGCAAGGGCTTCCGTTTTAATGATACACCAGAAACATAATAATAATAATAATAATAATTAATAAGTATTTGTCGTACAGCTCAGAAATTGAATTTATAACAAATACAAAATTATTCAAATCGAAATAAGCTAAGGTGCGAGATGCTCGTCATCACCTGGACTAATTAATAATAATTAACGCGCGCTTTGCTTTTCGTGCATTCGGAATCCTTACAAATTACAGCTAAAATACTGTCAAAATTATTATTATCGAATCATATGTATAATATTTGAATTATCCAGTTTGCATTTCCATTTCAAATTCTTCCTGAAAATCAAACAGACAACTGGCAAAAATTATTATTTCGTAGTTATTATTATTTAGTTGTTCTGTGAAGATTGTTTTCACTCTCGCCGACTCATAATTGCACTAAATTTGCTAAAAGAAGTTGAACTTGTTTTGTTTTTTTTACATTTTATTAAACGTCATCTGCATCAAGACGACCAGCAGAATAAGTGTAATTTCGAAGCAGGATATATGTCGCTGGTTTATTATTAATGCGCCTCTATTCGTGCGATAATATGATTAGTTATTTAATCGCGAGATTTATTATAATTCGCGTTACTTCCAGAGTAAATCCCGTTAAAACTGCGAGCGCGCGTGAATGATTTAGGCTGAATAACCAAACCAGATCATGTAAATGTGAGCGCGTTTTGTGTGCAGTAATTAATAATCTGTCTTACAACAGCGCTTTTTAAATGAAGTGGATTATTGAACCCGAGAGAATGAACAGATTCAGTTGTACCAAACTGATGCTCTCAGCAAACTAAAACATGGCATTCTGAGCACAGTTAATTGGTTAATGTGTGTGTGTTAGTGCGGCATGTGACAGTGATGATGCTGACGGTTGCCGTTGGAGATGCTGGGTGAAGATGTTTGTGAGTGTGGAGGTCAAAAGGTCAATATGAGGACATGATTGTCTCATGACCAGCCTCCACACACACACACACACACACACACACACACACACACACACACACACACACACACACACACACACACACACACACACACCTGATGGCATTGGGTCTGCATGTTTTTTGAGCTTCTGGCACAACAGGAAGTGGAGTGAACAAAAGACATGGAGATGGAGAGAGAGAGAGGGAACGAGTGGGCGGAGCATTTCTCATTTTCCCTCTGAGAAGGAAAGGTTTTGCCCTTTTGTCCGCTTTGGTGATGATGTGAAGATTCCTGGGGGAATTCCTGCATGTGGATGAAGTTGTGCTGGAGGAAAGGTCAGACTCTGATGGGATGATCTCATGTTGTTTTCCTCACTGAATGAGTTCCTGTGGGCGGAGCCTCCTCAGCTTCACCTGTACACACTCACCTGTCTGACTCTATACACTCTGATAGGCCTGAGAAACACACTTTACTGAACGCTTGGGCTTCATCTTTCACCTGTGCTGAATCTCACACTCTTTCAGGCTGGAGTGTGTAGCAAACAGTCAGGATTCGGTTCAATTCTAGTTTTCTATTAACAAACAGCTGCAAAGAGAATACATTTGTTATATATATAGGCTATATATAATGTATTGGTCATATATATATAACTGTAAAAGTTATATGACCAATAAGTTATGACAACATATGTTTTTACATTGCTGTAACTCATCGAAATAAGTTTAGCAATTTTTAAGTTAGAAGGGATTCAACTCATTGTTTAGGTCAGTTTTATGGAATTTAAGTTGAAATGACTTGAACATCCAAGTTGATTGTACTTAATTTAAGGAAATAACTATTTTACAGTGATTATGACTAGGATATATAACATACAATTGACTTTAAAATGAATTACTGGTAATTAATGAATCTAATATTTATCACTTTTCCTGAATATGAATTATTTATTATTTATTTGAAAAAAAATTGTTTATTTCCTTTTATTATTATTTTTTTATTATAAATAATATAATTATTTTTTTTATTATTATTTTTTAAATAATTAATTAATCTTTCAATTAATTGTTTCATTAATTGATCATTACTTGATTGTATTACTATGACCATGATAAAAGTAATATATTACGGGCTTTCCGGCCACATATGAACAGTAAAACGACTAGGAAATACAATAAATTAAACATGGAAAAAGAAAACTTATTTTGGCCATCAGAATGAAATATAAAATGTTTACCCTAGGTATTACAACTAACGCTGATTTTTTACTTTTGCCTGAACTGTTTGCTTGTATGTTGTACAGTATCTTGAACGGTATGTTGTAGTGATTGTGATTTGGACTTCAGTGAAAGTTACATTATTACGCCATTAGATGGCAGCAAAGACGGCCTTTATGAGTGAGTCAGAACAAGGAAGTTGTTGTTTTAGCGCTGTAGCCTTTACTGTCTATGGCTATAGCGGACATATCATATTATGGACATCGACCTGGAGAATTAATGCTATATCAGATGCAGGTAATACACTCGTTTAGCCGATATCTCTCTCATAATACCGTTCATACTGTAGCCTACTCTACATAATACGACAAGCATCAATGAAGCGACTCAACGTTCCTTCGTTACTAGTTCTAAAGTGATTAGACTTTAGTAACGGAGGCTCACGCTCAACTATTAAACTGTCAATTTGAGATCAGAATCCGTGGCGGAAGACACTCCGATGTTGTTTCTTATTTATTTACGCACGTGTGCCGTCGAACTGTTGTATAATGCAGTATCACACTCGTAGCCGTGTGTATATCAGCGATTACCTACGGGCGAATCACGTGCTGATATACGTTGCTCATGTATAATTTACATTTTTATTTACTTTTTAATGAATACTTAATTAATCTATTTATTTATCACTTTTCCTGGTTATGACTGATAAAAAAATTAATAAAAAAAACATATTTTTTTATAATTAACTTTAATTTTTACTTTTAAAATTAATTCAAGTAATTAAATTAATTAAACGTTAATTAAAATTCAACTAATTAACATTAATTAATTAAAAATGAAATAATTGAATTAATTATTATTAATTAAATGTTGTATTACTATGATTATAATAATAGTAAAAAAAAAATATATATATATATATATATTCCGGCAGCTGTTGGAGTTCAGCTATAGGCTGTGATTCAGTGTGTTTGAATGCTGGCGATGGATTTCTTCATTTATATGTTTATATGACATATTTCTAGATCATCTGCACCTGCGCTAGATCCTCCAGGTGTGGAAATACAAAGAGCTTGTGTGTGTGTGTGTGTGTGTGTGTGTGTGTGTGTGTGTAAGTGTGAGAGACAGTTGTGTAGATCATTTGTTCATAACAGACATTTGTGAAACACAGTAAACGCAGGAAAACATTTGTATACATTTGCATTTATTCCTTCATTTAGATGCTTGAGATTTCTAAACATAAACATGATACATGAAGAGAAATTACAATCAACAGTCTTGAATGTAACATCTGAAACACGAATCTATGCTTTGAAACGACATGTCGCGAAAGCGCTATACAAATATGTGAATTGAAATACATCGACTGACTTTAAATCATTATTCGAGTTGTTTGTCTCGCTGCGATGAAGACTTTCTCTCTCTTTTTCTCATCAATCCCTCCATTCTGTACATTCTCCCACTCTCTGCTGAATATTAATGCTTAAAGCTCATTAACATGTCATCATGTTGAGAGGGTTAATAAAAGTCTGGGGGTCCGTGACCTCTGCTGACCCCCCTCTATCTCTCCCTCTCCACCCATCTTTAATAAATCCATGCAGCTGCGTAACGCTTAAATGGATCCCCGTCTCTATGGGATGAATCCTGCTTTTGTGTTTTCTCTCTTTCTGCTGGTGGACGGGTGGCAGTTGTGTGGTGGGGGGCAAAAGTTGGACAGGATTCCTCTGCAGCTGGGGAAGAATGGATGGAGAGAGGGAGAGAGAGAGAGCATGAATGCACCATTGTGTGGTCACTTCATATCTGCACCGACTGCCTCCGCCAAGAGTCCAGTTACCCCAATTGTGTTGGAGAAACATCTAAAGGAAGCTGATATGGGGTTTCAGAGGGTTTAATGGGGGTTCGGGTGGAGGAGGAGGAGGGCAAGAGAGAGAGAGAAAGATAGAGAGAGAATTGGTTACCTGGTTTTCAGGTATGCGTAAATCCTTCTCAAGAAATATCCCAGCTAACAGGGAAAACATTCTAAAAACGTTCTGCCAAAGTTCCAAACAAACGTTCTTCCAGTAACGTTAATAGAACGTTCGTTCAAAGTTATCTGGTCTTTAATGTTCACAAAACTTTCTTAGAAATTTTTTTTTCCTGGAACGTTTCAGTTTTTAAATGTTACTTCTTGTTTCGTAACGTTCACAGAACATTTAAAAGAATCATTCCAATAATGTTTGAAGAATGATAAAACTGAATGTTTCCATAACGTTCACATTTCAAAATCGGAATGTTTGGAACATTATCGAACATACTTATCACCTTATCGAAATGTTAGCAGAAAAAAAATATTTATACATCGGTTCATGGAACATTTTTTCAAACGTTTTAGTTGGATGTTCATCTAACGTTTTTTTTTTTTTTTTTTATGTTTCTAAATGTTCAGAGAACATTCAAAAGTAACTTTCCTAAAATAATAAAATGAAATGTTTCCTTAATATTCGTATAACCAAGAAAAACACATTTTTTTAAATTCAGAGAACATTCAGCAACGTTAGCAAAACGTTCTCAGAACATATTTTTGTGTGCGCAACATATAAACAACACAAAAAGACATATTTCACCAGTCGAATATGGCATTGTTCTGTTGAGGTTTAGCAAACAGTGCGAGTCACATTGCAGTGAAAATTGCTTCATGCTAAACGCTTCAATTAGCAATCCGCTGTATTCGTCACATGACCTCATTATGTGTCATGTGAGTTGATTATTATCTTTAAGTGTCTTTTTTTAATTTCATTTAGTGTGAAAATGGTTAAGTGTTAAGGTGGTGTTTCTTCCAGTTTATTGACACTGGGAATGCAGTATCAGGTCAAGTGTGCTCTGCATTGTGTGTGGGAAGCAGTAGATAGAGTAAGAGTAGTGTGCTAGTGTTAATAATGTAACATTATGTTTGCATTGTTTAGATGATGTGTTCATTTCAGATTGACTCTAGTAATATCAGCATGAAAAGTATCATTAATATAATTTAAACAGATTAATTAAGATCAGATAGTGTTTTTAAAGAGCTCATTTCCTACAGTTTTATCATTCAAATCTGAGCTCCACTTGTTAGACTTCATTTTAATGGGTTTTGACCCAAAACAAGCCATTTTTGCTGCGGGACCTTCAAGACTCCTGTATAAACGCCCCACTATCATGTGCACATGAACTGAACAATGATGATTAGGTGTCGCTGACATGTAAATGTGGCCATAATAGTTATCTACGAAAGTTTTGCTATCATTACGAAAAAGTTTCTTTTTTGAGTGTTCAAAGCGTCCAGTTTTTTTAATGTTTAAAAAAAGATATATTGGTTATTGTGTGAACGTTAAGAAAACATTCCGTTTTATCATTTTGCAAACATTCCTTGGCGTTCCATGATAACGCTTTAGTGATAATGTTTGGAGAACCAGATAACTTTGAACGAACGTTCTATTAATGTTACTGTAAGAACATTTGTTCATAACTTTGAGAGAACCTTGCCATTACATTCTGAGAACGTTCCCTGTTAGCTGGGTTGCTCTTTTCCACATGAAAGTGAATGAAAAATGGCAAAAACCACCATAATAACCACCAAAAACCACAAACCTGCTGTAGCTCTCAAATACCCTTTGTGTTTGTTCAGTTTAACTGTGGCGCACTAAGACACGTTACACCGCATGTGACCTTGATGATGACAGATGATTGACAGCAAACCTGCCGTAAAGCGTCTTGACACAAAATATTTGAACTGAATGAAAATGAGATTGAAGAGCTTCGTACAACAGGGAAGATTCATTGAAATTTTTGTTCAGTTTCTCACAGACCTTTATGTTTCATAGAAGACATAAGTCACAGTTTTGGAAACACACTCCTGCTTGTTTTCGAGTAGGACGTGTCTATAAGATTCATTAAATGTTCTGGGTGGATTGAGTTTGAGTTTGGATTTAATGTTTCAGCATTTTACATAGTATATTTACATTTATTGATTTAGGGGACAGTTTTATCCAAATAATCCAAAGCAGAGCTCACTAAACTGTTTTGCTTCAAAAGATGAAAGAAAGTTTGATTCCTCATGATATTAGTCAATAATAAACGTGACATTTGAGAATTTGATACATTGTTTCCTGAGATCATGATTCCCTTTTGAATACATGCATTAAAGACATCACTTTTTTGTGAAATATTTGATATCTATGGTGGCTGAGAAAGCTGCAACTGAAGAAAACACATGCAAATAGAAAAAGCACCAGCAACACCACTGACAAGTAGACATTGAACACTAAGCATTTCCAGCCAGGTTCGTCTCTTGTCGGGGTCTCCTTGAAACATTTTTGTGGTCTGTGAGTATTTGCAGCATGTTTCTGTATTTGGTTGTGTTGTGAGTATTTGCAGTGAGTTTATGTATTTAGTTGCATTGTGAATATTTGGAGCGTATTTCTGTAGCCTATTTGGTTGCGTTGTGAGTATTTGCAGTGTGTTTCTGTATTTGGTTGCGTTGTGAGTATTTGCAGTGTGTTTCTGTATTTGGTTGCGTTGTGAGTATTTGCAGTGTGTTTCTGTATTTGGTTGCGTTGTGAGTATTTGCAGTGTGTTTCTGTATTTGGTTGCGTTGTGAGTATTTGCAGTGTGTTTCTGTATTTGGTTGCGTTGTGAGTATTTGCAGTGCGTTTCTGTATTTGTTTGTGTTGTGAGTATGTGTAGTGTGTTTCTGTATTTGGTTGCATTGTGAGTATTTGGTTGCGTTGTGAGTATTTGCAGTGAGTTTATGTATTTGGTTGTGTTGTGAGTATTTGGTTGTTTTGTGAGTATTTGCAGTGTGTTTCTGTATTTGGTTGTGTTGTGAGTATTTGCAGTGTGTTTCTGTATTTGCGTTGTGAGTATGTGTAGCGTGTTTCTGTATTTGGTTGTGTTGTGAGTATTTGCAGAGTGTTTCTGTATGTGGTTGCATTGTGAGTATTTGGTTGTTTTGTGAGTATTTGCAGCGGGTTTCTGTATTTGGTTGCGTTGTGAGAATCTGGTTGTGTTGTGAGTATTTGAAGTGTGTTTCTGTATTTGGTTGCGTTGTGAGTATTTGCAGTGTGTTTCTGTATTTGGTTGCGTTGTGAGTATTTGGTTGTGTTGCGAGTATTTGGTTGTGTT
This sequence comes from Leuciscus leuciscus, assembly GCF_965113295.1. Taxonomy (NCBI): domain Eukaryota; kingdom Metazoa; phylum Chordata; class Actinopteri; order Cypriniformes; family Leuciscidae; genus Leuciscus; species Leuciscus leuciscus. Next base: position 27,849,448 of record NC_138725.1, on the reverse strand, counting down.
GCGAGTATTTGCAGTGTGTTTCTGTATTTGGTTGCATTGTAAGTATTTGCAGCATGTTTCTGTATTTGTGTGTGTTGTGAGTATTTGCAGCGTGTTTCTGTATTTGGTTTTGTTTGAGTATTTTCTGTATGTTTCTGTATTTAGTTTCATTGTGAGTATTTGCACTGTGTTTCTGTATTTGGTTGTGTTGTGAGTATTTGCAGTGTGTTTCTGTATTTGGTTTCATTGTGAATATTTGCAGCATGTTTCTGTATGTTGTTGCATTATAAGTATATGTAGGGTGTTTCTGTATTTTGTTGCGGCACACGTTACGGAGTCGGTTGGGGATGAGGAACATAATGCCATTGGGAAATAGGAAAATCATCATTCATTCTATAGCTTACTTCTGTCAGATCGCAGTCAGGTTGATTCAGTCGTTGAATAAAACCTGTTGATCTTTGTTTCTGCTTGAAGCACATTTTAGGTTACCTGATAAAATGTTTTTGTTTTTTATGTATGTTTGTGTGTGTGTTATTGTGCTGAACACACACACACACACACACACACACGCACGCACACAGTAAGTGATGGATGGATGGATGGACGGAGAGGGAAGGAATGAGATTTGTGGGTGAGTCTGAGTCACAGCTGATGAAATGCAGAAAACGCTGCAGAAGAATTCAGACGACAAAAGACTCTTTCTGTGTGTGTCTGTGCGTTCTCAGGCCGGGCCTGTAAAGCCCCTGCCCTCGGGCCGCTCGGGCCTCGTGACGCTCCTCTGGGTTTCGGAGGTCACGCTGGATTGAGGAGCTTCAGCTTGGATGCAGAAGTTTCTCATGCCTCGTTCCTGCTGATCGGATTCAGTGACGAGAGCACAAATCGTCCAGCTGTGACTCTGTCAAATGAGGTTTACTACGGATCTTCAGTGAAATCATATCACGGACTGATAAACCTGAAGATCTGATCTGAAGCTTTTCTTCAACACAAACACTAAAAAGCTACACTTTCCTGTAGCTCAAACAATAGAGTGTTGGCTCTTGCAACGCCAAGGTCATGGGTTTGATTCCCAGGGAAAGCAAGAACTGATAAGAATGTGAATGTGTACCTTGAAATACAAGTCGCTTTGGATAAAAGCGTCTGCCAAATGCATAAATGTAAATGTAAACGTCTTCACAAGCAGAGATGTTATAATAATTGTTAAAAAAACAAACACAAAGACCTGATAACTTAGCAAGAATTAGTAGTGCCATTGCTATGATGTTGCGATATGGTTTTAGGGTGTTCCTTCATTGGACATGGAAAATGGTGTAAAGTGTGTATGAGTGTGTGAGTATGTGTCTGTGTGTGTGTGTGTGTGTGTGTGTGTGTGTGTGTGTGTGTGTGTGTGTGTGTGTGTGTGTGTGTGTGTGTGTGTGTGTGTGTGTGTGTGTGTGTGTGTGTGTGTGTGTGTGTTAAGTATAGCACACTCTCTCCTCATAAACACACATGATGTGAGCAGCATGACAACAAACACACTCAACATTACGACTGCAGGTTTGGTCAGTATGAGCACTAGTGATGACTGATTAGTGAACACTACTCATAGTGAGGCAGATCTTTAAAGATTGTTGTGTTCCAGATCAAACAGACGACAGCTGTCAAACGCTCATGACCGAGTCTCTCTGATCATGTGACCTCACATCATTCACAGCATGTTTCTCTCGCCGACTTTACTTTAAAACCTCTCGCACAAATGCAGCTAAAGTAGTTCCAGAAACAGTGGAGAGATGAGAGTGAAAAGACTCCGAAACTGCAAACAGTGCCTTTGTGTTCCTCATTTACAAACACCACTATGTGTGTTTTCAAAGAGGTCAACAAAAAGCCAATTTTTTAATATAATAAAGTTATAATATTAACTTTACACTCTAAAAAAATCTGTTTTTTTTTAACCCAACTTTGGGTCAAATATGGACAAACCCAAACGTCGTAATTTAAAAATGTAACCCAACGGCTGGGTTTGTCCATATTTGACCCAAAGTTGGGTTGAAACAACCCAGCATTTTTTTAGAGTGTATAATTACATAATTACGTTTCTACTCCAATTAGTTTTGAGAAATAGAAACATTTAAATGGTGGCTTTCGTAGAAACTTGACAGATTTCAAACATGCATTAAATATTAAATAACCATGGAAAATAATGAATATGTATGGTGCATTTATTTAGCAAAATTCTCCTCTAGAGTTCGTTTTCTATCTAACCAACAAGTTTATGGTCACTGAATGGCTTTTCTGAAGCAATATGGACTTTAGTAAGTTCCAACATACCTTCTGATGTTCATCATGTTTATTTGGTGCTGTGACTAATAGTAAAGAGGAAGAGATGATCGGTTCACGCTCTTCGCTTCATCTGAGGAGCTACAGCCATCTGTCACGCCAAAACGATATTTATATTTTGAATTTGGTAATAAAAAATTGACAAACTTTGAAAATCCAAGACTTCGTTTAATATCAAAAGTAACAAAGCACAAAGCTTATAGTGATTTATCGGATACGAAAATGCGTTCATTAACTGAAAACAGCATAGACTGTAATGAAATATCGATTCTTGGGATTTAAGGATCGATATCGGTTCACAATTAAAATAGAGAAACTGGTATTTTTACCCTGCCCTGTCATCAAAACAGGAAGTGAATCGCTAGGTTCTTTAGTCAATGTGTGAAATCTTTCAGAAATGCACTTTTAGAAAGAGGTTCATTAGTTAACTTAGCATGAACTAATAATGAACAGCTTTATTTGTATTAACTAACATTG